>NW_024070211.1:129667432-129817261 GCF_014754425.2 Oryx dammah
AAAAGCATACCTAGAGTCTGCGTAAATGTTTGTCTTCTTACCTTTTGACAGCTGGAGGGCCTGGATTGGAGCATATAGTTCGGCCTGTTGAGCGGACCAGAGTGATGGCAGAGAGCGAGCCTCCACGATGGTTTCTTCCATGAGTACTGCATATCCCGCCAATCACTGTCCTTGTTTCGCCAGGCTGGTGCCATTGGTGTTCAGGACCACATCTGGGTCCAGGATTGGCTGGTCTCTCAAGTCAGGTCTGCTGGCATATTTCCTTGCAATCATGTGAGGGCCCACCTCCTCCCACACGAAAGAGAGTGGCCAGATTCAGAACCTGACAAGGCTCAGTAGTAAACGTAGGGGTTCTCACGTAACAGTCCCGGGTATTGAGTAATCCGGGATGTTGACAGCTATTTATGGGGCTCCCCTAGGAGGAGAGTGTTCACCTGGTGCGGGACTTTTGTGAACAAATCTTGGCCCAAATTCAGCTCGGTTGCCTCCCCGACCAGTAAGGCAACCGCAGCAACTGCCCATAAGCATACCGGCCACCCAGTGGCAACATTGTCCAGCTGATTAGAGATAAGTCACTGGTCTGTCCCATGTCCCCATAATCTGGGACAACACTCCCATAGCCACCTTGTCCTTTTCAGTCACATAAAGAGTAAACGGCTTAGCAAGGTCTGGCAGGCCCAAGGTGGGTGCTGACATAATTGTACCAGGTTTGAATTCTATTACCAGTGAGATTTGTTTTGCAAGCCTGGGGTGGGTTGTCTTCCACCCAGACCTCAAGGAATTGTTGAGTTAACTCTCTCTCTTGACTTTTTAGCCTGTCCAGTTTCCTTTCCGGGAGATCATGCAACATCCATTCATCTTGAGGGGTTACTGTTAGGAAGAGTAAATAAGTGGTTATGCCCACTCGAACAGTGGGTCTTTCGTGGGGGGAAAGGTGACTTGTGCCCCCAATTTAGACAGCAAGTCTCTTCCTAGCAAAGGTACCGGGCATTCAGGGATGTATACAAATTCATGAGTCACTTGGAATCCCCCCATCTGACATTTTCAGGGTAGGGTAGAGACACAAACGCTGCATTTATCACCATCTGAGACCCAGCACCTGTGGCTGGGTCTATAGGCGTATAAAGTCTATAGGCCTCGCACCGTCTTTCACAGAACTCAGAGGGTGATTCGCTTTCTCTTTGAACCACTTTGGAGGGTTTTGCGATACTCATAGCTTTTGGGGTCCCCCTCTTGAGACCTTGTGAAATAGTCAGCCGATAATTCTCCAGGTGGCCCCTCTCTTCTGTGTTACAATCCCAATTTGGCCTCTCATTGGGGGTGGCTAGTTCTGCCCACCACTGCCGGTCTGCAGTACCCTCAGGTGCCATTTCTCTTAGCCATTCTCTGGCCTCAGTCAGGATCCTGTGTCTTTCCTCAGTGCTGAAAAGGGAGACTAGTAGTTGGATTATGTCATCCTATGTGGGCCAGTGCTTTGAAAAGTAGTCTCCATTAGCCTAATCATGGCTTGTGGCTGCCCCAAGTACAGTGGAGCATGTCTCTGCCAGTTTAATGTATCCGTGGAGGAAAATGGCTGGGAATACTAGGCTGCAGGGAGCTGATGGTAGTGCCCCGTGTGTCCTGAACTGGAGGCTGTCGTAGCTCTCTGAGGGGCATCTGTAGTGGGCTCCTTTTCCCCTGTTCCTTGGCGGAGCGCAGCCTCTGTCTAACTGCTGTGTTTTCTTCCCCCTTCCCATCAGTACTCACCAGGAGAGGGGGATACAATCTAAGCGGTCCAGCTGAGGTGGAATTCCGGGGGCGTTGACCAGAGGTCTCCATTGCTGGGACTGCAGCCCGCCGAAACGGTGGCTCTACAAACTCCGGGAGAGCTGGTGGAAGAGCAGTGGCTGCTGCAGGAACTTCACCTGGCCATGGATCCGGCAGTAAGGCAGCCTCCGGTCCTGGTGGAGCACTGGGAGGCAGATGCGTCATTATCCAGTATGGGGAAGGGGTCAGGTCATCCCCGTCCAAATCGTGTAGAATTTCCTTTTTGATCAGCAGTCAATTTTTTTTGCCATTAGTATTTTTCCCTTTCCCTTCTGGATACAGAACCTTGTCCAAGTAGGAGGGTCTTGAGCTAACCCTAGCCCTGAGTCAATAAATGGATATTGATCCAGAAGTCCTGGCTCTCCTGTGACTACTGTATAGACTGCTTCCACTATTTTTAAGTTCATGGTGTTCTCTGGTGGCCATCCTACTCCCATAGGGGGTCATTCGACCTCACAGAGTACATGGAGGCGGTTAGGCTTCATCTTCACCCCATCAGTTCAGTTCAGTTCAGTCCAGTCGCTCAGTCGTGTCCGACTCTTTGCGACCCCATGAATCGCAGCACGCCAGGCCTCCCTGTCCATCACCAACTCCTGGAGTTCACTCAAACTCATGGCCATCGAGTCAGTGATGTCATCCAGCCATCTCATCCTCTGTCGTCCCCTTCTTCTCCTGCCCCCAATCCCTCCCAGCATCAGGGTCTTTTCCAATGAGTCAACTCTTCTCATGAGGTGGCCAAAGTACTGGAGTCTCAGCTTTAGCATCATTCCTTCCAAAGAAATCCCAGGGTTGACCTCCTTCAGAATGGACTGGTTGGATCTCCTTGCAGGCCAAGGGACTCTCAAGTGTCTTCTCCAACACCACAGTTCAAAAGCATCAATTCTTCGGCGCTCAGCCTTCTTCACAGTCAAAGTCTCACATCTATTCATGACTACTGGAAAAACCATAGCCTAGACTAGACGCACCTTAGTTGGCAAAGTAATGTCTCTGCTTTTGAATATGCTATCTCGGTTAATCATAACTTCATCTCTAAATATATTAAACTTGTTAACAGAGCATGGGAAAAGATTACCTAACTGGATTCTTTAGTGGGAAATATAAACACAGTTTCCTGTTGAGTCATTTTGGCCATGTTAAAGACAGAACCTGTTCTTTAAAGTCACTTTTGGGATAAGATATTTGAAAAGAAAGAATGGTTTTGAAAATCTGTGTGTGATAATTGACTATAGTGAATTTCAGTCCTTAATCCTCACATGTACCATAATAAAATCTACCTTAAGAGAAAATATGGCAAAAAGAGATGATTTTCTATACTACAGAGAACACTGGATCCAGAGTAAAGAGGCCTATGTTCAAACAATGACTCTGGTACTTACTAGTTTAGTGACTGTAGGAAAGTCATTTATCACCTTTGATTCTTTTCCAGCTTTCTCACTTGAAAAATGGGGAAAAGAATACTTTTATTATTTAACAGAATTATTTGATGGAACAAGAGCATATATATGAAAATACTATATAATTATTTTAATTTATTGCTACTAAAATAATGTATATTTATGTATCTCTGTCACGTTTTTATCCAAAAGAGAAGGATGGGGTTAAATAGAGCCCTCTGATTCTAAAACTCTATCACCAATAAGTAAGATTTACAAATAAATATTTAAATTCAGGACTGAAGTTTCCATCTAAAAGAAAACTTGATGTAGTCTTTGATAAGAATAAGATACATTGTGTACTGCAACTATTTCATAATTTATTTGTTCTCAAAATCTAGATTTTTAATCTTGAAGGTAGAGACAACTGCAGTTGTGTTTCCTTAGAAATCAGTGCTTTAGTTGCCAATACACAGTATGCTCCATGTGCTCAGTCACATCCAGCTCTTCACGACCACACTGACTGTAACCCACCAGGCTCCTCTTGAATTTTTCAGGCATGAATACTGGGGTGGGTGGCCATTTCCTGCTGCATAGGCTCTTTCTGACCCAGGGATCGAACCCACATCTCTTGAGTCTCCTGCATTGGCAGGAGGGTTCTTTACCACTCATGCCACCTGGGAAGCCCTAATACACAGTGTACCATGTTTCCATTCCTATGGAGCTGCTTAAAGAAGTAATTTGAAATTGTTTATTCTTTTAAAAATGTGAAAATAAGGAAGTTTACCTCAGTCCAGGGCTGGCTGAATAAAGAGTATAGCTAGAAGTAGGTAGCTCAGACGTGACTGAGAGTCACAGTTCCCCTGCCTGCCACACACATCAAAATCTAACCTCATCCTTTTGGGAAAAAAAATCTGTAGCAAATAAGGTAGTTTTAGATTCCTGTCGTGAAAGGAAATTTTTATCCTTTGTCTTCAAAATCTGTAGTCAACAGGATTACATTGACTCTTTGGCCAAAGTGAATCTTTGGCTAAAATAAATTTGGATATTTATTCTGTTAAAAGTGCTTCCTGTTCCCAGTCTATTGTTATGTTGTGCTTAGTTGCTCAGTTGTGTCCAACACTTTGCAAACCCATACACTGTAGCCCACCAGGCTCCTCTGTCCATGAATTCTCCAGGCAAGAATACTGGAGTAGGTAGTCATTCTCTTCTCCAAGGGATCTTTCCGACCCAAGGATCAAAGCCACATGTCTTCAGTGTCTTGCATTGACAGGTGAATTCTTACTGTCTGAGCCACCAGGGAAGCCCGTCCTCAATCAATAGTCCGTTGATAGTTTCCTGTTAAATTGAGTCAGAACAACATGGTTTCTAAGCCCTCAGCAGCAGTGGGAAACTGCTTTAATCCCTTTCATGTAGCATCAGCTTAAACAAAAGAGAACTTGAGGATTCCTCTTTAACATTTACATTCAGCTTTAGGAATACGGATTTTTGCAGCAAAGACTGAAAATTTGTTTCCAGCATTAGGGAGGATTTTAGGCAGGCAGATGTCCCAAGGAAGGAAGTTAACAATTTGGTTTACCTTTTGCATTAATTTTAAAGTCATTTTTCTCCAGTTTGAGCTGGATTGCAGACAACAGTGAGCAGAGTAAAAGAGTAGATAACATTTTCCACTCATTTTGTATCAGGTCTTCGTGTGATGTTACCAGAAGGGAACCCCTTCCAGGGCCTGAGAGCAGGCTCTGGTCTAACACTTGGAAGTGAATTGTTGACTTGACCAAGGAGACACCTGTACTGATAAAACAAAAGACTTTATCGGAAAGGGGTGCCTGGGCTGAGGGCCGGTGCCTGGGCTGAGGGCCGCAGTGTACGGAAACCCAGGAGAACTACTCTACCAGATGGCTTGCAGCCTCAGGTTTCATGGTAATTGGGTTAGCTTTCCAGGATGTCTCTAGCCAGTCATCTTGCTTGTGCCCATACTTGGTCTGATTCAAAGCTCTTCCTGGTGGTGCACACATCTTTCAGTCAAGATGGTTTCCAGCATGAGGGTTTCTGGGATGCTGGCAAGACATACTGTCCTTCCTCCTGTTGGCCCCTCCAGAGTTATTTCAGTTGGCAGTAGGTAGCTTGTCAGTTCTGTGTTCCTTATTGGGACCTCCTATTGTGAGATAATTCATGCAAGCATTTATTGTCCTGCCTTGCCAACATGGGCATTTTAGGTCAGTGGTTCCCTAACAGTGAGATTTAGCATTTTACTTGAAATATGAATTCTCAAACCATCACATTTTCATATTTTTGAAATGTATTTATCAAGTATTTAATATGTAAAGAGGAAGAAGCACAAGCTGGAATCAAGATCCCGGGAGAAATGTCAATAACCTCACATATGCAAATGACACCACCCTTATAGCAGAAAGTGAAGAGGAACTAAAAAGCCTCTTGATGAAAGTGAAAGAGAAGAGTGAAAAAGTTGGCTTAAAGCTCAACATTCAGAAAACTAAGATCATGGCATCTGGTCCCATCACTTCATGGGAAATAGATGGGGAAACAGTGGAAACAGTGTCAGACTTCATTTTTCTGGGCTTCAAAATCACTGCAGATGGTGATTGCAGCCATGAGATTAAAAGACGCTTACTCCTTGGGAGGAAAGTTATGACTAACCTTGATAGCATATTAAAAAGCAGAGACATTACTTTGCCAACAAAGGTCTGTCTAGTCAAGGCTATGGTTTTTCCTGTGGTCATGTATGGATGTGAGAGTTGGACTGTGAAGAAAGATGAGCACCGAAGAATTGATGCTTTTGAAGTGTGGTGTTTGAGAAGACTCTTGAGAGTCCCTTGGACTGTAAGGAGATCCAGCCAGGCCATCCTAAAGGAGACCAGTCCTGGGTGTTCATTGGAAAGACTGATGCTGAAGCTGAAATTCCAATACTTTGGCCACCTCATGCGAAGAGTTGAGTCATTGGAAAAGACTCTGATGCTGGGAGGGATTGGGGGCAGGAGGAAAAGGGGACAACAGAGGATGAGATGGCTGGATGGCATCACTGACTCAATGGACGTGAGTCTGAGTGAACTGCAGGAGTTGGTGATGGGACAGGGAGGCCTGGCGTGCTGCGATTCATGGGGTCGCAGAGTCAGACACGACTGAGCGCGACTGAACTGAACTGAACTGATACTGTGTTGACTAAACTCATAATTATCAGAGTCATTCTTTGAGTATGATACTATTATCTTCACTTTATAAGTGAGGAAATTGATGTTTAAGAGAAAAACTAGTCCAAGAAATAGCTGATTAGTGTCATATCGGGCGTTTGAACCTATATCTTTCAATTCTCTGTATTTCTTATGAAGGGACTTTCTAGGTTCTGCCTTTTTCCTTCTGCCTTTCTAGGTTCTTTGGCTGTCCTTCTAATCAAATTGACAAGAGACAGGTTAACAAGAGAAAAAAAAATTACGTATGTACAGGATCATCATAAAGATATAAAGACTCAGCCAAATATAAAAATGCAGCCAGGACTTCCCTAGTGGCACAGTGGTTAAGCGTCCACCTGCCAATGCAGGGGACATGGTTCCATCCCTGGTCCAGGAAGATTCCACATGCTTCAGAGCATCAGAGCCCCTGCACCGCAACTACTGAGCTTCCACTCTAGAGCCCATGAGCTGCGCCTACTGCAGACCGTGCACCTAGAGCCAATGCTCTGCAATGAAAAGCCTGCACACCGCCTCGAAGAGCTGCTCGCAGCAACTAGAGAGAGCCTGCGCAAAACGTCAAAGACCCAGTGCAGCCAAAAAGAAATACGATTATACAAAATAAAAATGCAGCCAAACACCCTGAGAAAAGGAAAGGGGCAGGGGCCTGGGGATGCAAAGGCAAGGAATGCCCCATTGTAGGAAGCAGAGAAAACAAAAGCTGTGCTGTTATGCAGATAAGTGTCTTAGGTAAAAAGCGCCTCTGGTAATTGCTCCCTTCCTAGTATCAGCCCCCTTTCCAGTATAAATTTAGGCAGTTGAAGGGGAGGAAAAGAGCTTTTCTTGAATCTGCTGGGATTTTGATTGCCGTTAGCTCAAAATAATGTGTGAAAGTGTTTTATTCTGGGGGGTGGGGGGGGTCCACAGATTCTGCTCCCCTTTACTTAGTTTTTCAAAATATGAAAGTATTTTTTAAATTACAAAATTAATTCCAGTTCACTGAAGAAAATTCGAATACAGATACAAAAGAAAATAAAATATCCATAATCTTACCACATAGAAAAATATTTTATATATTTCTTCCAGTATATTTGAGATATATATATATATATATATATATGTATATATTATAGTTGAGAACATTTGGTATATATAGTCTTGTTTTGCTTTTTGAACTTTCCATTATACAAACTTTATTCCATGTTTTATAATTTTGAGTGTTATTTTTAATAGCTGCATACTATTCTAGCATATGGGCTTCCCTCATAGCTTAGATGGTAAAGAATCTGCCTGCAATGCAGGAAACCCTGGTTCAATTCCTGGGATGGGAAGATCTGCTGGAGAAGGGATAAGCTACCCACTCCATTATTCTTGGGCTTCCCTTGTGGCTCAGCTGGTAAAGAATCTGCCTGCAATGCCAGAGGAGACCTGGGTTCAATCCCTGGTTGGGAAGATCCTCTGGAGAAGGGAAAGGCTACCCACTCCAGTATTCTGGCCTGGTGAGTTCCAAGGACTACATAGTCCGTGGGGTTGCAAAGAGTCAGATGCAACTGAGCAACTTTCACTTTCTTTCACTTTTCATTTTAGCATATAGATAGATATACTATCATTTTTTAAAAACATTCATTTATTTTTTAATATTTAGGATGTAGTTTCTCCAGTTTTTTAATTTAAAGTTTCTTGACATAACACTTAAATTTGCAAACAAAGAACCAAGAAAATATTTGTCAAATACATAATTACTACTTTGTATGACAATTTTAAATTTTGAAAATATTTTCATATAAGCATAACACTTAAACATACATATCTGTTAATCCCAATGATGGTAATTTTACATATGCTAAAATGTATGGGCAAATACTAGAAGTAATTACACTAAAGTCTTAAATAAGGTGCTATTATCTCTCACCAAATATTTAAAGAGCTTCCTAACTGACCTTTTAATTTCACTCTTCCTTCCTTATCATCAGTTCTACCACATAACAGCCAAAGCTGCTTTACCTACAAAAACCATTTAAAATCATTTCTCTGCACAGAACTTCTAGTGCTTTGTCATAGTGAAATCTTGAGTCCTTACCATGGCCTGCAAAGTCTTATTTATGCCTCCCAGCTGCAACTTCCATTTTCTCTCTGATTTTAATATCCTGCATCGGGTTCCCTGTTTCATTTCTGTAGCTGCACTGGGCCCTTGGATGCTCCTTCAAAGTGTCAAACATGCTCTTTTCTCAGGGTCTTTCTAGTTACTCTTCATTCAAAAACACTCTAAATATCAGCACTGTCTGTTGACTGACTTCCTTGATGTTCCCGCTTGAGTGTCATTTTATCAAAAAAGAATTCCCTAGTCACTCTATAAAAAATAGCATTGCTCTCTTCCTATCACTTTTTGCTACTTATCCTACTTTTTCTTTTTATCACTAACCTAGTCAATGTTTAGTCATTTCTCACTACTCTCTAGAATCTAATCTTCATGAAAACAAGATTTTAGTCATTGCTGAATCACAGACTCTGAAACAGAGCAGGGTTTATAAAGGGCATTCAGTAATTATTTATTGAGTAGTAGAATTTTAGGTGTTTTTTTTTTCTCCCAAATGCTTTTCTATACTTTATAACTTTTTTTTTGCTATGTTGGGGATAAAACTATTACTTGTATAGTGTAACAGCTTTAATAAGTAGCAGTTTTTTGAAGGACTCTTTTTTTCATTGTAAGAGTAAATAAAAATACAATTTCTACACATTTTTATTCAAGATTTTTACATCTATTATTCATTCATCCCCCAAATCTGCCCAGTTATCTAACTTGCCTTTCAGTATATTGATACACATCTTGCAGCCTATTGTTTCTATTTTCTTAAAGTCACCTAACTAGAGGCTTCCTTAGTTAAAGAATCTGCCTGCAATGCAAGAGACTGGGGTTTGGTCTCTGGGTCAGGAAGATCCCCTGGAGAAGGAAATGGCAACCCACTTTAGTATCCTTGCCTGGGCAAATTCATGGATAGAGGAGTCTGGTGCACTATAGTCCATGGGGTCACAAAGAGTTGGATGTGACTGAACGATTAACACTTTCACTTTAACTAGAGACTAACCAGACTAGAATAGACTAACTAGACTAACTAGAGACTTGGGCCTGCTCTAATTTTGAATGTCATCAGTGAGTCATACACAGCTTATATCCAGAGGTCTACCATCATCTGGGGATTCCTTTTACATCTCTCTTGAATTGATTTCCATTTCCTGGATCCCATGTCTTGCTCTTTCTTATTTTGCTGTTTTTGTTCAGTCGCTCAGTCATGTCCAACTCTTTGCAACCACATAAACTGCAGCACGCCAGGCTTTCCTTTCCTTCACTATTTCCCAGAGTTTGATCACACTCATGTCCATTGAGTCAGTGATGCCATCCAACCATCTAATCCTCTATCACCCCTTTCTCCTCCTGCCCTCAGTCTTTCCCAGCATCAGGGTCTTTTTCAATGAGTCAGTTCTGCACATCAGGTGGCCAAAGTATTGGAACTTCAGCTTTGGCATCAGTTCTTCCAATGAATGTTCAGCGTTGATTTCCTTTAGGATTTACTGGTTAGATCTCCTTGCAGTCCAAGGGACTCTCAAGAGTCTTCTCCGTCATCACAGTTTAAAAGCATCATTTCTTCAGGGCTCAGAGTTTGCTCTCTTTATGAGCCAACTCTCTTATCTGTACATGACTGCTTAAAAAGCCATAGCTTTGCCTATACAGACCTTTGTCGGCAAAGTGATGTCTCTGCTCTTTAATACACTATCTAGGTTGGTTTGTTTTACTACCTTATTTTTGGAACGTGCCTCCTCTATTAGTTTTTTTGAAAAATAGTGCCTGAGAATTGAATTTTTTGAGACTTGGCATATCAAAATCACTTACATAGGATAGAGAACTCTAGTATAAAATAAAATTTCTCACAAAACTTTAAAGGCTTTCCTTGGTTTTGGTCTTGGCTTCAGTAGTACTATCTGAAACCATTAGTTATTACTAACTATAAAAGTCCTGGATGAAATTTAAGCACTGAATCTGCATGTTTGGCTTGTTTTTAAATATGTCTGAAAGTCAGCATTCTGGGAATATATCATAAGGTTTTCATCTGGTTTTACTATTGGTTTGTTACACAGTTTGGGAGTTTCATTTGTTTTTGCCTCAGTTTTCAGTCTCAGAGTTTACTTGTATTTAGTTTCATTTTAAGCTATGTAAAACATTTGTATAATGTTCAAAGTAAACACCTGAATGAAAAAGTATTTCTCCCTCCACCATCCCATTCTGTTCCTATTTCTTACAAACAACTATTTTCATTAGGTTTTGTTTTCTCATGACTTCCTTTTGCAAAAATATACAAAGGCATACGTTCAGGAGTCCCTGGTGGCTCAGTGGTACAGAATTCGCCTGCCAGTGCAGGAGATGTGGGTTCAATTCCTAATCCAGGAAAATCCCACATGCCATGGAGCAGCTAAGCCCCTGCACACAACTATCTGAGCCTGTGCTCTAGAGACCCAAAGCTGCAACGCCTGGGCGAACACGCCACGACGACTGAAGCCCGTGAACCCCAGAGCCCATGCTCCACAACAAGAGAAGGCAAGGCAATAAGAAACCTACACACCACAATGAGAGAGCAGCCTCCACTCCCCATGACCAGAGACAAGCCTGTGCAGCAACAAAGGCCCAGCACAGCCACAAATAGATAAACAAACTGTCTTTATGGAAAATAATGATCATCTGAGTTAAATTCACCCATTCCAGTCCATTTTAGTTCACTGACTCCTAAAACATCGATGTTCATTCTTTCCATCTCCTATTTGACCACTTCCAACTTAACCTTGCTTGATTCATGGACCTAACATTCCAGGTTCCTATGCAATATCACTAGATGGTGATACTGAAATCAGATTGATTATATTCTTTACAGCTGAAGATGGAGAAGCTCTCTACAGTCAGCAAAAACAAGACTGGGAGCTGACTGTGGCTCAAATCATGAATTTCTTATTGCCATTTCAGACTGAAATTGAAGAAAGTAAGGAAAACCACTAGACCATTCAGGTATGACTTAAATCAAATCCCTTATGATTATACAGTGGAAGTAACAAACAGATTCAAGGAGTTAGATCTGATAGAGTGCCTGAAGAACTATGGATGAAGGTTTGTGACATTGTACAGGAGACAGGGATAAAGACCATCCCCAAGAAAGAGAAATGAGAAAAGGCAAAATGATTGTTTGAGGAGGCCTTACAAATAGCTGAGAAAAGAAGAGAAGCAAAAGGCAAAGGAGAAAAGGAAAGTATACCCATTTGAATGCAGAGTTCCAAAGAATAGCAAGGAGAAATAAGAAAGCTTTCCTCAATGATCAATGCAAAGAAATAGAGGAAAACAAGAGAATAGGAAAGACTAGAGATCTCTTCAAGAAAACTAGAGATACCAAGGGAAGTTTTCATGCAAAGATGGGCACAATAAAGGACAGAAATGGTATGGACCTAACAGAAGCAGAAGATATTAAGAAGGAGTGGCAAGAGTACACAGAAGAACTGTACAAAAAAGATCTTCATGACCCAGGTACTACAATGGTGTGATCACTCACCTAGAGCCAGACATCCTGGAATGTGAAGTCAAGTGGGCCTTAGGAAGCATCACTATGAATGAAGCTAGTGGTGGTGATGGAATTCCAGTTGAGCTGTTTCAAATCCTGAAAGATGATGCTGTGAAAGTGCTGCACTCAATATGCCAGCAAATTTGGAAAACTCAGGACTGGAAAGGGTCAGTTTTCACTCCAATCCCAAAGAATATTCAAACTACCACACAATTGCACTCATTTCACACACTAGCAAAGTAATACTCAAAATCGTCCAAGCCAGGCTTCAACAGTACATGAACCATGAACTTCCAGACGTTCAAGCTGGATTTAGAAAAGACCAGGGATCAAATTGCCAACATCCATTGGATCATAGAAAAAGCAAGAGAATTCCAGGAAAACACCTGCTTTATTGACTACGCCCTTGCTTTTGAACTGTGGTGTTGGAGAAGACTCTTGAGAGTCCTTTGGACTGCAAGGAGATCCAACGGGTCCATTCTGAAGGAGATCAGCCCTGGGGTTTCTTTGGAAGGAATGATGCTAAAGCTGAAACTCCAGTACTTTGGCCACCTCAATAGAAGAGTAGACTCATTGGAAAAGACTCTGATGCTGGGAGAGATTGGGGGCAGGAGGAGAAGGGGATGACAGAGGATGAGATGGCTGGATGGCATCACTGACTCAATGGCCGTGAGTCTGAGTGAACTCCTGGAATTCATGATGGACAGGGAGGCCTGGCGTGCTGCGATTCATGGAGTCGCAAAGAGTTGGACACAACTGAGCAACTGAACTGAACTGAACTGAAGCCTTTGACAGTGTGGATCACAACAAACTGTGGAACATTCTTGAAGAGATTGGAATACCAGACCACCTGACCTGCCACCTGAGAAATCTGAATGCAGGTCAAGAAGCAACAGTTAGAACTGGACATGGAACAACAGACTGTTACCAATCGGGAAAGGAGTCCATAAAGGCAGTATATTGTCACCCTGCTTATTTAACCTATATTCAGAGTACATCACGCAAAATGCTGAGCTGGAAGAAGCACAAGCTGGAATCGGATTGCTGGGAGAAATATCAATAACCTCAGATATGCAGATGACACCACCCTTATGGCCAAAAGCAAAGAAGAACTAAAGAACCTCTTGATGAAAGTGAAAGAGGAGGGTGAAGAAGTTGGCTTAAAGGTCAACATTCATAAAGCTAAGGTCATGCCATCTGGTCCTATCAGTTCGCGGCAAATAGATGGGGAAACAGTGACAGATTTTATTTTCTTGGGCTCCAAAAATCACTGCAGATGGTGATTGCAGTGTAAAATTAAAAGATACTTGCTCCTTGGAAGAAAAGCAATGACCATTCTAGACAGTATATTAAAAATCAGAGACATTACTTCATTGACTAAAGTCTGTCTAGTCAAAGCTTTGGTTTTTCCAGTAGTCATGTATGGATGTAAGAGTTGGACTATAAAGAAAGCTGAGCACTGAAGAATTGATGCTTTTGAACTGTGGTGTTGGAGAAGACTTCTTGAGAGTCTCTATGACTGCAAGGAGATCCAACCAGTCTCAATCCTAAAGGAAATCAATCCTGAGTGTCCATTGGAGGGACTGATGCTGAAGCTGAAACTCCAATACTTTGGCCACCTGATGCGAAGAACTGACTCATTTGAAAAGACACTTATATTGGAAAAGATTGGAGGAGGCAGGAGAAGGGGACAACAGAGGATGAAATGGTTGGGTGGCATCACCAACTCAATGGACGTGAGTTTAAGTAAACTCTGGGAGTTGGTGATGGACAGAGAAGCCTGGAGTGCTGCAGTCCATGGGGTTGCAAAGTTGGACATGATTGAGCAACTGAACTGATAAAAAAAAATAATAAAGTGAAAGCTTAAAAAGAAAACATGCTCACATACATACCTGCATATATATAGCTCCTTAGTTATAATTTTCCTAATTCATTGTTCTACACCTTGCTCTTTTTCATATAGCAATTTATCTGGAAGATTGCTCTGAATCAATACGTAGAGAGCTTCCTCATTTCTTTTATGGCTGTGTCATATGTATATTTTACAGACTGTTCAACTAGTACTCTGATATCGTCATATGTGTTGTTCTGGTCTTTATTACAACTAATGACACAATGAATAACCTTGTGCATATTTTTTTTATCTAGTGGAGATGTATTTTCAGGATAGATTCTGGATATAAGACCTCTAGGTCAAAGGGTAAAAGCTTTTAAAATTTTGTTAGATACACCCACATTTTCAGGGATTGTACCACTGATCCTTTTTCTCCATGGGAAATGTTAGTTCTCTAGAAGGTTTCATATCCCTTTGTTCCTTACAAGTTGTTCTTTCAGTTTTTCCCATTAGTCTTTTATGTTAGTGAGTTTTCTCAGATGTGTGATCTTGGCTGCCTTCTTATATTAAGAGTTCAGTTCAGTTCAGTTCAGTCGCTCAGTCGTGTCCGACTCTTTGCGACCCCATGAATTGCAGCATGCCAGGCCTCCCTGTCCATCACCATCTCCTGGAGTTCACTCAGACTCACGTCCATCAAGTCCGTGATGCCATCCAGCCATCTCATCCTCTGTCGTCTCCTTCTCCTTCTGCCCCCAATCTCTCCCAGCATCAGAGTCTTTTCCAATGAGTCAACTCTTCATGTGAGGTGGCCAAAGTACTGGAGTTTCAGCTTTAGCATCATTCCCTTCAAAGAAATCCCAGGGTTGATCTCCTTCAGAATGGACCAGTTGGATTTCCTTGCAGTCCAAGGGACTCTCAAGAGTCTTCTCCAACACCACAGTTCAAAAGCATCAATTCTTCAGCACTCAGCCTTCTTCACAGTCCAACTCTCACATCCATACATGACCACAGGAAAATCCATAGCCTTGACTAGATGGACCTTAGTCGGCAAAGTAATGTCTCTGCTTTTGAATATGCTATCTAGGTTGGTCATAACTTTTCTTCCAAGGAGTAAGCATCTTTTAATTTCATGGCTGCAATCACCATCTGCAGTGATTTGGGAGCCTCCAAAAATAAAGTCTGACACTGTTTCCACTGTTTCCCCATCTATTTCCCATGAAGTGATGGGACCAGATGCCATGATCTTCATTTTCTGAATGTTGAGCTTTAAGCCAACTTTTTCACTCTCCTCGTTCACTTTCATCAAGAGGCTTTTTAGCTTCTCTTCACTTTCTGCCATAAGGGTGGTGTCATCTGCATATCTGAGGTTATTGATATTTCTCCTGGCAATCTTGATTCCAGCTTGTGTTTCCTCCAGTCCAGCGTTTCTCATGATGTACTCTGCATAGAAGTTAAATAAGCAGGGTGACACTATACAGCCTTGATGTACTCCTTTTCCTATTTGGAACCAGTCTGTTGTTCCATGTCCAGTTCTAACTGTTGCTTCCTAACCTGCATAAGTGGCATTAAATAGCTCGCTGAGTGGGGCTTGTTTATTGAAGGCTTCATGGAAAAGTCATGTCTGTCTGACTGCTGCTTTGGAGAAACCAGAATATAAGGATTATCTTTAGGCTTTTTCTTGGGGCTGGTCATATTCCTAAGGGAAGAATATTTTAATCTCATTCCTGGATGGTAAGCTGGCTTACTAGCATTTTAGAAACCCAAAGGCTAGGATATCTTACTGTTCAATATGGGTGATAGTATTTTGGTGAGGGGATTGGGGAGAAAATATTTAAAAGAGAGTCCATACTACTTTATACTAGATCACCATCCTTTTTTATGTAGAAGATTGAAACCAGGTGGCAGCATGGCTTTTCTGCCTCTAGCCATTTAGCAGTATTGGGTATATAGCTTTATTCATCTCCTTGACAATATGATATTGTTTGCTAGTGGATTAATTTAAATAGTTACATGTATTCTGGTTACTGATCTACTTAGACATGCTGCTGTTATTTTGTGCTTTTTGTTTATCAGACTAATGTGTCTGTGTCTGTCTTTCCTCCTATTAATGCATTCTGTTGGAAATAATAAAATTAATTTCCCTTTTCAATCTCCCCTGGTTTGAAAGTAGTAGTTTATATTCCTGATTTTTGTTTGGTGGTAATTGTTTGTTTTTAATGGTTATTTTTAAATGTTTAAAATAAATTCTTGAATATACATTTTTTAGCAAAGGTAAAAATAATCATCTTTTTTCTCCCTGATTAAGACAAATTTAGTTTAACCCACAGGATGTCCAAAGCAGTTTCCTACTACAGTTACTGAAAATTTATTTCAGTGTTTTTACCCACAGCTTAGAGTCATATTAATTGTTAAATTAACCAACGTTTTGTCAGTTTCTATTTTTGTTTCAAAAAACTTTTTTCTTCTCTTTGAATTTTTATTTCCTCAATCTTGTTTTGATTATCTAGTTTGATTATCTAGATTTAAACTTTAATCTGGAAAAACAAATAAGCAACAATAGCAGGTATAGAAGAAGTGGTGGGGCCAGGTAATAATTAAATGGTTTTTAGTACATGAAATAGTGTGTTAGTAACATAAGATTAAGCAGGTATCAATGTAATTAAATAAGTGACTCATATTTAACCTGTGAGAATGTAAAAAGCAAGTGCTATAAATCATTGGAGAAGTGTAATGATTATTACTGTATAATTATTCAGAACCATATTCATGCATTACCTTATCAATTTGTACAAAAACCTTAGAATCCTCTCTTATACTGTGTTTCAAACTAAGTTTTAAAATACACCTCTCTGAAGCAGTTTCTTGATTTGTATGGTGACTGTGTACCATACTTTTCCTACAGCAATCATGATTTATGACCTGTCCTAGCATGATTGTTATAATGCTCACTGCCTTTATTCTCAGAAATGTAGCAATTTTGTCAGTAAATCATATGGTCACCTTATTTATAAAATTTGGAAAATTCCAGTTTGTAGGGATGATTTAAAGATCACAAATAATCCATGTGCAGAGTTAGAGATAGTATTTCACATATAGTTCATGCTCAATAATGGTAGGTATCATAAAGAATAGCTTAGATTATGTGTGTCAATATTGATTTTTTTTTCTCCCAAGCCTTTTAAAAGATGAACCCTTGTCCTTATAATGTTTTAACATCATTTGATTTCTGAATTATCTTTTATTTTTCAGCAAAGAAGTCGACACCAACATGGTAAGCTGTAGTATTTATATATATAAATTTGAATTGGTATTTTATTAATGGTTAATTGACTATGTTTTCCATGTATCTCAAACTCTTTATCAGTAAATACTGATTTCAGTAGTGATAATTATAACAATTTTACATTTAGAATTTGTTAAGGTATTTTTTAGTTATAAAAATGGTTTCTGTAACACAGGTCAAATATCTAGAATATATATTTTACTTTAGCTCTGTTTTTGGATTAGCTTCCTGTATACATATTCTGAAATTGGGCATATTCTGAATTTAGCCTTATGGTCCAAATTTCATTGATTCAAGAATTTATCATTTGAAATGGATAGGGCCGTTGTTTATTTGAATTATGATACTTTGTCAAATAAATTAATATGCAAATGAAATATATTTCAGTTACTTTAGAACAAACATTGAAAGTACTCTTTGCATAAAAGCCATGGTAATTAATAACATCTACTTTTTATTTAAGAACTCTCTGAAAATAAGAGAATGTTTTTTAGTAACTAATTTAACAAGGTTAACGACAACATTTGCAGCCTTAATTGGCATTGCATGCAGTGTATTTCTTACAGTTCTTAACATTTTGGCTTTATAGTATGACAAAAGTCTTGATTCACAGTAATATACTTACTTGAGTATTCTCCTGAAAGTGGACCTAGGCAAGCCAATTTGAATTTAAACCAACAACTTCATGCCAAATTATAATTTCTAATCAACTATACTGTCATAAGAATTTGGAATGTTTGCAGAGATGATTTAAAAAAAAAAAAAGCATATCCCCAGGTCTGTATTTGTTTCTTTCAATCTCCTGATTACCACTCTCATCTTTCTCTCTCTACCCTCCTCTTTAACACCCCAGATAATGCATTGATGATCTTCCAGTCTGTAATATATGACATTTAAGTTTAAATTTTTCCTTGTTTTTCTAAAACCTGATAAAACTACAGTTGTAGAACACTGTGAAAATTCCTTTTGATTTTCAATAGCTGATTTTTAGATCTATTCTGACAATAAAATTTGAATTCTTTAAAATTCACTTATTTACTACATAAAATAGAAATTTCTTTGGTTTAATATGCATTAGTAATGCATTATCATTTTTATGATTATCTTGCTTTGTTGTAAAAATTGAAGCATGACCAGGTTTTCTTTACTGTTAATCACTATTTAAAACTGGAATCAGAAATGAACTGTAAATACGTTGGCAATAAAACTTATTTATTTAAGTTCTCAGTGAAAACAAGGGTACAACTTTTATTTTTAGATGTAAGACAGGGTGATACATAACATATATAACTTTTTAAAAAATTTATAAGCGCTATTTTGTAATTTGTTCTTTTCACTCAAAATTGAATGTTATCTGATGGAAGCATACCTCCACATCTATTTCCTTTTTAAGCACTATTAGCATCTCAAGTAAAGGAGAGGTAACATTCATTCCATGAATTTAAGTTAAGCTTCTAATATACCTTTTCTAAATAAAATTCCCTATGAAATACTGTGTATGGATTTACATATTAATGAAATCTTTTATTTGAATCATGAAACTAGAAAATGTATGGGAACAAGAACTCTTGAGGAAATGTTACATAAGGTGGAAGGAAAGCACACCACTTAGATTTTTAAATTAATCCACAGCTGAATAACCACATTGTGTTTGTAGGAAATAACAGTCAATACTTTGCAATTTTTGAAGTTTTACAAGACAGCTGAGCTTTGTTAGTCTTAACATATCACTTTATTAAAACCCATTTGTACCTATGGTTATAATTATATATTGTTGCTAGTTTTGGAGGAAATATATCTGTTTTTGAGATTGAAGTAGAAGATACCTGCAATAAGATTATTGAATTATGAAAAAGACTTAGAGAATTTATTGATCTCTTAACATCAAGCCACAGCTGTAATGGTTTCTTGTTTGTTAGATGAATTGCAGTGGTTACTTAAGTAAAACGCTATAGGAAAAGGAGTACGTCAAGGCTGTATATTGTCACCCTGCTTATTTAACTTATATGCTGAGCACATCATGAGAAATGCTGGACTGGAAGAAACACAAGCTGGAATCAAGATTGCCGGGAGAAATATCAATAACCTCAGATATGCAGATGACACCACCCTTAAGGCAGAAAGTGAAGAGGAACTAAAAAGCCTCTTGATGAAAGTGAAAGTGGAGAGTGAAAAAGTTGGCTTAAAGCTCAACATTCAGAAAACGAAGATCATGGCATCCAGTCCCATCACTTCATGGGAAATAGATGGGGAAACAGTGGAAACAGTGTCAGACTTTATTTTGGGGGGCTCCCAAATCACTGCAGATGGTGACTGCAGCCATGAAATTAAAAGATGCTTACTCCTTGGAAGAAAAGTTATGACCAACCTAGACAGCATATTCAAAAGCAGAGACATTACTTTGCCAACTAAGGTCCATCTAGTCAAAGGTATGGTTTTTCCTGTGGTCATGTATGGATGTGAGAGTTGGACTGTGAAGAAGGCTGAGCGCCAAAGAGTTGATGCTTTTGAACTGTGGTGTTGGAGAAGACTCTTGAGAGTTCCTTGGACTGCAAGGAGATCCAACCAGTCCATTCTGAAGGAGATCAACCCTGGGATTTCTTTGGAAGGAATGATGCTAAAGCTGAAACTCCAGTATTTTGGCCACCTCACGTGAAGAGTTGACTCATTGGAAAAGACTCTGATGCTGGGAGAGATTGGGGGCAGAAGGAGAAGGGGACGACCGAGGATGAGATGGCTGGATGGCATCACGGACTGGATGGACGTGAGTCTGAGTGAACTCCTGGAGTTGGTGATGGACAGGGAGGCCTGGCGTGCTGCAATTCATGGGGTCGCAAAGAGTAGGACACGACGTGTGACTGAACTGAACTGAACTGACCTGATGCAAATATCTCATGATTCTGACCATACTCATACATACAAGAAAGAGTTGAGTAGAAATATGTAGAAATTTGACTAAATTTAGTTTAATCTAGAAATTTGACTATTTATACAATGTCACTTTTTAAAAGTTATTTTATTTTAGTCATTAGAAATAACCATTTTCTAATTTCTTTAAAGGCTGGTTCATTAAAGGCATTAAACTGTCATTCCTGCTATCTTTAATCAACTGGCAAGTCATTTTGTCCTTCTTGGTTGCCTTTTTGTCTTATTTTTCCTTGAATTGAATTAATTGCTTTAGAGCATTGAGTTTTTGGTTTGTTTTTTTGTTTTGTTTTCTTCATATTGTTTGCACTTGGGATTTATTGAACTTGTGTTTATTGATTTAAAGATTTTACTGAATTTGGAAAAATTTAGTCGTTATTTCTTCAAATTATTTTTGTCCATTTTTCCCCCTTTCAAAGAATCCAGTTACATGTATTTTCACTTGAAGTTATCCCACAACTCACTCATGTTATGTTTATTCTTTTTATTTCTTTTTAAATTATTGGACTGTGGATTTTCCAGATGGCACTAGGAATAAAGAACCCACCTGCCAATGCAGGAGATGGTAAGAGATACAGTTTCAATCCCTGGGTCGAGAAGATCCCCTAAAGGAGGGCATGGAAACCCACTCCAGTGTTCTTGCCTGGAGAATCTCCTGGACAGAGGAGCCTGGCAGGCTACAGTCCATAGGGTCACAAGAATGGACACGACTGAAGCAACTTACCATGTACACAGGCACACGTTGGAGTATAGTTGATTTATAATGTTGTGTTAGTTTCTGCTACACAGCAAAGTGAGTTATATACATACATATAACCACTCCTTTTTAGATTATTTTCCCATATAGGTTGGGCTTCCCTGACAGCTCAGTTGGTAAAGAGTCTGCCTGCAATGCAGGAGACCTTGGTTCAATTCCTGGGTCTGGAAGATCCACTGGAGAAGAGATAGGCTACCCAATCCAGTATTCTTGGACTTCCCTAGTGGTTCAGCTGAAAAAGGATTGCCTGCAGTGTGGGAGACCTGGGTTCAATCCCTGGGTTGGGAAGATCCCCTGGAGAAGGGAACAGCTACCCACTCCAGTATTCTGAGAAGTCCATGGGGTCCCAAAGAGTTGGACACGACTAAGCGACTTTCACTTTTACTTTTTCACTTCCCATGTAGGTCATTACAGAATTTTGAGTAGTGTTCCCTGTGCTATACAGCAGGCTCTTATTATTTATCTATTTTATATATAATAGTATGTATATGTCAATCTCAGTCTCCCGATTTATCCCTCTCCCTCTTTCCACCCCTACCATAAGCATCAGTTCAGTTCAGTTCAGTTCATTTGCTCAGTCGTGTCTGACTCTTTGCGACCCCATGAATCACAGCACGCCAGGCCTCCCTATCCATCACCATCTCCCGGAGTTAAGCATAAGATTCTTTTTTTTTTACATCTGTAGCTCTGTTTTGTAAATAAGTTCATTTGTACCATTTTTTTAAGATTCAATATTTAAGTGATATCATATGATATTTGTCTGACTTACTCTGTATGATAATCTCTTGGTCCATCCATGTTGCTCCAAATGGCATTGTTTTACTAATTTCCGTGGCTGAATAATATTCTGTTGTATATATGTTCAGTTCAGTTCAGTTCAGTCACTCAGTCGTGTCCGACTCTTTGCGACCCCATGAATGCAGCACGCCAGGCCTCCCTGTCCATCACCATCTCCCGGAGTTCACTCAAACTCATGTCCATCGAGTCCGTGATGCCATCCAGCAATCTCATCCTCTGTCGTCCCCTTCTCCTCCTGCCCCTAATCCTTCCCAGCATTAGAGTCTTTTGCAAAGAGTCAACTCTTCACATGAGGTGGCCAAAGTACTGGAGTTTCAGCTTTAGCATCATTCCTTCCAAAGAATTCCCAAGAATGATCTCCTTCAGAATGGACTGGTTGGATCTCCTTGCAGTCCAAGGAACTCTCAAGAGTCTTCTCCAATGCCACAGTTCAAAAGCATCAATTCTTCAGCGCTCAGCCTTCTTCACAGTCCAACTCTCACATCCATACATGACCACAGGAAAAACAATAGCCTTGACTAGATGGACCTTTGCTGGCAAAGTAATGTCTCTGCTTTTGAATATGCTATCTAGGTTGGTCATAACTTTCCTTCCATCTTTATTCATCCCTCCATTGGTATGCACCTAGGTTGTTTCCATGGGCTATTGTAAATAGTATTGCAGGGAACATTGGGGTGCATGTATCTTTTTGAATTATGGTATTCTCCAGGTATATGCCCAGGAGTGGATTGCTGGATCATGTAGTAGCTCTATTTTTAGTTTTTTAAGGAACCTTCATACTGTTCTCCATAGTAGCTGAATCAATTTATGTTCCCACCAACAATATAAGAGGGTTTTCTTTTCTCCAGCCTTCTCCAGCATTTATTGTTTGTAGATCTTTAGATGTTGGCCATTCTAACCAGTGTGAAGGAAATACCTCATTGTATTTTTTTAAATTATTTATTTATTTTATTTTTACGTTAGTTTTGGTTGCACTGAGACATTGTTGCTACTTGCATGCTTTCTCTAGTTGTGGCACACAGAGGCATCCCTTCATTGTGGTGCACAGGCTTCTCATTGCAATGGCTTCTCTTGCTGTGGAGTTCAGGCTCAGTAGTTGCAGTGTGCAGGCTCTAGAGATTGTAGGCTCAGTAGTTGTGGTTCATGGGCTCTACAGCATGGACTCAGTAGCTGTGGTTTATCAGCTTAGTTGCTCCAGGGCTCGTGAAATCTTCCCAGACCAAGGATCAAACCCCGAGGCCCCTGCATTGGCAGGCAGATTCATATCCACTGTACCACCAGGAAAGTCCTTCATTCTAGTCCTTCATTTGCATTTCTCTAATAATTAGTGATGTTGAGCATCTTTTCATGTGCTTTGTAGCCATCTAAAAATGTGTGTCTTCTTTGGAGAAATGTCTATTGAGATCTTCAGCTCATTTTTTGATTGGGCTGTTTGTTTTTTTGATACAGAGCTGCATGAGCTGTTTCCACTGCTTCATTTGCAAATATTTTCTCTCATTCTGTGGGTTATCTTCTTGTTATGAAAACTAAGGACCTTATGAAGTCTATATAAATAACACATGAATTTCTGTATCATGATTTGGATTATTGACTATATACTTTGATTTATTTTACAAATCAGAACATCTCAGGGTGTCTTTCTAAGGTAACATGTCATCATTTTACCACATCATAGACAGAGTTTAGCTTCATTAGATTCCACAATAAAACTAATGTTTTTCTTCATTCTTTTGTTGTAAAAAATTGCTTCTTAGTTTTTTTTCAGAAGTTAAACAGCAAATTAATAGTATTTTCATTGATCATAATTTGTTTCCAAAAGGACCAGAAAAACTATTATGACCAAATGACCTGGCTGAGGTTACTTTACTGCGAAGCTGTAGAGTGTTTTATTTGAATTTAAAGTTATACAAGCCTAAGCATCCGGTCCCATCACTTCATGGGAAATAGATGGGGAAACAGTGGAAACAGTGTCAGACTTTATTTTTTTGGGCTCCAAAATCACTGCAGATGGTGACTGCAGCCATGAAATTAAAAGACGCTTACTCCTTGAAAGAAAAGTTATGACCAACCTAGGTAGCATATTCAAAAGCAGAGACATTACTTTGCCGACTAAGGTCCATCTAGTCAAGGCTATGGTTTTTCGTGTGGTCATGTATGGATGTGAGAGTTGGACTGTGAAGAAGGCTGAGCACCGAAGAATTGATGCTTTTGAAGTGTGGTGTTGGAGAAGACTCTTGAGAGTCCCTTGGACTGCAAGGAGATCCAACCAGTCCATTCTGAAGGAGATCAGCCCTGGGATTTCTTTGGAAGGAATGATGCTAAAGCTGAAACTCCAGTACTTTGGCCACTTCATGTGAAGAGTTGACTCATTGGAAAAGACTCTGATGCTGGGAGGGATTAGGGGCAGGAGGAGAAGGGGATGACAGAGGATGAGATGGCTGGATGGCATCACTGACTCGATGGACGTGAGTCTGAGTGAACTCCGGGAGATGGTGATGGACAGGGAGGCCTGGTGTGCTGCGGTTCATGGGGTCGCAAAGAGTCAGACACGACTGAGCGACTGAACTGAACTGAATTGAAGCCAACAAAGAAAAGGAACTATTGGAGGAAGAGCTTAATGACTTGTAAAATCTTAAATATAATGTATATATTTTGTAGATTTCTCCTCAGATGAATATCTCAAAATATAGACATATTCTCAAGAACTGTTTTTCAAGCTTCTTTTTCTAAAGCTAATTTGACAAATGTCTTTATTTTAGTAAAGAAAGGAAAACGACTGGAACGCTTTGGACTCCTTTGACATTCTTCCTTAACTTTTCCTCTCTGAGTTTTGTATATTAAATATAATAGCCAAATTAAAATATTACAGAGTTCTTTCTTTCTAATCACCAGTATGTTAATCAGTGACATTGATTTTATAATTAAAATTTCACTGTTATAACATAAAATTTAAAAATTAGCTCTCAGCAAAAAAAAAAAAAAAAATTAGCTCTCAAAAATATCTAGGTTATTAGAATGGGGTCAGCTCTTTTACTTAGGACATTTTAATTTGGTTGTGGTATTTAAAAACAACATTGCAAAACTATAGCTACCTTTATAGTATTCACAAATTTTGGTTACTTTTCACATGTTTTATGTGATTATGGAGAATTTATTATAAACAATACTGAATTTCCTCATGGTGGCCTTGGATTAAATACATATGGCTGCAGATTACCTAGAGTACTTGTCAAAATAAATTATAAGCTCAAGCTTCATTATCATTTGTAGCTTAAACATAGTGAATCCGATACAGCCTTTCTTCATAATTTTGATGCTGTTTGCAGTAAATTTGATATAGAACAGTTGCTAACGAAACCCAATTCAGATGTGTGACCACTTTTATGGAAAACATCTGGGGTAATTATAATTAGTTCAGGATGTGTACTGTTTAAAAATAATCTTGAATTCATGGAGAAAGAACCGTATCTTTTCCTCAATGACTAGAATAATCCAAGTTGGTATAAAAATTCTTTAAGTTATTGGTAGCTATGCTTAGAGTATAATTTTAGAGTATTCCAAAAGGAAATAATGAGTAACTTTTATGTAAAATGCCAAATTGGCACTTTACACCTGTTAGTGTGTTTCGTTTAGAACAGCTGTGTCTTTTATTATCAGTAAACAGATGCAGAAAGTAATGGAATGTTTTAAAGCAATATGTTAATCCTGTCTTCCACTACTGAACTGTCTCACAATATAGTGATTAAGTATTGACTGTGCAGCTGTTACTTACAATTATAGAATTTCTTAGTTAATTTCTTCTTCCCATGCCCAAATGTTTTAATATTTAGAGATCTAATTTCTAATTTTAAAGTGTTTCATAATGTAGTTTGTTTATTACAGTTTGATTTCTAAAGTTATTTGTCTATTATGGAGACAAATTCATATGTTTATGAAACTCCTTATATTTTGGTAAGAGACTAATATTCTAGGTAGGATAAAAATTTTAAGTATTTTAAAAACTAAATTATGAATATGAGGATGATTATTACATATGACAATTTTGTATTGTTAGTAATAGCTAACATTTATTGTGCTTTTAATGTCTGAAAAATATTGTGCAAAGAACTTTATTTTAGTATTATTCTTGCCCCTTTTAGTAGTTGAGGAAATTCAATCTTAGGCACACGAACAAATTGACCAAAGTCTTCCAGCTGAGAAGTGGTAGGGATTGGATTTAAACCCAGGCATTTTCGCTTCTCTGGTGGCTCAGACAGTAAAGAATCTGCCTGCAATTCAGGAAACCCAGGTTCGAGCTCTGGGTCAGGAATTTCCCCTGGAGAATGAAATGGCAACCCATTCCAGTATTCTTGTCTGGGAAATCCCACGGACAGAGGGGCCTGGCGTGCTACCGTCCACAGGGTTGCAAGGAGTTGGACACGACTGAACAAATATAGATGTTTACATTTTCACCCTCAAGCTTCTTGTTCTTAACAACTTTGTATTTTTCTTGCCGTTAGCATCTAATAGTAACATTATACAGATGAGGGGATTTTTTTAAGCCCTATGTACACCCCCAAGTGATAATTGTATCATTTAGTCCCTTTGCCTAAAAGGAAAACACAAAACATTTATGGGAAGATGGAGAGCTCAAAATCTTGGTACCTCACTACATGCTGACTCTGTCAGTGATCTTTAACATCATCAGGAGTATCTTGCAACACAGATATCATTTCATAGTTTTCACTAGAAAGGTTTTCAAATATCCTTTTATGGTTTTAATTGTGCCACTTTGTGGATACAATACTAACAATCTATTTTCCAAAAGAAGCTGCCTTTGGTTCAAAAGATTTTAAAGAGCAGTATGATGTAATTTCTACTTAGATTATTTTAGTTATGCCTTAACCTAGAACTATCAGCTATTGTTGAAACTTATTAAATGACTGTTCTGTCAGATATTATTACTACTTAGCTAGCACACTCCATTTATTTTGTCATTTTTCATAGGAAGTATCCCATTGTATATATGAAGAAACTAAGACTCAGAGATAGGAAATAAATTGGTCAAGATCACAGCTAGCAAATGATGTTTGTATGCATTTGATTTTTTTCTTTGGGAAAAAAAAACTGGAAATCTAAAAGTATCCAGCTAATTATTTTTATAGAGAGCTTTTAAGATTTCTGTCTCTAACAGATGGCTACTTGTAGTTTCTCTTGACACTGATGAGAATGCTTATAAGATTAACTAGGATCAACATGTCATGAGGTATTGCTGGAAAAAAATTTAATATTGTAGAAGTTCATTATAAGGTGGTTCTTAAGAGGCAAAATGTTCTTGTAGGCAAGCTATCTGAAATATCAAAATGAATAGACACGTCGTTTATCATACAATAGCATGAGACATCATTTTTTCATGTTGCCAGAGTCTTAAATATAGAAAGACTTTGCAATTTTGGGAAATGGAAGGAGCTATCCCATAGTTATTCAACATTAATATTTTATTCAGATTATTTCTATTGGTGTCTCCATCAAAACAAATTACCTAACATGGAGAATGCAAGAGATAAACAATAAAATTATCATTTTATATAATACAGAGATCTTGCAGAATTATTTGGCAGTTTGGTTTTTTCCTTTACATTTTTGAAGTTACTTTTTTTTTTGAGAAAATTACAGATTTACATACAATTTTATGAAATAGTACAGAGAGCTCCCATGTACCCTTCACCCAGTTGCCCTCATTGGTAACATTGCAAAACTGTATAGATAGTATCCCATCTAGGACACTGATGAGAAAACAAACAAGATACAGAACATTTCCATCATCACAAGCATTTCTCATGTTAAGCTTACACAGCCACATCTGCTTCCTTTCCACATCTTTAACTGTGAAAACAACTAGCCTCCTCTGTATTTCTATAATACAGTCATTGCAAGAATATATAAATGGGACCATACTGTGTGTAACTTTTGGGGACTGACTTTTTTTCACTCATCATAATTCTGTGGAGTCTCATTCAGGTTGTTGCAGGTATCACTAGTTGTTTCTTTTTTGTTTCTAACTAGTATTTCATAGTTAGACTTCCCAGGAGTCTGGGAACTTCCTGGACTTCACCTGGATTCCACCTCTACTTCCCAAGTGGCACAGTGGTAAAGAGTCCACCTTCCAGTGCAGGAGACATTGGTCCTATCCCTAGCTCAGGAAGATCCCCTGGAGAAGGAAACAGCAAGCCCCTCCAGTATTCTTGCCTGGCGGGCTGCAGCCCATGGGGTCGCAGAGTAGGACACGACTGAGCATACGCACACAATATTTGATCGTGTGGATGTACCACAGTTTGTGTAACCATTCACACAGTAAAGAACATCTGGTTTGTTTCCAAAGCAACATAAATCGGATTTCGGTCACAGTACTAAGGTTTTGTACTTTTACATTTTACACTTAAGTCCATATCTAATTTTGAAGTAATATTTGTATAAGATGTGAAACTTGGGTCCAGGTTTTTGTCTTTTTGTTTCTGTGGGGACAAGGAGTTAATGGATTCTAAATTAGTCCAGCACCATTTGTTGAAACCATCTTTGCTCCATCAATTTGCTTTTGCACCTTAGTAAAATGAGTTGAGCACATTTGTGTAGCTGTGCTTCTTAGTTCTTTTTGTGTTCCATTGATTTACGTGTGTATCCCTTCATCAGTATCATGTGTGTGTGTTAGTTGCTCAGTGTTCTCTGACCCCACGAACTGTAGCCCACCAGGCTCCTCTGTCCATGGGATTCTCCAGGCAAGAATACTGGAGTGGGTTGACGTTCCCTTTTCCAGGGGATCTTCCAACCCGGGGATCAAACAGGGTCTCATGCATTGTAGGCAGACTCTTTACCATCTGAGTCACCAGGGCCATCCTCCACCAATATCATAAAACCTTGATTACTGTAGCTATATAATGTCTTAAAATTGGACATTTTATTCCTCTATTTTTTTCAAAATTGTTTTAATTTTCTGGCTCCTTTAACTTCACATAAATTTCAGCAATCATGTCTCTATCTACAAAAATTCTCGCTGTGATTTTGATAGGAATTGAATTCAACTTGTATTGGGTTGGCCAAAATGATTTTGGCCAACCCAATATATTAGTATGGCAAGTACTAAAATCTTTATTACATTGAGTCTTACAGTTAATGAACACAGTATGTTTATTTATTTAAAATTTTTTATTTCTTTTACCAGCATTTTATAGTTTTAGCATCTAAGTATTGTCCCAAAGAATCAGGCATGATTGACCACACACACACACGTTCTATGTCTTAACTAGATTTATAACTAAGTAGTTCACTTTTCTTGAATGATTTTAAAGGGTATGGTATTTTTGCATTTTGGTGTCTACATGATCATTGCCAGCATGTAGAAATATAATTAGTTTGTATATTTCTCTTGTATTCTGTAGCCTTGCTGAATTCATTTATAATTCTAGAAATTTTTTGTGGATTCCCTGGGATTTTCTAGATAGATTATCACATCATCTGCAAATAGGGTCAATTTACTTTCTTTTCAATCTGTGTGCATTCCTTGTTCCTACCTTTTTGCCCCGGCTATTACCTTCTAGCACTGTCTTCAATAGGAGTGATTTAGAGACGATATCCTTTCCTTATTTCCTATCTTAGGGAGAAAACGTATTGTTTTACCATTAGTTGTAAAATTAACTGTAGGTTTTTGTAGATAACTCTATCACATTGAAGTTTTCTCTAATCTCATTTTTATTAGTTTATTTTAAATGATGAAGTGGGTGTTGAATTTTTGTCAAGTACAAAATTTATGTGTGATTCATATTATCATGTGATTTTTCTTTACCTTGTTAATATGAAGTCCTGCATTGATTTTTCAAATATTGAACCAGGCTGTGTCCTTGGAATAAACCCTACTTGGTCATAATGAAAAAATAATTTTATATGGTGCTGATTTTTAGTTGCTAGTATTTTGTTAAGGATTTTTGTATCTATATTTACAAGAAATATTGTCTATAGTTTTTTGTACTGTCTTTTATTTCTGAATCAGGGTATTACTAACTTCATAAAGTGAAGTACAGTGTTCTATATGCCTCTGTTTTCTGAAAGACATTGTGCAGAATTTGTATCAGTTCTTCTTTAAACATTTGATGGGATTCTGACGTTGCGATTTCTTTTAGCGGGAGTTTTTTAAGACGATGAAGATGAATTAAATTTCCTTAACAATCATTGACTTATTCAACCCAACAGAATTATGGATATATTGGACTATGGAAATTATGTTTAGTAATTATATTTAGTAATTATAGTTAGTAATTCAACACCCACTTTAGTAATTATGTTTAGTTTTTGAGGTAATGCATCCTATAAGTTGTCAAATTTATGTGTACTGGAGTCTTTGTAATATTCTGTTTTAACCTTTTGATATATACATAGTCTATAATGATGATACTTTTTCACTCCTGATATTGATAGTTGATATCTTCTCTACTTTTTCTTCATCAGTTTTGTGAGCAGTTAGTCAATTGTATTACTCTTTCTTGAAGAACTAACTCATTTCTTTGATTTTTCTCTGTTTTTTCTGCTTTGAATATCATTGATTTCTGCTCTTTATTATATCCATTCTTCCACTTAATTTGGATTTATTTTTATCTTTTTCTAGGATCTTGAAGTAAGAACATGACTGTTGATAAGAGACTTTTCTTCCTTTCAGATGACATTTAATGGTATAAATTGCCCTCTCAGTACTCCTTTCACTGTGTCATGCATATTTGATATGCTTTATTTTTATTTTTACTTAGTTCAGTGTACTTTTAAAAATTTGTTTTGAGACTTTGTCTTTAATCTGTCTTATTTAGAAGTGTGTTTTGTAGCTTGCATTTTTTGAAGATTTTTCTGATATTGATTTCTAGTTAGAGTCTCTGATGGACAGAGAACACACTCTATGATATTTTAGTTCTTTAAAATTTGTTGAGATTTGTTTTACAGGTGAGGATGTGGTATACCTTGGCATATGTTCTGTGAGCCTTTGAATAGAATGTATATTCTACTGACACAGGTGGAGAATTCCACAAATGTTTATTAGATGTTGTTAGTTGATTGTATTGTTCAGATTTTATATCTGTCCTAATCTTGTTCTATCCTTGTTGAGAGGGAGATGATGAAGTCTCCAACTATCATTTGGATTGTCTATTTCTTTTTCCAGTTTCATCAGTTTTTACCTCACACATTGCAGCTCTGTTGTTCACTGCATACACATTTCAGATTATTATGTTGTACTAATAGACTGATCTTTTTATACCATACAGCATCACTCTTTGTAATTTTCTGAAAATTATTTTATCTGATATTAATATAGCCACTCCTGCTTTCTGTTGATTTATGTTTACAAGATATATCTTTTTCTATCCTTTCATTTTCAACCTGACTATATTATTTATTTGAAGTTTAATTTCTTGTAGACAGCATATACTTGGGTCATGTTTTTTAATCCTCTCTGCCCATCTCTTTTAATTGATAATAATGAGACCATTTACATTGAATATAATTATGGACATTAGACTTAAATCTGTTTTTCATTTCTCTGTTTTTTTCTGATTTCCTCTGGATCACTTGAATGTTCTTAGAATTCCACTTTGATTTTAGTGTTTTTGAGTATCTCTTTGTTTAAACTTTTTAAGCATTGCTGTATTTGTATACACACATAACGTACACATCCTTATTGTTGTCTGTTGGTATTGTCATATTACCAGTTCAAGTGAATTGTAGCAGTCTTACTTCCCTTGATGTTCTTTTACTGTCTCCATTTATAATATATATTATAATTGTCTTAAGTATTTGCTTACTTACATTTAGAGATACTGTATCAGTTTCAGTTCAGTCACTCAGTGTGTCCAACTCTTTGCAACCCCATGAATCGCAGCACGCTAGGCCTCCCTGTCCATCACCAACTCCAGGAGTTCACCCAGACTCACGTCCATCGAGTCGATGATGCCATCCAGCCATCTCATCCTCTGTCGTCCCCTTTTCCTCCTGCCCCCAATCCCTCCCAGCATCAGAGTCTTTGGAATGAGTCAACTCTTCGCATGAGGTGGCCAAAGTACTGGAGTTTCAGCTTCAGCATCATTCCTTCCAAAGAACACCCAGGGCTGATCTCCTTCAGAATGAACTGGTTGGATCTCCTTTGCAGTCCAAGGGACTCTCAAGAGTCTTCTCCAACACCACAGTTCAAACGCATCAATTCTTTGGTGCTCAGCTTTCTTCACAGTCCAACTCTTGCATCCATACACGACCACAGGAAAAACCATAGCCTTGACTAGACGGACCTTTGTTGGCAAAGTAATGTCTTTGTTTTTTAATATGAGATACCGTATTCAGTGTCATAATTTTTACTTCAGCCATCAAATACAATTTAGAAAACTCAGAGTAAAATGTATTGTCTTTAACCATATCTTTTGCTCACTGCAGTCTTTCTTCCTGATATGCCAAGATTTCTTCTTTTATCATTTTCTTTCCATTTAAAGAATTTCCTGCAACTCTTTTTACACGATACCCCCTCGTGGTTCCAATGGTAAAGAATCCACCTGCAATGTGGGAGACCAGGGTTCAATTCCTGGGTTGGGAAAATCCCCTGGAGGAGGAAATGGCAACCCACTCCAGTATTCTTGCCTGGAGAATTCCGTGGACAGAGGAGCCTAGTGGGCTACAATCCACGGGGTTGCAGAGATTGCTGATTTTTCCCGTTTTCATTTGTTTAGTGTGTGTTCTTAGTCCTTGAAACATTTAAAAATCTGCTTTAAAACCTTTGTCAGATAATTCTAACATATGTCTTATCTGGGCACTGGCATCATTTTCTTCTTCATTCAGTCTGAGTTCTTCCTGGTTTGTTGTATGATGAGTAACTTTCAGCTGAAACTTGAACACTTCTTTGTTCAGAATTATAGTGTGAGACTGCGTATTATTTAAAACTACTGCTTCAGCTGGCTTCCTCTGATATCTGCCTAACAGAAGAAATATATTGCCTCATTGCTTCCAGGTGGGGATAGAAGTTCAAGGTTTCCCAGTTGTCTTCCATTGACTCCTGGGGGCTTGTGGAATAGGGAGAGTTTCTCATCACTGCTGAGTAGGTGTGGAATCCAGCTCCCCACAAGACCTTGACTGATATCCCAGGGGTAGAGCCTCATCATCAGCCAGTGGGGATGAAAGTCCTGGCTCTCTGCTGGTGTTCTTTGACACCACTTCTGCAGGATTAAACGGTGCCTTCTGAGGGACTGGCAGAATGGAAATCGAGGCTCCATAGTTAAGTTTGGGTAGAGTGGTCACAGTATTTTTCTGTAATATTCACTTGGACTAGGTCAGGTATTATAAAAAGATCAGCCCTGCAGTCTCAAGGAACAGAATGACGCCTCCAGATAAGAACCTAGCCCTAAGCTAACATTTTGACTGTAGCCTTGCAAGCTGCTGCTGCTGCTGCTAAGTTGCTTCAGTCATGTCCGACTCTGTGCGACCCCATAGACGACAGCCCACCAGGCTCCTCCGTCCATGGGATTTTCCAGGCAAGAGTACTGGAGTGGGGTGCCTTCGCTTTCTCCAGTAACCTTGCAAGAGAGCCTCCTATAAAAATGTCTGGATTCCTAGGCCACAGAAACTGTCAGACAGTAAATGTGTTTTGTTTTAAGCTGTTTGTGGTCATTCGGTATATCCCAGTGAATGACTAATAGACCACCCAGATATGCATAACCACTTCCCACTCATAAAATCATCTCACCTGGCCCTTCTCTCCCTAGTTGTTTGTTGGGAGGAATCCTCTTTTCCATTTCTTCTGTGTTCCTGGCTTTTCCGCCTAGAAGTTTCTTGTTTAAAACCACATGTAAAGTGCATGTTAAAAAATATGCTTTTCCTGTGGGATGTACCTGTTTGAGATCCACTTTCTGCTGGTGTGTGTTTGGGAGCCCATTATTTATTTTAGAGGTTAAATAGAAGATTTTATAAGTAATATATATGAATTCTTAAAAAAAAATTCTCTCAAATTTCCAGATTCCAGTTTAGCTGATTCCAGTTTGTCTCAGGGGAAAGTAACCACAGCCAAAAAGTTCAAACTTAAAAACTCTGGTCTTTTTATTTCAGGCTTTCTGGTTTGCCCATTCCCTGCCTCAGCCAACCCAAAGCCATCTGAAGCACTGTGTTTCCTGTTTTTCTGGCTTTCATTCTCTCAAGTACAGGAAGCTACTGGGAGCTGTAAATGCCTCCATTAAAAAAGGAGAACAATGTCAGATCAATAACATTTACTTCATACTTTTAATGGTATATAACTCTTCACATAATGAGAATCTACCCTACATGGTAGAATGGTCAAAACCTGCTGAGTCTTTAAATAAAGATAATGGAAAAGAAAAAATCAAAGATAACTCCTAGATTCTGTCTTGAGCAGAAGGTGGTGCCATTTTTTAAGGGAGGGAATAGAGGAACAGCAGTTTATAGGAAGGCTGTAGCCATAGGGATCTAAGATAGTAAGTTTAATATTTGATGTATTGAGTCAGAAGTTCCTGAAAAACATTAAACTAGATATGCCCATGAGTCCATTTATGAATATGGACCTTGGGACAGGCTTAGTATAGGATGTTCTTTGGATTCACTCCCTTTTGTACAATATGTGGTTTTTGAAGCCAGAAATGTGGGATGAAATCATCCAGGGATGTACATAATGAAAAGAGATGATAGTATAGGACAGAAGCTGGAGAGACAACAGTAGTTGAGAAATGAATAAAGAAAGGGGAGCATGCAAACGATCCTGGAAGCAGAGTGTAGCGATGTGAGAAAATCAAGAAAATATACATTATTCAATCAAGGAGAAAAGAATGTTTCAAGAAAGAAATCATAATCTGTATTATCATACATTACCCATACATTAAGGACTGAAAATTATTCTTTGGATTGAGTGAAAAGTACACATATGATCTTCCTGAAAACAGTTTCTGGGGTGATGACAGAAACCTATACTAGATGGAGGTGTATGAAGGAGTATGTAGAAAAAGAGAAATATGATTTGAAATTAATACAGCTACCCTTCTTCCTTATCTTGCAGGTTTTCCATACAGCAACTTTTCTGTTATTTTTCATTGACATATGACTGAGTGCAGAAGGGGGGATTTGTAGTAACTTTTTTTTTATCTTCCTTAGGATGAACCCACTAAATCTCACTCTTCACAGGGCTCTCTGTTTTACTCAGAAGGAATGACTGTATATATCCTGCATCCTCAGAGAGATGCCAAAAATGATATTTGTATTCTCCTGAGTGACCTTAACTTTTAAACAACTTTGCTGCTTTTCATATTTGAGTACTCAGGCTGAAATCTGAGCTCTGCTCTCTTTTCTTCTCTGCTAAGTACAAAAGTTTAAAATAACATTTTACGGTTTGGGTCAAGGAGTAAATAGTTTGTTTATGGAGTGATAGAAGAGTTGTTTTTTATGGAAAAAAATGAATTATATGAACACTTCTGTTTAAAAAACTAAGTGAAAAATATAGACATTAATAAAAACTTGATCACTAATTTTATATTTACAAATAAGTTCTAGTGGAAACAACATTGATTTTATGCAGCTATTTTATCCTTTTCACTTTTAACTTGAAGTAACATTAGTCTTACCAAAAATTGCAAAAATAATAGAGAGTTATGTAGGCCTTTCACATAGTTACTCCAAATATTAGCATTTTGCTTTAGCATTCTCTCTTTTCTCTGAAACTAAAGTCTTGAAACTGCACATATAATGTCCTTCAACCTCTAAAAATTTCAGTTTATTTCCTAAAAATAAGGAAAGTCACACAATCTCAATTATCAAATCAGGAAGTTAACACTAATATAAATCTGTGCTTAAGATATGATAGCCATAGCCGTGTGTGGCTATTTAAATTTAAATTTAATTAATTAGAAATTTAGTTCCTCAGTCACACTGGTCTGGTCATGTTGCAAGCATTCAGCAGTCGAGCGGCTGTTGTATTGGAAAGCATAGGTATAACCATTTTCATCATTGCAGAAAGTTCTATAAGACAGTAATGCTCTAGACATTCAGATTGTGTTGGTGGTTTCAACAGCAGGCTGCGCAGCAGAAGAAAAAGAGTTGTTTCAAGTTTTGCTCGCCATTCTACTGCTTACTTTGGCTCGGGGACCTCCTTTTGCATTTAGTTGTCATGTCTCAGCCTCCTCCACTCTAGGATAATGCCTCAGTCTTTCTTTTTATTTCAGGAAAAATCATTTTTTTTCTAATTTTATCATTTATACCACATTTATTAGTTGGAACTCTAAGAAAGGACTTTCTTTATTTATTTACTTCTGTTGATATCAACTTATGGATTCTTTCATTCTATGGTTAAAATCTATTACTATAATTAGTTATTTGTTTTTCAAATTATCCAAGAATTGACCAGTGAGGGCCCTTTGTTCAGAATATGTCACCTGATAATGAGATTGTTTTGCAGTATTGGTGACATTTAATTTTAAAAATCATGTGGATCTGTTGAATATCTTAAAGCTATTTAAAATATCTGAATCATCACTATATACCTAAAAATCAAAAATTATTCATCATATGATTGCCTGTATCTCATCTTTGGGTTATCCCATATCTCGTGCCCATTACTGAGAACAAGATGTTTTCACTACCATTGCTTCATTACTGTTTAACTTGGACATTCACTCATTTGTTCCCTCTTCAGTTTTGTAAAGATCTTTCACATAATCAGCATTCAGTTATTTTTATCAATTTTTTCTTTCAGATTTATTGAGATATAGTTGATATGTGATACTGTATAATTTTAAGGTGTACAGCATAGTGACTTAATATACATTATGAAATGATTACCACAGTAAGTGATAAAATCTGTGCTCTGTCCTTCTCTAAGAATTTAATCTGCTGTCCACATTGGAAGTCTGCATTACTTGCTACGTGTTTAGCAATCACTATGACTCAATGACTGTTAGTGTTTATAATTCTTCCTTTTTCCAATAAGAGTCTTATTATGGTTATTCTGTTTCCACATCAACATTGGATAGTGGGTAGGGAGGAAGCAGACAACGTGACTTTTTGTTTATAGATAAATAGACCGTATTTCAATAACCTCAGATATTCAGATGACACCAGCGTTATGGCAGAAAGCAAAGAGGAACTAAACAGCCTCTTAATGAAGGTGAAAGAGGACAGTGAAAAGCTGGCTTAAAACTCAGCATTCAGAAAATGAAGAGCATGGCATCCGGTCCCACCACTTCATGGTAGATAGATGGGGAAACAATGGAAACAGTGACAGAGTTTATTTTCTTGGGCTCCAAAATCACTGTGGATGGTGACTGCAGCCATGAAATGAAGAGACACTTGCTCCTTGGAAGAAAAGCTGTGACCAGCCTAGACAGCATATTAAAAAGCAGAGACATTACTTTGCCTACAAAGGTTCATATAGTGTTTCCAGTAGTCATGTATGGATGTGAAAGTTGGACCATCAGGAAGGCTGAGCGCCAAAGAATTGTTGCCTTCGAACTGTGATGCTGGAGAAGACTCTTGAGAGTCCCTTGGACTGCAAGATCAAATTAGTCAATCCTAAAGGAAATCAACCCTGAATATTCCTTAGAAGGACTGATGTTGAAGCTGAAGCTCCAATACTTTGGCCACCTGATGCAAAGAGTTGACTCACTGGAAAAGATCCTGATGCTGGGAAAGATTGAAGGCAGGAGAAGGGGGCAACAGAAGATAAGATGGTTGGAGGGCATCTGTGACTTGGTGGACATGAGTTTGAGCAAACTCTGGGAAATTGTGAAGAACAGGGAAGCCTGGAGCGCTGCAGTCCATAGGGTTGCAAAGAATCAGACAAGATTGTGCAAATGAACAAGACCGTAAGAAGAAACTTCATTCTCTTCTTCAATAACAATAGAGCCATAGCTTTTATGCGACTGCCTAGCCTGGAATACATTTCCAGTCTTCCTTGCAGCAAAGCCACTGTTACATGACAAAGATTTCACCAATGGAATGTGAGAAAAAGTGATGCAACTTCAGCTTCCCTTGCTTAAAAGAAATTCCCCAACTGTAGGGGTTTTATTTTGGTTTTTTGTTTGTTTGTTTTTTCCCCCTAATTCAGTTTATTTGAACTAAAGTGTGAAAGTGTTAGTCATTCAGTCATGTCTGACTCTTTATGATCCCATGGACTATAGCCCTCCAGGCTCCTCTGCCCATGGGATTCTCCACACAAGAATACTGAAGTGGGTTGCCATGCCCTTCTCCAAGGGATCTTCCTGACACAGGGTTCAAACCCATGTCACTTCCATCTCCTGCATTGGCAGGGATGTTCTTTACTGCTAGCACCACCTGGGCCAGAACCAAAACTGAAACTAGTTCATTCATTTCTCATATCCCTTGCTTTTGGCAATCCCTTTTCTCTGAAGCTGTGAGGTTATATATAAAAATAGATTGACTGAGTTTAAGAATGATCATGTGGTATTTGTCTTTCTCTGTCTGACTTGTTTCACTTGGCATAAGGCCCTCAAGCTCCATCTGTGTGGTCACAAATGGTGAGATTTCATTCTTTTTTTTTTATAGCTGAATAATGTTCTTTTATACACACACACATTCACATACCAGTTTTCATTATCCACCCATCTATGGGCACTGAGGTTGTTTTCGTATCTTGGCTATTGTAACTAATGCTGCAATGAGCATGGCAGTTTGAGGGGAATGTATCTTTTTGAGCTACTCTTTCTAGTTTCTTCTACCTGGGAGTGGCATTTCTGGATCACATGGTAGTTCATTTTTTAGTTTTTTTGAGGAAACACCATAATATTTTCTGTAGTGGCTGTACCAATTTACATTCCCACCAACAGTGCACAAGAGTTCTCTTTTTTCCACATCCTCATCAACACTAGTTACCTCTAGTATTTTTTATAATAGCCACCCTAATGAGTATACAGTAATATCTCATTTCTATTTTGCACTTCCCTGATGAGTTAATGATATTGAGCACCTTTTCATGAACCTGTTAGCTATTTGTATGTCTTCTTTGGGAAAATGTCAGTTCAGATCTTCCATTCATTTTTAACCTTTTTTTTTTTTCTTATTTTTAAATTATTTATTTTTTCATTGAAGTATGGTTGATTTACAATGTTGTGTTAGTTTCAAGTGTACAGGAAAATGGTTCATCAGATATATATATATATATGTATGTATATATTCTTTTTCAGATTCTTTCCTATTATAGGATATTACAAAACATTGGATGTAGTTTCCTGTGCTATATAGTAGGTCCTTGTTTATCTGTTTTGTATATCTGTTAATCCCAAACTCCTAATTTTATGCTTCCATTCATCCCACTTTCCCGTTTACTAGCCATCAGTTTGTTTTCTAGGTCTGTGAGTCTATTCCGTTTAGTAATTAAGTTCATTCATATCATTTTTTGATCCTACATGTAAGTGATATCACATATTTGTCTCTCTGTCTGACTTACTCACTTAGTATGATAATCTCTACCATTCGTGTTGCTGCAAATGCCATTTTTTCATTCTTAGGCTGAGTAGTATTCTTGTGTGTGTGTGTGTGTGTATACCACATCTTCATCTATTAATCTGTCAGTGGACATTTAGGTTGCTTTCATTTTTTTAATTACATTTTTTCGCTATTGAGTTTTATGAGTTCATTGTATTTAGTGGATATTTGTCTTTTACCAGATACATGATTTGTAAATACTTTCTTAGGTTGCCTTTCATTTCATTGATGGTTTCCTTTGCTATGCAAATAATTTTTTATATAATTCCACTTATTTTTGCTTTTGTTATTATCATTTAGGAATTTTTGCTTATTAAGTGACTTTACTAATCTCAGGGCTTGTGAACCAAGGCTATCACTGCGTTAGAGTTGAAATTGGCAGTTTGTTTATGTAACAGAAGTAGCTCTCAAAAAGATTCCAGGTCTTTTGGGGGGAAATGTAAGGCTGGGGTTCGGAGCAACTTCCTAAAAATGTCAAAGCTTTATACAGTGTCTAGCTTATGTTTGAGGAGAAGGCAATGGCAACCCACTCCAGTACTCTTGCCTGGAAGCAGCAGCTTATGTTTTGCACTATTAATGCTCAATAAATATTTGTTGAGTTAATGAGTAATATGTAGAGAAATGTCTCAGCTCCCTTCTGTTTCTTTAATCTTAAATTCCTTTAGGTCATAACCTAAGTAACCTGGTAGTGTTTTCTGGATGGGCCATTTTTACACATAACGTTTTGCTGCTTAAATATAATTATCAACTAAAGCATAACCAAATTGCTTGCTGTGGAAATATATGTGTTTTGAAATTTTCAAAAAAGGGTTGGGAATTTCATGTACAAAAGGCAGGTTGATTTCCTTTCCTGTATTTTGCTCATAGAGCCTTTTATATGTTAATGTACACTGCAAATCTCTTAAAAGAAGGAGAATCCTCAGCATTTTTTAAGTTTATATAAGACAAAACCCATTTTTTTCTCAGTTTGTAAGGGACTGTGATATCAAGGAATATATGTTGGGAAATACTTATCTGATATTTAAAATTCTGCTTAACTTTCTTTAGGCTGATTCCTTTATTACTTTGTATCATTTTGTCATTTTAAGTCTACTTATTATGACTCCACTGAATTTTCTTTCTTGCTAATCTGGACAGCCTCTTTTTGGATAAATATGACTTGTCCTAGGAAGGCCATTGATTTCCCAAAAAGCTGAGACCATGAATTGTAAATGACCTTAAGAAGATTACCCATCTGAACATTTGTCACACACTCATCAGACAACTTTAATGCAATTTTTCAAAATCATTTAGATTTTTTTGTAAGCCATTCTGTACACCTTGGTAGGAGATATTTCCTACTCTAATAGGCAAAGTAGTAGAAATTTTAAACATTCAAGGAATGTTGAGTCAGTCTCTTAAAGGCAGAATTATACACAGTAAGAAAAAAGTCCATGGAAATAGAACCAAGGAGAGTCTATATAAATAGTAATGTGAAGAAGAGTGAATTCCTTTTTAGCTGTAACATCACATTTTTTGCACGTTGCACACATTGTTCAGCCGTTTCTAAACACATTTCCATTTACGTCATTTGTAAAAACTGCCTAGACTCATATTCTGGAAAACTGACAAAGTTGTAATGAACAGATGCAGATTCCATAATTGTAATTGGCTTTTACTCTAAACTAATGTTCTGACTCATGCATCATTAATGATTTCTGTTTGTCTCTATTATTACCTTACAAATTTGAAAGGGTATCTTTCAGAGTGAAAAACTTTGCTTGACTTTTTAAAATCAGGGCTTATTGCTTATGAATTATAGATTCTCCAATCACCTGTATTTAAACCTATAATTTTATTTTGCCATTTTCTTTTTTACATTTCTGTTGGTTATTTGACTTCATATAATCTTTTTCATTTCCTGGTTGTATTTCCCAGAGAAGCATGTCAGTTTTAAATGACACCTTTCTTTTTATTACATTTTTCCTACTATTAAATTTTTCTTATTTTTAAACTAGATGTTATAATGTAATATAAATTTTTTGCTATTTCACAAATTAGACTCTATCTGAAGAATGAATAATTAGTATTAGTAGAACCCCAAAGGGAAATAAAAAGATGTGCTCTCATGAAACGTTTTTTCTGATAAGATTTTGACAATGACGTGGAAACAGTTTTCACTTGCCAAAGTGGGGCTAATTTAGGTGAATGGCTGAAGGGCTCAAAGGTACCAACTAATCTTGTTCTAAGCATAATACATGTATATTTTCATATAAAATGGAATTAAACCCCCTTATCCTGATCTTTGAACAATTCTTTTGATAATTTCTGACTGTTCCTGAATTTTGTTATATGAAAGGAGAACACAGTGTTTATTAATGAAGGAATTATTGTTTTATAATTATTTTTTTCAGTGTTTATAAGTTCTTTTCATTAAAGTACTGAAATACAGAGCAAGTGTTTTGGCATATTGTTGCTTCTTGTAAGGAAGATTTAATAGCTTGTTATGGACTATTAATATGAACAGAAGTCATTTAGAGTTCAGGTATATATTTAGAACTAGCATGTGTGCAAAAAGATACAAAGTGAATCAAGAAATTCTGGAAAAGATTGTTTGAAAAGGAAAAATTGCTATTTTCTGGCTAGCATTGATGAAATAGATATTTAAAGAGATTTAAATGTTTTCTTTATTTTGAAGACATGTCTTAAGAGCCTTAAATATAACTTAGAATTGATATAATTAAATCAATGAAAGTATAAAACTCTTTATTTAAAATAGTAAATATAATTTAATTTCAAATGTTATCTAGGAAACTCAAAAAGGTTACAGCTGTTAGTTATTTGAGATGATTACAAATAGAATGTCTGTCTGAGTTTAGTAATAAACTAAACTATTTGTTACTGCTTACTGTAAATTTAAAATAAGCATATACATAAACTAGTTTTCTCTAGTTTTGAAGATGTCTTTATCATACTAAATTTTACATAAAGAAGAGAAACATCTTCATGTCCCAGATACTTATTGAGCAAATGTTGATAGGAATGCAAGTACATGATTTTTTTCTATCTAATTTGTTGATTAAAAGGTGTGTATAATGGAAGCACATGCCAAGTAGTTTTGCCGCATGAATTTTGCAGCATATGGTAAACTAAACCCTGGTGACCTTTTGGTCTTGTTGATCACATGCATGAAGATGATCACCTGGTAATCTCTACTAATCACTGGTACATCCTTGTAGAGAAGCCAGAGCAGTTTTTATTTGTGCTTCATTTGCTCTTTTGGAAAATGCTTTCACAGGGAATTTTTTTAAATAATTTTATACTCTTAGGATTATAAAATCATGAATATTTTATATCTAAGAAACATTTTAAGCAAGAGAATTAGAATTTTCAACCTGTATATAGCCCCATATTTTTTATGTTTATTTTAAATACCAGTAATAATTTTCTGAAAGTCATGGATATTAGTACCTCTTTTAGGCTTATTAACACACGCATGCAGGGGTTCACACACTTTTACATATATAGTATGTGTTGTTTCTTGTTAGAATTGTACAACATGAATTCATGTCAATCTATGCCAAAACCAATACAGAATTGTAAAGTAAAAATTAAAAATAAATAAATAAATTTAAAAAAATTAAAAAAAAAAAAAAGAATTGTACAACAAAAGGAAAGCACCAGGGTTTCTCAAATTTTGATAGACCTATGAGTTACCTGGGATCTTGTTATAATCCAGATTCAGATTCTACAGTTCTATGGTGGGGTGTGACAGTCTGCATTTCTAGCAAGCTCCCAGCTCATAACTAATCTGCTAGTCTGTCTCAGGTTAACAAACTTTTCCTTTTAAGGGCTAGGTAGTAAATATTTTAGGCTTTGTAGGGCAGGAGGCAAAGTGAGGATATTTATAGGTGTTTATATAACAAAAGGAAAATGTCCACAAAATTTTTATTGATGAAATTTAAAATGTAATAATTATTCAGTACTTTGTAACTATATAATAGAACACTATTCAGCAATAAAAAGGAATGATCTACTGATAGACACAACAGGAGTGGATCTCAAAAATATTCTGCTTAGTGAAAGAGGCCCTACACAAAAGTTACTTACATACTATGTGACTCCATTGATACAAAGTTCTAGAAAATGCACTCTAATCAGTGGTAGCAGAAAGCCAAGGTTTTCCTTTATGGAAAGAGAAATAAACCCTGGGTGTAAATTATGAAAAAAAAAAAACCAACCAGATATATTCACAGCATGAAAAAGCCCATCTAGAATAACGTCTTTAAGAGGCACAAGAATTCCAGGTCAACAAACTGATGAAGAAAACTGAAAACCTGGAGAACAATACCATTTCAAAGCAGCTTACATTAGAGCAAGATTGTTGAGAGGATTAATCTGTCCTCCTACTCCATGCATATTAAAGCTCTGTCATCCCTCTGAGCAGAATTGTTCAAGTACGGACTTGACAACAAGAAATACATTTGAATGGTGACCTGATACACTAATGTTTTTGTAACTATACATGACTGAAACAGGTTTTGTGAAACTGTGCTTGCAAAAAAGAAACACACACACACTCCAGAGCCAGAACTGAGAGGAGGAGGTACCTGAGGGAATTGTTTGGATGATAGGAGTGTTGTTCTGTGTCTTCAGTGTGGCAGTGGTTATGCACTGGTATATGTTTTTCAAAACTCATTAAACTTGGGGATTCCAGCCTACATTTTGTGAGGACACTTAAGCAACCCAGTGAGGAGGTCTACATGGTTAGGAACTGAGGCCAGTTCCTAACAGCCAACAGCCAGCAAGTAACTGAGGCTTTCTGCAGAGAGTCAAGTGAGTGAGCCATTTTTGAAGCCAACCCCCTTGCCCCACTCTAGTCTTCAGATTACTCTAGATCCAGGCTGACAATTTAATTACAACTTGTAAGAACATTGCAAGAGTTATTTAAGATGGTGGAGTAGAAGGATGTGAGCTCATCTTCTCCTGTGAGAACTCCAAAATTACAACTCAGTGCTGAAGGACCATTGACAACAGAAGGTTGGATCCCACCAAAAAAAATATACCCCATGTCCAAAGGCAAAGAAGAAACCTCAGCAAGATGATAGGAGGGGCGAAATTGCATTTAGAATCACACCCATACACACCAGGGATATTCGGAGGGCTCAAACAAAACCTTGTGTGCACCAGGAGACTCCACAGAGACTGAGTCAGACCTGCCTTTGAGTGTTTGAGTGTTTCCTGTGGAGGTACGGGTCAGCAGTGGCCTGCCGCAGGGGCAGGGGCTCTGGTGCAGCAGGCCTGGGAATGGCATAAGCCCTCTTGGAGAGGTTGCCATTAACCCCACCATAGAGCCACCAGAACTTACACAGGACTGGGGAAACAGACTCTAGGAGAGCACAAACAGAACCAGGTGTGTACAAGGACCCAGGAGAAAGGAGCAGTGACCCTACAAGAGACTGGCCCAGACTTGCCTGTGAGTGTCCAGGAGCCTGCGGAAGAGGCATGGGTCAGTGGTGACCTAGTACAGGGTTTGGGGGTGCTGCGTGTGGCAGTTTTGAAGGAGGTCACCATTATCTTCATTACCTCCACTATAGTTTGGCTTCAGGTCCAACAACAGGGAAGGAACACAGCCCCGCCCATCAACAGCAAACTGGATTAAAGATTTACTGAGCAAGGCCCCTGCCCACCAGAAAAAGATCCAGTTCCCCACTCAGTCAGTCTCTCCCATCAGGAAGTTTCCATAAGCCTCTTATCCTTATCCATCAGAGGGCAGACAGAATGAAAACCATAGTCACAGAAAACTAATCAAACTGATCACATGGACCACAGCCTTGTCTAACTCAATGAAACCATGAGCCACGCCGTGTAAGGCCACCCTATACAGATGAGTCATGGTGGAGAGTTCTAACAAAACGTGGTCCACTGGAGAAAGGAATGACAAACCACTTCAGTATTCTTGCCTTTAGAACCCCATGAATGATATGAAAAGGCAAAAAGATAGGACACTGAAAGATGAACTCCCCAAGTCAGTAGGTGGCCAATATGCTACTGGAGAACAGTGGAGAAATAACTCCAGAAAGAATGAAGAGATGGAGCCAAAGCAAAAACCAGCTGTGGATGTGGATGTGACTGGTGATAGAAGCAAAGCCCAACATTGTAAATAACAATATTGCATAGTAATCTGGAATGTTAGGTCCATGAATCAAGGCAAATTGGAAGTGGTCAAACAGGAGATGGCAAGAGTGAACATTGACATTTTAGGAATCAGTGAACTAAAATGGACTGGAATGGGTGAATTTAACTCAGATAACCACTATATCTACCACTGTGGGCAAGAATCCCTTAGAAGAAATGGAGTAGCCATCATAGTCAACAAAAGAGTCTGAAATGCAGTACTTGGATGTGATCTCAAAAACGACAGAATGATCTCTCTTCATTTCAAAGGCAAACCATTCACTGTCTTAGTAATCCAAGTCTATGCCCCAACCAGTAATGCTGAATAAGCTGAAATTGAACAGTTCTATGAATACCTACAAGACCTTCTAGAACTAAAATCCAATAAAAAGATGTCCATTATAGGGGACTGGAATGCAAAAGTAGGAAGTCAAGAGATACCTGGAATAACAGGCAAATTTGGCCTTGGAGTACAGAATGAAGCAGGTCAAAGGCTAACACAGATTTGCCAAGAGAACACACGGTCATAGCAAACAACTCCTCTTCCAACAAGACAAGAGGAGCCTCTACACATGGACATCACTGGATGGTCAATACCGAAATCAGATTGATCATATTCTTTGCAGCCAAAAATGGAGAAGCTCTATACAGTCAACAAAAATAAGACCAGGAGCTGACTGTGGCTCAGATCATGAACTTCTTATTACCATTTCAAAATGAAATTGAAGAAAGTAGGGAAAACCACTAGACCATTCAGGTATGACCTAAATCAAATCCCTTATGATTATACAGTGAAAATGACAAATAGAATCAAGGGATTAGATCTTATAGACAGAGTCTCTGAAGAATTATGGATGGAAGTTCATGACTGTACTGGAGGCAGTGATAAGACCATCCTCAAAAAGAAGAAATGCAAAAAGACAAAATGGCTGTCTGAGGAGACCTTACAAATACCTGAGAAAAGAAGAGAAGCAAAAGGCAAAGGAGAAAAGGAAAGTATATCCATTTAAATGCAGACTTTCAAAAAATAGCAAGGAGAGATAAGAAGCCTTCCTGAATGATCAATGCAAAGAAATAGAGGAAAACAAGAGAATGTAAAAGACTAGAGATCTCTTCAAGAAAATTAGAGATACCAAAGGAACATTTCATGCAAAGATGGGCACAATACAGGACAGAAATGGTATGAACCTAAAAGAAGCTAAATAGAAGAGGTGGCAAGAATACAAAGAAGAACTATACAAAAAGGATGTTTATAACCCAGATAACCATGATGGTGTGATCACTCACCTACAGCCATACATACTGGAGTGTGAAGTCAAGTGGGACTTAGGAAGCATCACTACAAACAAAGCGAGTGGAGATGATGGAATTCCAGTTGAGTTATTTCAAATCCTGAAAGATGATGCTGTGAAAGTGCTGCACTCAATATGCCAGCAAATTTGGAAATCTCAGCAGTGGCCACAGGACTGGAAAAGGTCAGTTCTGTTCCAATCCCAAAGAAAGGCAATGCCAAAGAAGGCTCAAACTACTACACAGTTGCACTTATCTCACATGCTAGCAAAGTAATGCTCAGAGTCCTTCAAGCCAGGCTTCAACAGTACGTGAACTGTGAACTTGCAGATGTTCAAACTGGATTTAGAAAAGGCAGATGAGCCAGAGATCAAATTGCCAGCATCCACTGGATCATCGAAAAAGCAAGAGAGTTCCAGAAAAACATCTATTTCTGCTTCATTGACTATGCCAAAGCTTTTGACTGTGTGGATCACAATAAACTGCGGAAAATTCTGAGAGAGATGGGAATACCAGACCACCTGACCTGCCTTCTGAGAAATCTGTATGGAGGTCAAGAAGGAACAGTTAGAACTGGACCTGGAGCAACAGACTGTTCTAAATTGGGAAAGGAGTATGTTAAGGCTGTATATTGTCACCCTGCTTATTTTACTTCTATGCAGAGTACATCTTGAGAAACGCTGAGCTGGAGAAAGCACAAGCTAGAATCAAGATTGCCAGGAGAAATATCAATAACCTTAGATATGCAGATGCAGATGCTGCTGCTAAGTCACTTCGGTCGTGTCCGACTCTGTGCGACCCCATAGACAGCAGTCCACCAGGCTCCCCCTACCCTGGGATTCTCCAGGCAAGAACACTGGAGTGGGTTGCCATTTCCTTCAATGCGTGAAAGTGAAAAGTGAAAGTGAAGTTGCTCAGTCGTGTCCGACCCTCAGCGACCCCATGGACTGCAGCCCACCAGGCTCCTCCATCCATGGGATTTTCCAGGCAAGAGTACTGGAGTGGGGTGCCATTGCCTTCTCCGTGGATATGCAGATGACACCACCGTTATGGCAGAAAGCGAAGAACTAAAGATCCTCTTGAAGAAAGTGAGAGAGGAGAGTGAAAAAACTGGCTTAAAACTCAATACTCAGAAAACTAAGATCATGGCATCTGGTCCCATCACTTCATGGCAAATAGATGGGGAAACAATGGAAACAGTAATATATGTTATTTGGGGGGTGGGGGGCGCTACAAAATCACTGCAGATGGTGACTACAGCCATGAAATTAAAAGACGCTTGCTCCTTGGAAGGAAAGTTATGACCAACCTAGACAGCATATTAAAAAGCAGAGTTATTACTTCATTGACAAAGGTCCATCTAGTCAAAGCTATGGTTTTTCCAGTAATCATGTATGGATGTGAGAGTTGGACTATAAAGAAAGCTGAGCATTGAAGAATTGAAACTCTTGAACTGTGGTGTTAAAGAAGACCCTTGAGAGCCCCTTGGACTGCAAGGAGATCCAACCAATCCATCCTAAAGGAAATTAGCTCTGAATAGTCCTTGGAAGAACTGATGCTGAAGCTGAAGCTCCAGTACTTTGGCCACCTGATGTGAAGAACTGACTCACTGGAAAAGACCCTGATGCTGGAGGAGGAGGGATGCAGGAGGAGAAAGGGACAACAGAGGGTGAGATGGTTGGATGGCATCCTGGACTTGATGAACTTGAGTTTGACTAAACTCCTAAAGTTGGTGATGGACAGGGATGCCTGGTGTGCTGTACCCTGTGGGGTCACAGAGTCAGACATGACTGAGTGACTGAACTGAGCTGTAAGAACATTGGAACCAAAGCACCCAACTAAGCCATTCCCAAGTTCCTAGACATTGATAATAAATCTTCTTTCTCTTAAGCCAAAAACAAACCAAAAAACTCAAACCGTAAGCTCTAAGGGCTTCTCTGGTGGCTCAGATGGTAAAGAATCTGCCTGCAATGCAGGAGACCTGGGTTAGATCCCTGGATCAGAAAGATACCCTGGAGAAAGGATTCCTGCCTGGAGAATTCCATGGAGAGAGAATCTTGGCAAGCTACAGTCCATGGAGTCACAGAGTCGGAGACAACTGAGCAACTAACAGCTTCCCAGGTAGCGCTGGTGGTAAGGAACCTGCCTGCCAGTGCAGGAGGCGTAAGAGATGTGGGTTTGAGTCCTGGGTCCCTGGAGAAGGAAATGGCCACCTACTCCAGTGTTCTTGCCTGGAGAATCCCATGGACAGAGGAGCCTGGGAGGCTACAGTCCATAGTGTCACAAAGAGTCAGACAGACTGTGTGCTTAGCACTCAGCACACATATGCTTTAAGTGGGTGTACTTTGTTTTTTTTGTATTTAAGTTATACCTTGGTAAAGTAAATTTTAAAAAGAAGCTTGCTTGAGGGTCTTCAGCTAAGAAAATATGTGAAATGACATTGTAAATTATAAATTTGTATCCAAATATGTTGTTGTTGCTCTTTTAAGTACTACCAAAGAGGCCTTTACATTATAGGTAGGGCCACTAGTAATCTGCACCCCCTTTCATCAGGAGACTATTTATTCTGAATTTACCTGACCATTATACATTTAGGGTAAATATTAGGTAGATAACTACTCTAAGAATATGTCTAACTAACTTTCTCAATAGAAGGGTGGCGACTTCTGAACCCTTCGCTTAGGGACCCAGGATTTAAATATGCTATAGTTACTATTGACATTTTTCAAAATAGAAATGGAGGTAGTATGGCATTATAATATATTGAATAATAAGTTTTAGACTTAATATCAGGAAGCCTAGGGTTTAGTCTCCACTCAGGCACTAATTCATAAACAGTCATGGAGAAACTTTTCAAACTTCCCTGGATCCCAGTTTTCTCCTTTCTCAACATTAAGTTGTTGGACTAGATGATCTTACCATGCTTAAAAATCTGATTCTATAAATTAGGAAACATTAAAAGATGATGAGAATAGAGTGCTAAGTCACTTCAGTCGTGTCCGACTGTGTGCAACCCCATAGACGGCAGCCCACCAGGCTCCCCCGTCCCTGGGATTCTCCAGGCAAGAACACTGGAGTGGGTTGCCACCTCCTTCTCCAGATGAGAATAGAATATGTAGCATTAAAAAGATGCTTCTATTTCTTATTTCATATGATGATGTTGGATGCCATGGATCTTCAAAGATAGTTCAGAGTGATACTTTTCTAAATTCCTGGTTTTTGAAAAGTATTTAAAAGAGAAGATTTTGATTTAGCAACCTGAGAGTGTAGGCTTGGAGCATTGTGTTGCAAAAAAAAAGAAAATGTCTATTTTTACACATTTGTCTTAAACATCTTGTTTCCCTTCTCAGTTATTAAAATCTTTTCAGTTCCAAAATTCATAAATAATCTGAATTTTCCCCTTTTATTACTAGATTTTTAGTCATGGAAAATGGATACGTGCACCATGGTTAGGAAGTCATTTCATCAGCCTTCAAATAGAGAATTTAAAATAAATGTTTTTAAACTTTTGCAGATGTTTTTATTCTTAGGTCTTGCACATCATATCAGAAAACAAGTTTGCTCTGTAAATTAGTTACATAAGTGTAGTAGTCAGTGATCAGCACACATAAACGTTATCTTAAAGTGTGTTGTTCAAGCTTCCCCAGCGGCTCGGATGAGAAAGAATCTGCCTGCAATGCAGGAGACCTGGGTTTGATCCAGTTACTTTAAGTGTAGTAGTCAGTAATCAACACACATAAACGTTATTTTATTTTATTTATTTATTTATTTCATGTTTGGGAACGCATGTACACCTGTGGTGGATTCATGTCAATGTATGGCAAAACCAATACAAAATTGTAAAGTAAAATAAATGTTATTTTAAAGTACAGCTCATTAATTTTCTAATTGTGCTTTCTTTTGTTTAATCTCAACTTTGTCACTTACCAACTGGATATAAGTTATTCAAACTTTCTTAATCTGGTTTCTTTTGTTTTTAAATGGAGTAATAATACCTGTCCCATCAAATTGTTGATGAGTTAAGGATTTAGCAAGTGTAGCAAAAGTACCTGGTCGTAGGAACTTATTTTCTTTTCTTCCCTAAAGTTGACCTAACAGTTGAATTATTATTATTATTATTTTTTGTGGCCACATGATGAATTAGTGACAGGAAAAAAAGATTAATTTTATCCCTTAAGTTCCATCTTCTCCATCTGCATATGCTTTGGCTTGATGAGTGACTATTTTTTTATGTTTGTACTTTGCTGGCTCTGAAGTTTTCAAACATGGATTTTAAGTATTCGGATATTTTTATAAGTATAAAATTTTAAACTTTCACTAGTTTACAAACCATTTTGATTTGCTTTGGCATTACATAGTGACTAAATATGTATGATATTTAATGAAGATGTGATGTGGTGCTTCATGGCCAGACAATAGTGGGTTTGAATCCTCACTAGTAAACATGGGAACCTGGACTACTTGTTTAACCTGTGAGCCTAAATTTTCTAAGACATTAAATGGTGATGATGATTAAGTGCTTAGCTTTGTACCTGGAACATATTAAACACTCAAAAAATACTAGTTATAAGCCATCAGTTCCATGGACTGTATAGTCTTGGGGTTGCAAAGAGTCGGACATGAATGAGAGACTTTCACTTTCACTTTCATCATCTTTCCTAGATGACAATTTAATTTATATATGGGTTGAATCCTATATGGGTTATTAAGTTAGCTGACTATTAGTGATTTCTGATTCTAATCAGAGTTTCAAATTTGTATGAATAATGAACTTATTACCATTATGCAAAAGGACACACTTTGTTGATGGTGGACCAATGGTAATATCTTTACTGAAGATGCCATGTTACATGGAAGTTTGAAGCAATGTTTATTTTGCTGAGATTTTTGACCAGCAAATTTACCAAGTTATCATTATTGTTGTGTCATGCCAGACTGGTTCCCATGTGTTTCCCTGATGGCTTAGATGGTAAAGAACCCACCTGCAATGCAGGAGATCCGAATTCGATCCCTTGAGAAGATTGAACCTTCCTAGGTCAGGAAGATCCCTGGAGGAGGGCATGGTAACCTACTCCAGTATTCTTGCCTGGAGAATCCCCATGGACAGAGGAGCCTGATGGGCTATAGTCCATGGAGTTGCAGGGAGTTGGACATGACTGAGCAACTAACACACATACAGATTGTCTTGGTGGAAAGTTTAACATATTAAAAGTACATTTCTTTACCTTCTACAGAACTTACCACAGCAGTAAGCACATTGTAGGCAGTATGCAAATATTAATTTGTTAATATTAGCAATTAAGTTAGTAAGTTGGGAGAATTTAAAATGTATAGCATTCTTAACTTAATATACAAATTGAACCCTGAAAGTTAACAGAGGAAGAAATTAATTCACAATTATTAAAAATCCTTTTTCATCATATCTTAATTGTTATACGTTTTGAAAATGGGATTTATATCAGAAGAAATATTACCTTGTCTCTGCCTCAGCTCAGAGGGCATAGGAATTTCTGTACATCTCTATTTTCTTTTGCAGTTTTATTTTTTATTCTTTTTACTCATTTAACTCTTTCTTTAAAATGAATTTTTTTCTTATTACTGCAATAACATACACCACCCTCATACCACCAAGAAAAAAACCTTCAGGTAATACAAAGAAAAAAATTAAAAGTACCCATAATTCTACTCCCCAGCAATACTCAGTGTGAATATTTGTACTCTTATGGGCTCTATTTTTTTTAATGTATTTACAGACATGCCTACATATTTATATACATATACATAGACACACACACACATAAATATATATATGTGCTCAGTTGTGTCTGACTCTTTGCAACCCCAGGGACTGTAGCCCGCTAGGCTTCTTTGCCCATGGGATTTTTCAGACGAGAACACTGGAGCGGGCAGCCATTTCCTCCTCCAGAGGATTTTCCTGACTCAGGGATCAAACCCACCTTTTTGGTGTCTCCTGCATTGCAGGTGGATTCTTTACCCTCTGAACCACTGGGGAAGCCCAGAGCAGGAAAGTATATCTGTAGGTAAACCAAATGACTATTACCTACATTTCACTGTTGGGAAGTATTTCCCTAAGTACTCTTCCAAAGCCTAAAAATCAAAGGTTACAGACTCATCTTATCTTAGTCTTTAGTATCGCATTTGCTGAAAGTAAGAAACAGGCTTAGAATAGAAACCCTGAATCTAAAAGAGATTAAGGAAGACCATCAAAATGAAACAGTTTACTTCCCAGCATTGCTTTTAAAAACCTAGTTGACAGCCTTACTTACATGTTTTCTAGAGACATCACAGTAAATAAACGTTCAAAGACATAGATATGAAATACGAATGTATCTTCCATTATAAGCATACAGTTTTCCCCCTCCTCTTTTTTGCACTATTTTTCTTCTCATTAATGACCTAAAGTCCCCAAGGAGTTTACCTATTCTCCTGGCATTGAGGAAGGGGAATCTGACCCTCACCGTCTCTGGTTGAGGTGTCTTATCCCAGCTGGTCTCTGGGCATAATAAGCCTCTTCTGTCTATATTACCTACTATAAATTGTTCATGACCAATATAATTCTTGATTTATTCTCTTATTCAGAGTCAAGTCTGTTGTTTATTGGTTGTGCAAAGCTTCTTACTTCTCTGTGTGTCAGTTCTCTCATTTTTAAAATAGGAGAATATAATTCTATCTGTCTTATAGGATTGTGAGGATCAAGTTCATTCCCTGTAAATTACTTAAACAGCATTTAGTACCTAATATCTGCTTTATGAGAGTCATCATCAGTCTTCCTGGTAGCTCAGACGGTAAAGCGTCTGCCTGCAATGTAGGAGACCCAGGTTCAATCCCTGGGTTGGGAAGATCCCCTGGAGAAGGAAATGGCAACCCACCCCAGTACTCTTGCTGGAAAATTCCATGGACAGAGAAGCCTGGTAGGCTACAGTCCATGGGATCACAAAGGTTTGGACACAACTGACCGACTTCACTTTATAGTCATCATCATCATGTTATCAAGGGCAGAGTATAGTGATTAGAGAGTTCAGCTATTCCCTGCTAATTAAGCCCCTTCTGTACTTCTCAGTTTGGGGCTGCCATTATTGATCTATGCCTTTTGGCTCTTTGCCTGCCTGCTAAGTTGTGCTAAGTCACTTCAGTCATGTCCTACTCTTTGCGACCGTGTGGACTATAACCCACTAGGCTCCTCTCTCCACGGGATTCTCCAGGCAAGAATACTGGAATGGGTTGCCATGCCCTTCTCCAGGGAATCTTCCTGACCCAGGAAATGAACCTGGGTCTTTTATGTCTCCTGCATTGGCAGGCAGATTCTTCACCGCTAACGTCAACTAGGAAGTCCAAAAAGTATTAGTTGCTTCAGTCATGTCTGACTCTTTGCAACTCCATGGACAGTCACCCACCAGGCTCCACTGCCATGGAATTCTTCAGGCAAAAATACTGGAGTGAGTGGCCATTCCTTTCTCCAGGGGATCTTCCTGATCCAGGGATCAAACCCAGGTCTCCTGCACTGCAGGCAGATTCTTTCCTGTCTGAGCTGTAGGTAAGTGTCATTTGGCTCTTTGCTTCTGTATTACTCCTGGCAAGTATACTGACTTCAACCTCAACTGTCTTTTATGCCCCAGGGATAGGAGTAGCAGAACACTAAGGAACTTTCTGGATCTTTCTACACTTTGATGGAGATAAGAGGAAACTGGAGTGAGTTTGGGGGTGTTATTTCAGGCCTCTTCTGTCATTCTTTTGTGACTGTTTGACCAAGCTTCCTCAGGTGTTGGCTTTTTTTCTCCTCTATTTCATCAGAGGAAACTTTAGTTTCATTCTCTGCATCTTCCTCCTTTAGTAACCTTGATTCACTTATTCCTCCTCTTTAATCCTTTGGTAAGTGCTTTAAGGACTTTGAAAGCCAGATCTAAGGAGTCAGGAGAGAGATGTACAGAAAAGCACTACTACTACTACATTCACACTACATTTCATGGGAATTTCTCTCCAATCATCCTTCCAAGACCTAAAAGTGTAAAGTTAGAAAACTGTCTTATCTTAGTCTTTAGTATTGGAGAAGGAAATGGCAACCCACTCCAATACTCTTGCCTGGAAAACTCCATGGACTGAGGAGCCTGGTAGGCTACAGTTCATGGGGTTGCAAAGAGTCAGACATGACTGAGCGACTTTAGTATAACGTTTTCTCAAAGCAAGAAAAGGCTTAGGTTAGCCACCATTTCCTACCTTGCCATAAGGTGGTCATTGATAGATACATCCTCAGAGCTTGAGGTTCTGATCTTACAAATCAGGGCCTTTAGGAATTAAAACAAAACCAGTTTTCTCTTTAAATGTGAATCTAGATCTTAGAAATAAAAGCCATACATAGAGATCCTATCTTGGAGTTCTAAGCCAAGCATTTAGCTCTCTTATTTTAGGCTTTATTTGCTCTTTTTCCTGAGAGTAAAATTTATATATATATTTATGAATAAGGAGAAATGAGTAAAAGAAGAACAATACAGAGTGGAAAGAACAACCTTTCAAGTATCTAAAAACATCTCATTACATTTGTGTTTGAAACAGGATGCTTTCACTGTACTGAAGATATACAACTGTAGAATAATTGCAAGCATATATCGTTTTAAGAACTTTTGCCTTCCCACCTTTTTTGAGTCACATCTTCTATAACTTATTGAATATATAGTCAGACGGTATTTCAGCTTTACTTCTGGCTATTTAACAAATTGATTCTTACATAGCTGTAATATTCATCAGTCTTTACTATAAATAAGTCACTTTTTCATTCCATCAGTTTAGGACTTGAAGATTTTAGGCTGTAGTACTGAATGAATGAAAATAGAGGACCAGTGTGTGGTAATAGCAACAGAAACAAGTAATAGATGGTCAGCTGACTTTGTCATCTGTATCAGTCCAGAGGATTGCTTCTTTTCTTCATGCATTGGTAGTGGTGGTGGTGGTTTAGTTGCTAAGTCACGTCCAACTTGCACAGCCCAATGCACTGTATGTAGCCTGCCAGGCTCCTTTGTCCATGGGATTTCCCAGGCACGATTACTGGAGTGGGCTGCATTTCCTCTCCAGGGGATCTTCCCGACTCAGGAATCCAACCCAGATCTCCTGCATTACAGGCAGATTTTTCACCGACTGAGCTACAAGGAGTTGGTGATGAACAGGGAGGCCTGGCGTGCTGCGATTCATGGGGTCATAAAGAGTCGGACACGACTGAGTGACTGAACTGAACTGAACTGAGCTACAAGGGAAGCCCTCATGCCTTGGTGCCTATTTTTAAGGGTGATAGCATTCCTGGGCTTCCCAGGTGGCGCTAGTGGTAAAGAACCCACCTGCCAGTGTAGGAGACATAAGAGACACAGGTTCGATCCCTGGGTCAGGAAGATACCCTGGAGGAGGACATGGCAACTCAGGTGCTCAGAGAGCAGCAACAATATATTTAATTGAGGTATATAGTTGGTTTACATTATTAGAATCAGGTATACAATAGTCACTCAAAAGTTTTATGGATTATAGTCTTATTTATAGTAATAAAAATAGTGGCTATATTCCCTATGCTGTTCAATATATCCTTGTAATTTATTTCTTTAAGACATAGTAGAATAGTCCTGGTACTGCCTCTTTATCCCCTACACCTATATTGCCCCTCCCCACTTTACCTCTCCTCATGGGAACCACACGTCTGTTCTCTGCATCTGTGAGTTTGTTTCTTGCCGTATTTTCTAGTTTGTTTTATTTTTTAGATTCCACGTATAAATGATACCATGCAGTATTGTCTTTCTCTGTCTGACTTATTTCACTAAGCACAATACCCTCCGTGCTGTGCTTAGTCACTCAGTCGTGTCTGACTCTGTGTGACCCCATGGATTGTAGCCTGCTGGCTCCTCTGTCCATGGGGATTCTCCAGGTAAGAATACTAGAGTGGGTTGCCATGCCCTCCTCCAGGGGGTCTTCCCAACCCAGAGACTGAACCCAGGTCTCACACATATTCTCTACCATCTGAGCCACCAGAGAAGCACAATACCCTGCAACTCCATCCACATCACTGCAGATGGCAAAATGTTATTCCTTTTTATGGCTGGGAAATATTCCATGGTGTGTGTGTACACCACAGCTTCCTTATTCATTCATCTGTTGCGGACACTTAAATTGCTTTCACGTCTTGTCTGTTGTAAATAACGCTGCTATTAGCATTGAGGTGCATGTATCTTTTTGAATTAGGGTTTTCATTTTTTTCAGATATATACCTAGGATTGGAATTGCTGGATCACATGGTACATCTGTAATATTTTTAGGTTTTGAGGAACCTGCATACTGTTTTACATAGTGGCTGAATCAATTTATATTCCCAATAATATGTGGTTCCCTTTTCTCCACATATTTACCAACATTTTTTGGGTAGTCTTTCTGATGACAGCCATTTTAACAGGTATAAGGTGATACCTCATTGGCAATGACAGTAATAGTAATAATTAAAGGTAGCTGACATTTATATGATTCTTATATGTTTTAATCATTTTATAAGACTTTCATATATATATATGGAGTCATTCATTCTTCACAGCAATCTATGGGATAGATTTGTTAATATTCTCATTTTACAGTTGAGGAAATTGATGCCCAGAAGCTGAATGACTTTCCCAGGGTCTAATGACTAATAAATTACTGGCAGAACTAACATATATACAAGGCATCTGGATTCAGAACCTAACTCTTAACTACTTAGCTACACCATTTGTCTATTGTTTATGATGTTGAATGAATGAAGCCTATATGTGCATTGCCATTATGAAAACATTGTCAGAGGGTTGATTAAAGTGCATTATATAAAACAATTTAAATTACTGTAGAAACTTAAATTTTTATGTCATCTAAAAATCTGAGAATGACTTTTTAAATAAAATAATTATTTTCCCTCCTCTGAAATACTAGCTGCATTTCATCTAGAAATGAATTCTAGAGAATGAATTTTATAGGTAACCTTTATTATACTTTGAGGGTGTGGCTATTTCCACCATAAGAATATTCTAAATAGTTAGACTTTAACAGATCAACTTTTTCTTTGAAAGTATTCTTAAATGCTCTTTTATTTGCTTAAATTTGTTTGAAATTAGAGGGATTTTGCAAATTTCTTATTAGCAGACCCAAGCATGCTTCAAATAATTTAAAGAAAATAGAAATTGCCATTCTTAGAAACTGATAGTTTCAAAAGTAAATACTGTTATTGATACATTATTAGATTTTGCTGAGTAAAGCTGTTCCTGCACACAAACATCTTGGCCACCTGCAACTGTTTGTCAGTGGACTTTGAGAACACTAGTAGTAATTGTAAACTTAGGAATGTGTGACAAGCTCACAGCCAGCTGTGCATATCCTGACTTCTTCCAGGTGTTAAAATAAATAGGACCATTTGGTTCACTTGTAACTCAACAAAAATATTTCATGATTCATTAACTTAAAATTCCATTTATAATTTTTTATTGGAGAGAGTAAATAATGTTATATTCATTTCAAATGAGAAAATACATCCCCAGAAATATTTGTGGTATCATTACTTACATACTCAATGTTCTCTTCATAAAGTGAAAAGAATCTTAATGTAACATTTGTGTAGTTTTTTTCACATTCTTTTCACAGGAAGACACTACTGAGCCACTTCTGCCTATAGGCATCATAAAGAATTTTTAAAAATGAAAGAAAGTATGTTTTTGTATTCAGTCAGAGTTCACTTGCCTTGGCAGGACCCAGTTCAAGTTAGTCTCATATTAATTTTTATCTTTGGTATATATCATATGTTTGATCATTACCTGATAATAACTACTCTTTATTGAATACCTGCTGTTAGATGTTAGCTCATGAGACTCACATGCCTAAATCTTTCTTGACTAAAACTACCCATTTTCATAAGATTCCCAAGGGAAAATATTCTGCAAAGATTCCACTTTGCAGTTGACACCCGAGAGTCAACTGCAAAGTGGAAAAATCCAAATCCATCTATTATTAGATTATCTTGCATCTGTATATTATTAGATTACCTTCTATCTGATACTCCAAACCTGAGGCTAGGGTACTCAGATAAACTGGAGTAGAATATACGGCCTCTCCACCTCAAGGAAATAAACAAAATCGGGAAGAACAAAGAGGTGGGGTGAGCAATAAGCAGAAAGAGCTGATAGAGCTCCTGTACCCCTGCCTCCCTCCCAGCACACACACTTTTATTTCCAGTCTGTTAACCCAGTCATACTAGTTTTCAGTCTTAAGATAAAGCAAAAGAGGGACTCTACCCCCTTGGAAGGGAAGAATCTTCCTTGCTTTTTTCTGGAGAGGAGTATAAATTAACATAATTGGTCAGATTCCTGGATGCTAATTAAGCCTTAACCTCTGGCAGACTTTCACTATGTTTTTAAAAAGAAATATGCTGATGCAGATAGCTTTTGAATTTTCTTCAGCGAGACCTGTCATATGGCTAGCCAGAGAATATCAAGGTCAGGATAGTGAGGTTCCTGACCTCACCTCTGTGGCTGATCCTTTGATGTTTATACTACTTTTAATAGAAGTATAGCAGGCCTACAGAGATGTCTTTTTTGATATCAGCCATAAGAAGTTAGTAACTCTAACTCCTGACTAGATAAAAAATGTATGCCTTTTCTGTTTTCTGTTCCAAATAATGCCCAGGTTTGCACTTCAGACTATGTCAGGTTTTAAAATACGACCCTGGTGCATTACCTAGTCTTTGACCATTATTGTTTGGCCAGTGCTTTGAAATGCCCAAATTCTACTTCATGGGATTCAGAGGGAATAAACAAGCCAGGGAATAAATATGGATTCCTTCTCCTTCTAATCAGGTCTTCATACCAATTGCAGCATTATAAAGAAGAAGACAAGGGAAGGAGGGCCATACCCATGATCTTTACACACACACATACCCCAGGATTTGTTCTGGAATATGACTAATCAGGTTAACAGTTATTCCCTGACTAGGAAACATACACCAGCTCCCTCTCCTTCTCCTGGCCCTCCACACCTCATATATTCAATAGGTCAAAATCCTGATTTCACCTACCTCCTAGTGGACGGTATCATTACATCTTGTCAAAGTTCTTACATTTTAAAATGTTTTGCAACAAAGTATCATGCTCAAGTAGGCCATATTTAAAATGATTGTGATACATAGACAATGAATTCTCATACAAATGGTTTAACATTAATATTTTCATAATGTTGTCAATCTAATGTAAACAATAAAAATTCTGAAAAACATATTAGAATACATGAATATGTAAATGTTACAAATTTTAAGTGTAGAAATTAAAGACAGTACCTATATTTTTCACTTTCAACATTTTTATAAAGGCGGAAATGTAAGCAGGATTTATATTGGGGAAGAAACAGACTACTACAAGCAGATAATATGATTTCTCACAAATGAAAAGTAATTAACTGAAAAATTTTTAGATCTGACCAGATCCAAGAAACACATATACTTTAAACTATTAATAGTAGTCACTTCTTGGAAGAGAAAACAGATGTTAGTATTGAGGCATAAAGGTGGACATTTACTTTTTATAATGTACTGTACTTTGTTAGCACTAGTCATAGCAAACACCCTCTTCCAACAACACAAGAGAAGGCTCTACACATGGACATCACCAATGGTCAACACTGAAATCAGATTGATTATATTCTTTGCAGCCAAAGATGGAGAAGCTCTATACAGTCAACAAAAACAAGACCAGGAGCTGACTGTGGCTCAGATCATGAACTCCTTATTACCAAATTCAGACTCAAATTGAAGAAAGCAGGGAAAACCGCTAGACCATTCAGGTATGACCTAAATCAAATCCCTTACGATTATACAGTGGAAGTGAGAAATAGATTTAAGGGACTAGATCTGATAGATAGAGTGCCTGATGAACTATGGAATGAGGTTCCTGACATTGTACAGGAGACAGGGATCAAGACCATCCCCATGGAAAAGAAATGCAAAAAAGCAAAATGGCTGTCTGGGGAGGACTTACAAATAGCTATGAAAAGAAGAGAAGCCAAAAGCAAAGGAGAAAAGGAAAGATATAAGCATCTGAATGCAGAGTTCCAAAGAATAGCAAGAAGAGATAAGAAAGCCTTCTTCAGCGATCAATGCAAAGAAATAGAGGAAAAGAACAGAATGGGAAAGACTAGAGATCTCCTCAAGAAAATTAGAGATACCAAGGGAACATTTCACGCAAAGATGGGCACAATAAAGGACAGAAATTGTATGGACCTAACAGAAGCAGAAGATATTAAGAAGAGGTGGCAAGAATACACAGAAGAACTGTGCAAAAAAGATCTTCATGACCCAGATAATCACGATGGTGTGATCACGCATCTAGAGCCAGACATCCTGGAATGTGAAGTCAAGTGGGCCTTAGAAAGCATCATTACAAACAAAGCTAGAGGAGGTGATGGAATTCCAGTTGAGCTATTTCAAATCCTGAAAGATGATGCTGTGAAAGTGCTGCACTCAATATGCCAGCAAATTTGGGAAACTCAGCAGTGGCCACAGGACTGGAAAGGGTCAGTTTTCATTCCAATCCCAAACAAAGGCAATGCCAAAGAATGCTCAGACTACCACACAATTGCACTCATCTCACATGCTAGTAAAGTAATGCTCAAAATTCTCCAAGCCAGGCTTGAGCAATACGTGAACCGTGAACTTCCTGATGTTCAAACTGGTTTTAGAAAAGGCAGAGAAACCAGAGATCAAATTGCCAACATCCTCTGGATCATGAAAAAAGCAAGAGAGTTCCAGAAAAACATCTATTTCTGCTCTATTGACTATGCCAAAGCCTTTGACTGTGTGGATCACAATAAACTGTGGAAAATTATGAGAGAGAGGGGTATAACAGACCACCTGACCTGTCTCTTGAGAAACCTGTATGCAGGTCAGGAAGCAACAGTTAGAACTGGACATGGAACAACAGACTGGTTCCAAATAGGAAAAGGAGTATGTCAAGGCTGTATATTGTCACCCTGCTTATTTAACTTCTATGCAGAGTACATCATGAGAAACGCTGGACTGGAAGAAACACAAGCTGGAATCAAGATTGCCGGGAGAAATATCAATAACCTCAGATATGCAGATGACACCAATCTTATGGCAGAAAGTGAGGAGGAACTAAAAAGCCTCTTGATGAAAGTTAAAGAGGAGAGTGAGAAAGTTGGCTTAAAGCTCAATATTCAGAAAACGAAGATCATGGCATCCGGTCCCATTACTTCATGGGAGATAGATGGGGAAATAGTGGAAACAGTGTCAGACTTTATATTTTTGGGCTCCAAAATCACTGCAGATGGTGACTGCAGCCATGAGATTAAAAGACGCTTACTCCTTGGAAGGAAAGTTATGAACAACCTAGATAGTATATTCAAAAGCAGAGACATTACTTTCCTGACTACGGTCCGTCTAGTCAAGGCTATGGTTTTTCCAGTGGTCATGTATGGATGTGAGAGTTGGACTGTGAAGAAGGCTGAGCGCCGAAGAATTGATGCTTTTGAACTGTGGTGTTGGAGAAGACTCTTGAGAGTCCCTTGGACTGCAAGGAGATCCAACCAGTCCATTCTGAAGGAGATCAGCCCTGGGTGTTCTTTGGAAGGAATGATGCTGAAGCTGAAACTCCAGTACTTTGGCCACCTCATGCAAAGAGTTGACTCATTGGAAAAGACTCTGATGCTGGGAGGGATTGGGGGCAGGAGGAAAAGGGGACGACCGAGGATGAGATGGCTGGATGGCATGACGGACTCGATGGACGTGAATCTGAGTGAACTCCGGGAGTTGGTGATGGACAGGGAGGCCTGGCGTGCTGCAATTCATGCGATCGTAAAGAGTCGGACATGACTGAGTGACTGCACTGAACTGAACTGTACTTTGTTATGTACTTTGATACTGTTTGAACTTTTACAGTAAGGATGTATATGCAGTTTTAAAACTAAACTGAATTCTTTACATGAAGACCTATTTAAAAAATTTTAAAACTGTATCATGTAAGATGCTTCACTGTAAATACTGGATATTTTTTACAGTGTATAAGTTGGATCATTATAATATAGTGGTAGCAACCACATTTTACATTGCTTTGGAAATAACCCAGATATGCTTCAGTGGGTGAATGGTTAAACAAACTTAACAGATCCATACCATACAATACTACTCAACAATAAAAAGAAACTGTTGATACATGCAGCAACTTGGATAAATATCCAGGAAATTATACCATGTGGCGAAAAGAAATAGTTCCCAAAGGTTAAATACTGTATAATTTCATTTATATAACATTTTGGGCTCCCCAGGTGGCTCAAGGGTAAAGAATCTGCCTGCAATACAGGAGATGCGGGTTTGATCCCTGGGTTGGGAAGGTCCCCAGGAGGAGGGCATGGCAGCCCACTCTAGTATCTTGCCTGGAGAATCCCATAAACAGAGGAGCCTGGCAAACTATAGTCCATAGGGTCGCAAAGAGTCAGGCACCACTGAAGCAACTGAGGACAAGCATATAACATTTTAAAATGACAACATTTTAGAAGTAGGGAACAAATTAGTGGTTGCCAGGAGTTAGGCATGGGAGGGGAAAGGAGGAGGAAGATGAGAGCAGTTATAAAGGGGCAGCACTAAGAATTCTTGTGATAAAGGAACAGTTGTGTAGCTTGACTGTGGTGGTATATACACAGACCTACACAAGTGATAAACTGAGGAAATCTGTATAGATTAGTGGTTACATGTCTATATTTTGTTTTCGATATTGAATTATGGTTTTGTCAGATGTTACCATTAGTGGAAACTGGGTAGACATAGGGGATCTGGCTGTGTTATTTCTTACATTATCATGTGAATTAATCTCAAAAATTTCATATAAAATGAAGGATAGCTAAAAATTCCCCAGAAATTATGAAAAATACCACAGTTCAACTAGCTCAGATAAACCCAAACAAAGTAAGTAAAGGAAATCTGTAAGTAGAGCGGTAAAGGACAACTTTACAAACTTGCAGGCTCGTTAATTTGCAATTTCTCTCTCTTGCTTAGTAGTCAAGTACCAAAGACATGACTTTTCAACTACTCTACATTTTCCAATCTCCTGTATGGTGCGCTACTGCTAAGTTGCTTCAGTCGTGTCCAACTCTGTGCGACCCCACAGACGGCAGCCCACCAGGCTCCCCCGTCCCTGGGATTCTCCAGGCAAGAACACTGGAATGGGTTGCCATTTCCTTCTCCAATGCGTGAAAGTAAAAAGTGAAAGTGAAGTCGCTCAGTCGTGTCCGACTCTTAGCGACCCCATGGACTGCAGCCCACCAGGCTCCTCTGTCCATGGGATTTTCCAGGCAAGAGTACTGGAGTGGGGTGCCACTGCCTTCTCCATCCTGTATGGTCTTGTGTGACTTAATGCCTAATTTCTTGCGTGTATAATGTTTTAAGCTGGGGAAATAAACGGGCTATTTTCTCTGCCTTTCCTGTAAACCCAAGCAAGAATGTGCCTAAGACCTGGTTTTGACTGTTGGAATGTCATTGAAACAAGGTGGAAGGAAGCTGGGTTCCTGAGCGACATTGTGGATGAGAGCCCACGGATCAGCCTGGGGTAGGCAGCCTAGATAGTCCCTGCCATTTTGAACTATTTTGTTTTTAGTTTTCCTCTTTACACATCTGGTGCTTCCCTAAACTGATGACACACTCAGGCATCATCACAGTGTAACTGCAGAACACCAAAAAGAAAAGACAAAGCGCTTTTTTAAAGGAGCTACTGTTATCAACAGAAACCAACTTTTCTCCAAAGGGTACCACTATACTAATCTTATATTTATCATCCCCATATTTCTCTGAATACTTTTATTAAATATGTATCCTTAGCAATATGGTATCATGTTGCTTGTTTTTAACAATGAAGAAGGAAATGGCAACCCACTCCAGTATTCTTGCCTGGAGAAACCCGTGGACAGTGGGGCCTGGTGGGCTCCAGTCCATGGGGTCGCAAAGAGTCAGACACAACTGAAGTGACTTTAGCACATAAACAGTATCACTATGAATTTTTCTGCAACTTGCCTTTTTTGCTCAATGTTGTGTTTTATCAGTATATTTGAGTTGAAACAACAGTTTCATTCATTTTCACTGCTGAGTAATATTCCATTGCATTGATATACTGCTTCAATTTATTAATCTATTCTTTTGTTGATGGTCATTTAGGTTATCCAGATGTTGCTATTCAAACAATAGTGCTATGAATATTTTTCTACATATCTCTTATGTGAGAGTTTCTTTGAGTTTTGTGCTTATGAGTAGAAATACTGGTCATAGAATCTGCACATTTTCATAGGATACTGTCAAGTTGCTCACCAAAATATTTATACCAATTTATACTCATTACCATATAAAAGTTTGTTTCTACACATCCTCAGTATTGTCAGATATTTAAAAATTTGTAATAATAAAAATGGAATTATATCTGCCTATGGCTCTAAGTTACATTTTCTTAATGAGATTGATCAACTTTTCATATATTTATTGACCATTTAGTTTTCTCCCTTCATGAATTGCCTTTCATTCTCCATTAGTGTTTCAGTTTAGTCACTCAGTTGTGTCCAACTCTTTGCAACCCCATGAATCGCAGCACGCCAGGCCTCCCTGTCCATCACCATCTCCCTGAGTTCACTCAAACTCACATCCATCGAGTCGGTAGTGCCATCCAGCCATCTCATCCTCTGTTGGCCCCTTCTCCTCCTGCCCCCAATCCCTCCCAGCATCAAAGTCTTTTCCAATGAGTCAACTCTTCTCATGAGGTGGCCAAAGTACTGGAGTTTCAGCTTCAGCATCAGTCCTACCAATGAACACCCAGGACTGATCTCCTTTAGGATGGACTGGTTGGATCTCCTTGCAGTCCAAGGGACTCTCAAGAGTCTTCTCCAACACCACAGTTCAAAAGCATCAATTCTACGGCACTCAGCTTTCTTCACAGTCCAACTCTCACATCCATATATGACCAACGGAAAAACCATAGCCTTGACTAGATGGACCTTTGTTGGCAAAGTGATGTCTCTGCTGTTTAATATGCTATCTAGGTTGGTCATAACTTTCCTTCCAAGGAGTAAGCATCTTTTAATCTCATGGCTGCAATCACCATCTGCAGTGATTTTGGAGCCCAGAAAAATAAAGTCTGACACTGTTTCCACTGTTTCCCAATCTATTTCCCATGAAGTGATGGGACCAGATGCCATGATCTTAATTTTCTGAATGTTGAGCTTTAAGCCAACTTTCTCACTCTCCTCTTTCACTTTCATCACGAGGCTCTTCAGATCTTCTTCACTTTCTGCCATAAGGGTGGTGTCATCTGCATATCTGAGGTTATTTATATTTCTCCTGGCAATCTTGATTCCAGCTTGTGTTTCTTCCAGTCCAGTGTTTCTCATGATGTACTCTGCATAGAAGTTAAATAAGCAGGGTGACAATATGCAGCCTTCACGTACTCCTTTTCCTATTTGGAACCAGTCTATTGTTCCATGTCCAGTTCTAACTGTTGATTCCTGACCTGCATACAGGTTTTTCAAGAGGCAGATCAGATGGTCTGGTATTCCCATCGCTTTCAGACTTTTCCACAGTTTATTGTGATCCACACAGTCAAAGGCTTTGACATACTCAATAAAGCAGAAACAGATGTTTTTCTGGAACTCTCTAGTACAAGTTTGTTTATTGAATATTTATCGAGAGTCTTCTATCATTGTGCTTGCTGCTGAATGTATAATAGTAAATAAGGTAAACCACTATCCTTGCCCTAATGGAGCTTACAAAGTGATTTTTTCCCCTTTTTCTGCTTATAGTGTTGACGTACAATTGAATGCTTTCCTTTGGATTCAGTTTGATAACTCTCATGTAAATATCTACTTTGAACTGAAGAAATCCAGAGATAATTCATGACTAAAGTTATCTCAGAAGGATGTTATAATTTCAAATATTGAATGCTCTTATTGAAAATGATGTTTGTCTAGAAAAATGTGTTATGCCTGTTAGGCATCTAAGAAGATAAGCATTAAGACACTCAAGTCTGGAGCTCCAAAGAGAAATCCAAGCTATAAATTTAACTTTTGTAGCCACTTATCAATGGTATTTAAACACATGAGAAAGGATGAAATTATTGTGCTGTTGCGTTGTTGTCGTTGTTCAGTTGCTCAGTCATGTCCGACACTTTGCAAACCCATGGACTGCAGCACACCAGGCTTCCCTGTCCTTCACTATCTCCCAGAGTTTGCTCAAACTCATGTCCACTGAGTCAGCGATGCCATGCAATCATGCCAGAATGATTAGCATATAATCCCCCCCTTCTCCTTGCCCTCAGTCTTTCCCAGCATCAGGGTCTTTTCCAGTGAGTCAGCTCTGCACATCAGGTGACCAAAGTACTGGAGCTTCAGCTTCAGCATCAGTCCCTCCAATGAATATTCAGGCCTGATCTCCTTTAGGATGAACTGGTTGGATCCCCCTCCAGTCCAAGGGACTCTCAAGAGTCTTCTCCAACACCACAGTTCAAAAGCATCAATTATTCAGCACTCAGCCTTCTTTATGGTCCAACTCTCATATCCATACATGACTACTGGAAAAACCATAGCTTTGAGTAGATGGACCTTTGTCAATGAAATAATGTCTCTGCTTATTAATATGCTGTCTAGGTTGGTCATAGCTCTTCTTCCAAGGAGCAAGCATCTTTTAATTTCCTGACTGCAGTCACCATCTGCACTGATTTTGGAGCCTAAGAAAATAAAGTCTGTCACTGTTTCCACTTTGTCTTCATCTATTTGTCCTGAAGTAATGGGACTGGCTGCCATGATCTTTGTTTTCTGAATGTTGAGTTTTAAGCCAACTTTTTCACTCTCCTCTTTCACCTTCATCAAGAGCCTCTTCAGTTCCTCTTCACTTTCTGTCATAAGGGCGGTGTTATCTGCATATCTGAGATTGTTGATATTTCTCCTAGCGATCTAGATTCCAACTTGTGCTTCATCTAGCCCAGCATTTTGATTGATGTACTCTGCATATAAGTTAGATAAGCAGTTAAATTGATATGGGTGTCGATGGTAAATTAAAGAGGCTTTGGATGGAACCTTGGGACATTGTAGCATTTTGAAGTTGTTGGAGACATGAAAGAATCTCAGAGGAAAATGAGTAGTATTCAGTTAAGGAAAAAAAAGGAGCATGCGGGGTCCTGGAAGCCTGACAAAGGCAATGTTTCAAGGAGGGAGTGATAAGCCATCAATTACTGCTGTTATTTCAAATAAGTTGATGTTTGAGAATTAATAAAATTGTACTAAAAAAATCATGTCTGAGATAAGTATTATGAAGGGGTAGCACTTAGTACTATATAGCCAGGTAGTGGAAAGATTTGAGTTAAAGACTTCCCCTAACAGTGATAATTGTACTGAAAAGTGAAACAAGGATAATTGAACTGAGATGTGAAGAGTAGATGGAATAAACTAGCTGATATGAGAAGAAAAGAATCTTCCACTTAAGGACGAGGAAAGGGGCCAGTGTGGCTGAATTAAAGGGAAATGAAAGGAGAAAAAGTGAGAGGCCTGAGAGATGGACGGGAGCTAGATATACACAGCCTACAGGTCATGTAATGGGCTTTTGTTCTGAAGTTATCCTAGTGTTAATGGGAAACCAATGTTTTTGAGGAGAAGTTCGATGATATCATTACTGTGGATGGTGACCGCAGCCATGAAGTCAGAAGACAGTTGCCGTTTGGCAGGAAAGCTATGACAAACCTAAACAGTGTATTAACAAGCAGAGACATTACTCTGCTGACAGAGGTCTGTATAGTCAAGGCTATGATCTTCTCGTTGGTCACTTATGGTTGTGAGAGCTGAACCATAAAGAAGGCAGAGTGCCGAAGAATTTGTTGCCTTCAGACTGTGGTGCTGGAGAAGACTCCTGGGAGTTCCTCAGACAGCAGGAAGATCAAACCTGTCAAGTTTGAAGGAAATCAACCCTGAATACTCATTGGATGGACTGATGCTGAAACTGAAGCTCCAGTGCTTTGGTCATCTGATGCAAACAGATAACTCATTTGAAAAGTCCCTGATGCTGGGAACGATAGAAGGCAGAAGGAAAAGAGGGCGTCAGAGGATGAGATGGCTGGATGGCATCACCAATGCAATGGACATGAACTTGGGCGAACTTTGGGAAATGGTGAGGGACAGGGAGGCCTGGCGTGCTGCAGCCCTTGGGGTTACAGCGTTGGACACGACTAGGCAACTGAACAACAAGAACAACTGTTGACATTTTTATTATTGGTCCTCTGTATGTTACTTGTTTCTCTCAGGGAGCTTCTGAGTCTGTGTTTGTGTTCCCAGTTTTCTAAAATTTTATGATGTTCCTTTTTCTAGATCTCCTGTCTTTAATTTTCATGGACATTCATTGTGTACTTTCAGGCTTAAGACCTATGTTTTTCAGTGTTTGGAAGTTTTAAAAGCTATTTCTTTGATACTTTCCCCTCAATTTAATTCCTCTTCTTTTTTTGGAACCTCTTCTAAATGATGAAAAGATTCTCTTATGTCTTTTTTTTCCTCTCTTATGGTTTATATGTGATTTGCATATAGTTTCTAACAGTCTCTGTCTTGTTTTATCATTCCCTGACAAATATTTTTCACTGGGCAGTTTTTAATTTTGACAAAATCTAATTAACTTATATTTTTATGGATTGTGCTTTTGGTATCATGTTTAAGATCTCTTTGCTTAATGTTAGGTCATGATTAGTTAAGATTTTCTCTTATGTTTTCTTTTGAAAGTTTTATTGTTACACGTTTGACATTTATGTCCATAATCCATATTGTATTGCTTTTTGTATAAGGTGTGAGACTTAGGCTGAGTTCATGAATATCTCTCTCTCTCTCTCTGCTTTGTTTGTCCCACAGGTAGTTGTCAAATTGTTCCAATATTATCTTTTCCCCACTGAATCACTTTTGCCCCTTTTTTGACATGTTCAATTCTGTATGACAGTTTTTTCCCTTTCAGCACTTTAAAAATATTGTGTCGCTTTTTGTTTTCAGTTGTGAAAAGAACATATAATGTGAGATTTATCCTCTGAAATCTTTAAGAATACAGTATTGTTTACAATTAGCACAGTGTTGTGCAGAGATCTCTAGAAGTTTTTCATCTTACATATCAGAAACTTTACACACATTGAACAGCAACTTCTCATTTCCCCTTTGTTCCAGTTTCTGCCAACTACCCCATTCTGTTTTGTACTTTGATGAATTTGGCTACTTTAGATAACTCATGTAAGTGAAATTGTTTAGTATTTGTCTTTCTGTGACTGGCTGACTCCAGTTAACATAATATCCTCAAATTTCATCCATGTTGTAACATATTACAGAATTTCTTTTTCATGACTAAATAACATTCCGTCATATGTATATGCCATGTTGTCTTTATCATTCATCTTTTATGGACATTTAGCCTGTTTCTGCTTCTTGGCTATTGTGAGCAATGCTGCCATAAATATGGGAGTACAGATATCTCCTTGATATGCTGATTTCAGTTTTTCTGATAATACCTGGAAGTAAGCTACTGGGTCATAAGGTAGTTCTGTGTTTTATGTTTTGTTTTATTTTGTGGCACTTCCCCATCATTCTCTGTAGCAGTTGCACATGTTTTATTCCCACCAACTGCTCAAAAGAATTCCAGTTTCTTCTCATCCTTACCAATCATTATTTTCTGTGTGTGCGTGTTTTTTTAGTGGCTGTCCTCATAGGTATGAAGTAATCTCATTGTGGTTTTGATTTCCATTTCTCTGATGATTAGTGACTTTGAGCATCTTTTCCTATACCTGTTAGTCATTTGTATATAACTCCTTGGAAGTCCATTTTTTAATAGGGTTATTAATTTTTCCTGCTGTTGAGTTGTAGAAGTTGCTTATATAAAATATATAAATAAAATAAAATAATAAAAAATGTATATATTTATTTATTTTATTTATTTATATATTTTATTTTATATATATATATATAGTTTATATATATATATAAATTAAAATATATAAATATAAATTTGCCCTTTATCAGTTATATGCTTTGCAGATATTTTCTCTCATTCCATAGGTTGTCTTTTCACTCTGTTGATTTCTTTCCTTTGCTGTACAAGAGCTTTTTAGTTTCATATAGTCTTATTTTTTATTTTGCCCCCCCCCCCTTTTTTTTTTTTTGGCCTGTTCTTGTGGTAATCATTGTCAAGACCAATGCCACGAAGCCTTACCCCACATGCCGCTTCCTTCTAGCCTCTTGATGGTACTGTATTGTTTATCAATGGCTGCTTTCAAGAGTTTTTTCTTTGTTTTTACTTTTTCAGAAATTTGGTTATGGTATCTGAGCATCAGTTTCTTTGGGCTTATCTTATATACTGATTTCTTTAATGAGTTCCTGGAGAAGGAAATGGCAGCCCACTCCAATATTGTTGCCTGGAAAATTCCATGGACTGAAGAGCCTGGTAGGTTACAGCCCACGGGGTAGCAAAGAGTTGGACGCGAATGAGCAGTTTCACTTTTCGCTTTCACTTTAGTGAGTTCACTAAGCTTCTTGAACCTGTGGGCTTATGTCTTCTGTCTTTCATCAGATTGGGAAGTTTTCAACCATTGCTTCTTCAAAAAGTTTTTCACCCCAGCATCCTTTTCCTTCTTGTAAAACTGCAGTAACATGGATATGAGAGCTTTTGTTATTGTCCTGACTAGTCCCTGAGGTGCAGATCTTTTTAAAAAATCTATTTTCTCACTTGCTTATATTTGTTAGTTACTATTGACTTATCTTCTAGTTTACAGACTCTTTTCCTGTCATCTCCATTCTTTCACTGAGTCCATCTAGTGATTTATTTCAGCTTGGTTATTGTATTTTTCAGTTCTAAAATTTTTCTTTTGTTCTTCTTTATATCTTCTATTTTTTTCCTGAAATTTTCGGTTTTCTCACTTGTCTCAAGAGTGTTTATAATTACTTCTTGGAGCATTTGTGTGATAGCTCTTTAAAATCAATGTTTAAGGGTGAATTCCTTGCTGGTCCAGTGATTAGAACTTTGCATTTTCACTGCCAAGGGCCCAGGTTCAATTCCTTACTTAGGGAATTAAGATTCCACAAGCTGTACAATGCAACTGAAAAAAAAGTCATTGTCTGATAATTCCAACAGCTGTATTGTCTCAGTCATGATATGTATTGATTACCTTTTCTCATTCAAGTTTAAATTTCCCTGCTTCTTGATGTGATGTGTACTTTTGAACTGTATCTTGGACATTTTGAGTATTATGTTGTGAGAATATAGTTCCTATTTAAGTCCTCTCTTCTAGCAGACAGTCATCCTTTTTAGGTTCAGAACACACATCCTGACCCATTTTTTTGTTGACTGTGGCTTGAATGACAGTTTCATTTCCGAAGCAATTGTAGTGCAGATCTGGCATGTCTCTCTACTGTCTGGAGATCGGTTTGAAACCTGGTAATAGTCTGCATTATAGCTCCGTTTTTACAACTTTTCCAGTGTTGGTTCTTTTCTGTTTCATGCCAGGGCCACTTGAGGTTGTGCCCAGGGCTTTGTAGACATATTCGGGAACCCCTTTCTCCACCTCTTCTCTCTTTGATCCTCCCTCTGCCCCACGTCTAGTTTGGAAGGAGAGGGGATGCTGCTCTTTGCTCTTATGCTTAGTGCAAGATGGAAATGGTCAGCGGAGCTCCATTCCCACAGTGCCTGGTGTGGAGGAAGAGGGGCACTGTTCCTTTCATGATGCTTGTCTGGAGTTGGGAGGATGTAACTAGATGGGTTGCATTCTACAAAGCCATTCTTTTCCTAGTCCTTTGACACTAGAAAAAATGGGTTTTCCTTGGGGTTTTTGTTTTGTCTTGGTCTGTGCCCATTGCACATATAGGAGACAAGCAACAAACAGGAAAAAAAAATCATCATCTCACACAGGCGATTTCTCAGATTCCTTGGTACCTAGTCTGCCTTCTCTTCTCTCTTTTTCACCATCTTCTGATAATTGCCTTGTGTATTTCATCCATAGGTTTTTCACTGTAATCAGCAAAAGAGACAGGGTTGAATGTGCTGACTCCATCTTGTCCAGAAGTGGAAGTTTCTCTGAGCATTTAAATATCATTTAAGTTTTCTTCTGCTCCTAACATTCTCTCAGTCTATTCTTGATTTGATTGCTTCTTTTTGCTCTATTTTCATACTGGAGGCTAAATGTAAATTCATTTTTCATATTTAATAGTGAGGCACCAAAAATCAGATTTCAGGCTCTTATTTATCTGTGGGGCTTGATGACCAGCAGTTGTTATTATTAAGGCAATCTGTAGCAAGCTGACTTTTTTTTACTGGATGCCACTCTTAAAGTACAACTTTCAAAAAGATTAAAAAACACAAGTCATATACATTAAAATGACAAGTACCAAAGAATTTATTTTATTCAGTAAGCTATTATGACTGACTCAAAGAGCAGCTGAGAGTCTAGTATAACACACACACGCAGATATTGTATATGGATACACACAGGCATATCTTTAGCGTATTGAAAAGAGGAAGTCAAAGTGACACCATCTGTGTGACCTCAAAACCATACATCCGTTCTGAGACCCGCCTGTGGGGGCCATTCGGAAAAGCGCTGACAGTTGCCTATGTATGATGGCCAGCAAGAAAATGGGGACCTCAGTTGTACAACCCCAAGAAACTGAATTGTAGCAACAAAAGCCTGATCGTGGCAACCCAGTGCTCTGTGACAGCCCAGAGGGGTGGGGTGGGGATGGGAGGGAAGCTCAAGAAGGAGAGGACATATGTATACTTAGAGCTGATTCACACTGTGGTATGGCAGAAGCCAACAGAACATTGTAAAGCAGTTATCCTCCAATTTTAAAAAAAGTGAACTTGGAAGCCTTGGGCTCCAACATGTGTCTATCTGACAACCTCATATAAGCCTTGTGATACTCATAGCAAAGAACCCCTCCTTGCCTTGTCAGACATCTGACTTACAGAACTGTGAGCTAATGAGTGAATGTTGTTTTAAACTGCTAAGCTTCTGGTAATTCATTTTACAATAAAAGGAAAACTGATACAATACCAAAAAAAAGTGCAAATAAATTGGTTAACTTCTAAGTAAATCTAAACATATACATGAGAAAAATAACCGTATTATCTCTTTGGGAGGGTCTTCAAGGATGACAAAAACAAAACTCTTAAGCTAAAGCATATCAACTGAAAGAGAGCTGGCTGTAGTTAAAATATTTTCAGAGCTGTATTTGAGAAACAGGGATTTGTAGGTGTGGTATCCCTCCTAAAAGGGAATCAGATTCTAAATCTTATCTCCTCTCCTTCTTTGGCACATGGCCATTTAATCAGAGACCATACTTCCCTGACCCTCATACAGCGAGGTGGTCGTGTGTTGCATTCTCACCAATCTTATGTGAGGTGGAGTCATGTATGCCCCTTTCATCTTGTTTTCTGAAAAGAAATTGTTTATCTTTGAATTCTCTTCCTCCTTTATGATTTTCGGACATGGGAAATATAGAGATGTAGCTTTGAACATACAAATACAGACAGAGGGGACAGTGGAACAACAGAATGGAATCATCTGGGTCCCTGAATGACTAAGTAGAGCAGAGTCATACAGCTAACCTGACTCTAACTTGTGACCATCACATGAGATAGAGATTTACATTACTTAACTCTTCATATTTTTAGATTTATTTCTTAGAGCAGCTTAACCTTAACATTAACTAAATTGGTCCCTGCAGCTGGAGTGCAACAATCATAGGAACCTAAAATATGGGGCATTTGGCTTAGCAAAATTTAGGGCTTAGCAGTGAGGCAGTAGATCTTATGTTGTGTGGGGTACAGAAGCAGTTGGCTTTTCCAGCTTGTAAGGCTCAAATTTCTGGATTCTGTATCCCCTTCCTTCTCTGCTTGCAAATTGGCATATTCTTGCCTTAGCTCATCTTTTTCTTATAACACCTTGCTAAAACGAACAAGAGTAGTGAACACATATTCCTTTTTGCTTTTAGTAATGTATTATAAGAAGTAGCATGAGATAAAACTGTGACTTGCACCTTTTCCCTAAATCTTCATCAAAGAAAGACAGTCTTTTGAGAGAGATCAGACTGCGGGTGCTGCCTTCCAACCTAAACCTATTGTTGAGATAGCTTCAAAGTAGCCATCACCGAAATGAGAAAGAGGGAGGGGGGCAGCAAGACAAGAAAGAGCTGGCTTAGAAACTTTGCCTAGAAAAAGAACAAAACCCAAATTTTGATGAGATTTCTGGCGTATAAACAAAAAGGAAATAAATAGAACCAAAGCCAAATAAGGTGTTTTGTGAACATTTCCAACAAGTCTATAAGTAAGATCTTGTGAAAGACTGTGCTTGTTCAATCCTTGATGCAACCCTCAGGCTTCCAAATCTGCTCTAGAAATGAAGTGGGCTATAAAAACAGTACACTCCTGCATTCCTAATCCACCCTACAACATTCTCTCCAAAATCACTTAGGACCACAGATTACGAACGATGAAGCATGTCTAGAACGCAAAGGCAGAGCTCATAGTTAATAGGGGAATTTTTCTAATAGATTAGAACCAATATGTACCCAAGAAACCTTCTTTGCTACCAGGCCAAGGGGTTCTTTGTAATTCCTGCTCAGCATGATTTTTCTCCCTTCTGTGGGCAGGTGACTACTCTGTAATTCTAGTTTTTCCTTTATCCAAAGGGTCTTCCATCATAGTGTAGTAGGGTTACGGTTTGTATAATTTTTATTAGCATATTGTTCATAGGACTAAAAGGCACCTCATATGAGCTGAATGGAGAGAATTTTGCAGCACCTGGATGTTTGGACTTTGGATTAGGTGGGATCTTGGATTGTGTTTCATAAAGAGGCAACAGACCTTTTCTATGTGTGGAAGAAAAGTAGGCATAGGTTTTTAAATGGCCAGACTTCTGGTTGTCTCCAAAAGGTCTATTCTCCGTTTCTTCCTAGGTACTTGGTCTTAGCAGCAAGAGACTACATTTCCCAGTCTGACTCGCAGATGGTTATTGCCATGTGACGTGACTATTTGCTTTTAGACAGGAACGCTGGGTAACTGCTGCCTCACTGGCTCGAAAGAAAATTGCTTGCACTGGATTTTTCCTCTGTTTCTCCTTCCTGTGTAGCATAGGTGTGGCAGCAGTCCAGTGTTGACCATGCAGACGTTGACCAGCTGGGACAGCATCCCAGCAGATGATGGCACAATGACATGGAAGCAGGCCAGAGCCCTGAGTGATATGGAACAGAGCTCCATATATCCTGGACTGCTTTTAACCTGGACTGCTCATGTCAAGATCAAATGGAGAAATGCTTTTTTGTTAAGGATCTGTATCTTTGAGTAGCTTATTAATTCAGAAAGCTAAGACAATGTCTTAAGATAGAATTTGTTAAGCACATATGACAAAATCTTAAGGGTAACCACAAATAAAAATATAATGCATAACTTCTATCTGCTGCTGCTGCTGCTGCTGCTAAGTCACTTCAGTCGTGTCTGACTCTATGCGACCCCATAGATGGCAGCCCACCAGGCTCCCCTGTCCCTGGGATTCTCCAGGCAAGAACATTGAAGTGGGTTGCCATTTCCTTCTCCAATGCATGAAAGTGAAAAGTGAAAGTGAAGTCACACTGTCGTGTCCGACTCTTTGCGACCCCGTGGACCACAGCCTACCAGGCTCCTCCATCCATGGGATTTTCCAGGCAAGAGTACTGGAGTGGGGTGCCATTGCCTTCTCCAAACTTCTAGTCTAAAAGTCTTAATTTTCCTTCCCACTCAAAAGACAAGAAAGTAATAGAAGCAAAGGAGAAAAGCAGGACAAATAGCACAAAATAAGATTATAGTAACAAGCCCAGAAGTATAAATAATTGGAATAATGTATTGAACTAATAAATTCATCAATTAAAAGTCATCATAATATAGAAAGGTAAAAGTAAAAAGAATATCAAAACTGTATGAGGCAATGCAGTAAGTCCCCTACATACAAACGTTCAAGTTGCAAGCTTTCAAAGATGCAAATGTGTGTTTGGATGAGAAGTCCGAACAGGTCTTCAGCAACTCAGTGACCTTCAGCGAGAAGCTGGGGCGAGATCTGCAAGAGAACGACTTCACTGAACTCCTTGCCATGCAACATGAGGCGCTTACTAATGAAACCTGATGGAACTGGAGGCCCAGAGAAAGGACAAAGAGAGACCAGAGGAAGAAGTAACTGAAGAACCAGAGAGACCCATGACGCAGGAAATGGCAGGGGAATATTCTTCATTGGAAGAGGCACTGTTAGCTTTTGAGGCACAGGACCCAAATGTAGAACGCTGCAGGAAGGTTGCAGCAGCTGTTCAGAACGCAGTCCGGTGCTACTGTTATCCACGATGAGAAAAAAAGAGCTACCACACAGACACCGCTGGATCTTTTTTCAAGAGGGTAGATAGAACTGAATCCAGCAAGGAACCAGAACCAGCAGGCGTGAGTGAAGTTGCAGCTGGCCCTCTGTCTTCTACTGCTGACGATCCTTCAGCTCTGCCATCTGCCACCTCCTCTCCCTCCTCCAGTCAGTCACTCTTCTTCCGTGTCCACTCGATGCCCACTCTTATACTGTACTCCTGTGCTTTTCAGGGTACTGTACTATAAGATTAAAAATGTTTATTTTTGTGTGTTTGTGTGAAAAGAATTATAAACCTATTACAGTACAGTGCTATATAGGTGATTGTGTTACTTCGGTACCTGGGCTAACTTTGTTGGACTTACAGACGAAATTGGATTTATGAATGTGCCCTCAGAACAGAACTTATTTGTATGTAGAGGACTTACTATAATCAGAATAATATTGAGTTAGTCGGGAAGAGAAAAATATCATATATTAACGCATATATATGAAATTTAGAAAAATGGTGCTGATGAACCTGTTTACAGGCCAGGAATAGAGATGTGGAAGAGAACAGGCTTGTGGACACAGCAGGGGGAAGGAGAGGTGGGGATGAATTGAGAAAGTAGCCCTGACAAATATCAATTACCCTGTGTGAAACAGATAGCTAGTGAGAAGCAGCTATACAGCACAGGGAGCTCAGCTCAGTGCTCCGTGACGACTTGAAGGGGTGGGGTGGAGAGTGGGCTGGGAGGCAGGTCCAGGAAGGAGGTGATATATGCATACTTACAGCTGATTCACGGAGTTGTACAGAAACCAGCACAGCCTTGTAAACAGAGCCATGGTATATATGGATATTGTTTTAAAAGATGTTGAAACTTGTCTAGGAATGTCTCCTTGATTCTGGGTATAGAAAAATCTCAAGGAATTCTCAAAAAATTGCTATAACTTCTAAATAAATCGAGCAGGGTAGCTCAGATAAATTTCAGAAAAGAGTGGCAATGCTTGTATACTAAAAACTTCAAAACAATGCTGGGAGAAGTTAAGGATCTGCATTAGTAGAGAGAGATTTCATATTCATAGATTGGAAAACTCGATATTGTCAAGATGACCTTCTGTCTAAATTGATCTACAAATCAATTAAATTCTTATCAAAATCCTAGCAGATATTTTTTTTTTGGTAGAAATGAACAAGCTGATCCTAAAAATTTATATAGAAATGCAGACGGCCTAGAATAAAGAAAAGAATTTGAAAAAGAAGACAATTTTCCTTTTTTTAAAAAAGAATTTGGTGCCCTTAACTTATTTTTGTTTCTCATGGCACTAACTTTCAGGACCTGTATTACAGAGGTGATACAAATGAAAAAAGTAGACCTTTTTGCCTTTCTTTTTTTTTTTTTAGTTTTAGGGTGAAAGTATAAGTTTTTCACCATTACTTGTGATGTCAGCTATGAATTTTTTGCATGTATTCTTTGTAAGATCGAGAATACTTTCCTTATTCCCTAGTTGTTTAGAGTTTTTTGTTTTTGTCATTAATATTTGACTTTGTCAAATGATTTTGGTGCATCAGTTGAGATGATCATGTGGTTTTTGTCTTTTATTCTGTAAATATAGTGTATGGTACTAATTTATCTTCAAATGTTAAACCAAGCTTGCTTCCTCAGATAAATCTTAGTGGGTCCTGGTGTTATAAGCCTTTTTATATGTTGGATTCCATTTGCTAATATTTTTAAAGATGTTTGTGTCTTATTTATGAGGGATATTTGTCTCTACCTTTCTTTTCTTGTGATGTCTTAGTCTATCTTTGAAATCAGGATAATATTGATCTCATAGAATAAGTGGAAAATCATTTCTTCCCTTCTCTTTACTGAAAGAGCTTTTGAAGAAATAGGATTTGATGACGTCTTCTTTGTTTGATAGATTTCACCTGAGCTTTTCTTTATGAGAAAATTTATAAGTAACTCAGTCTCTTTTTTTGTTATATATCTGTTTAAGTTTTTCTACTTCTTAATTTTTGTCATTTGTATCATTTTAAGTATTTATCATTTCATATAAGTTGACTAATTCACTGGTCTAAAGTTGTTTATGATGCTCACTTGTTTAGTCTGTTTTTGTAGGGCAGTTGGAATTGATGTGCCCTCTCACCCTTGATTCTGGTAACTCGTGTCTTCTCTTTTCCTGGTCATTGTAACTGTAAGCCCAGTCTAACATCAATTGAGTATGTTGTGCTTTTGTTTTCATTCAGTTTATGATATTTTCTAATATATCTTGTGATTTTTACTTTGACTTCTGGATTATTTTGAAATGTCTTTACTTTCCAAATATTGCAGAATCTCAAAGGTTTTTCTTTGTTAATTTTAAGTTGAATTCCTTTGTGGCCAGAGGATAGATATAACTGTGTGGAAAAAAAATTATTTTAAGAGTTTTTTATATTAGTATACAAATTAAGATTTCTTTTAATATGTTCAAAGAATAAAATTATAATTTTATTTTTTAATGTCAATATTTATGTCCAAAGCCTTTGTAACTATTTAAACTTCTGATGAATAGTTTTAGGCATCAGCTAAAAATTTGTAAAGGGACATATAGATGTAGATTTTCAAAATTCTTATGGAGAATATGAGAACAAGTGTTTGAAAATTATTGTTCTAAATCATACCTCTGCTTGTGGCCCTAAATAAATATGGACATGACATTTATTTGAAAACTGACATAAATTCAGTTTTCAAATCTGATAGTGTTTTCAGAGTGATTTAAGGACAATCCATAAAATACAAGGTTGTCAGAGTAACTTCTTCAAACTCTGTGGGCCAATTGTCATCTTCCACTCAACTCTCTTCAAGTCTTATTTTCTGCATATCTTGACCTGCAAGCAACAAAAAATCTTTGCCCACTATGAAGCTTGTAAATGGTATCATACTGTTTATTTTCAGTTACCTTTCCTCACTAGTGTATTTGTCACTTATGAGGCTGCATTTTCTTAGGAGTGTAGCTGAGGCTGGACCATCCAACATAAATCTTGGCTGAAATGAGAAGAACCATCATCCTCATCCTCCAGGTCTCCTTTCCCCAGTGGCCTCAAATCTCTCATTAGTGCAAGCTTGAATCTGTGTAGCATAAAAGCTGAATTTCAGGAGGGCTGAAAGAAAAGATGCTAGTCCTTTCAGCACCTGGGAACAGAAGACCTAAAACATCACTTCTGTCCCACATCATTGTAATAGTGACATTTGACATGACTTCATGAAGCAAGTCACAAAGCTAGTGCAGATTCAAGGGAAGGAAGAAGAGACCCCATCTTTTCTTGATGTGAGGGGTGTGTGCGAGATAGAATTTGGAAACAGACATGTAGATTTGTTCCTCAATTTTCTATTCATATCAATTTTTCCATTCAGATTCTGCGTTGTCTTGTTCTAACAATATTTGAGTTCTTGCTATATCAGATATCAGTCCATTATGTCAGCTGCAGTGAAAAAGAATTTTTTGCTTAAATGTCATATCTTTTAAGTCTGTTTACAATTTCTTATGCCATACATGTTTGTTTTTTGAAATTAAGTTATTTTAATTGGAGGCTAATTACTAATATTGTAGTGGTTTTTGCCATACATTGACATGAATCAGCCGTGAGTGTACATGTTTCCCCCATCCGGAATCCCCTCTCCTCTCCCTCCCCATCCCATCCCTCTGGGTCATCCCAGTGCACCAGCCCTGAGCACCCTGTCTCATGCATCGAACCTGGACTGGTGATCTGTTTCACATATGATAATATACACTACTGCTGCTGCTGCTAAGTAGCTTCAGTCATGTCCGACTCTGTGCGACCCCATAGACGGCAGCCCACCAGGCTCCCCTGTCCCTGGGGTTCTCCAGGCAAGAACACCTGACTGGGTTGCCGTTTCCTTCTCCAATGCATAAAAATGAAAAGTGAAAGCGAAGTCGCTCAGTTGTGTCCGACTCTTTGCGACCCCATAGACCGCAGCCTACCAGGCTCCTCCGTCCATGGGATTTTCCAGGCAAGAGTGCTGGAGTGGGGTGCCATTGCCTTCTCCGATAATACACACGTTTCAATGCTGTTCTCTCAAATCATTCCACCCTCGCCTTCTTCCACAGAGTCCAAAAGTCTGTTCTTTATATCTGTGTCTCTTTTGCTGTCTCATGTATAGGGTCATCATTATCATCATTTTAACTTAGTCAAACATGTTTTATGTATAATTTTTTACCTTTAACATTTTTACTTTTAGTTGTAAGTATTTAATCAATCTAGAGTTTAAGTTTGTATATGCTATGAGATCAGGGTCCAGGTTTATTCCTGGCAGATGATTGGCTAATTGAGTAAGTATCATATATTACATATAGCATCATTTCCCCAGTGAATTGAAATACCGCATTTGTCCCATATATGCTCAGAATGATTTCTGGATTACCTATTCTGTTTAACTAAATTGGGTGTTTTTTTAAAACCATTAAAAAAAAAAAACAATTTGGCCGTATTAAGTATATTTATATTATGTGTGATCATCACCACCCATCCATCTCCAGAATCTTTTCATCTTCCCAAGTGAAGTTATGTACACATTAAACAGCCCCCACCCACCCCCCACCTTCTGGCACCTACCATTCTATTTTCTGTCTCTGTGAATTTGACTATTCTAGGTACCAGACTTCCCTGGTGACTCAGATGGGAAACAATCTGCCTGCAATGAGAGAGACCTGGGTTCGATCCATGAGTTGGGAAGACCCCCTGGAGGAGGGCATGGCAACCTACTTCAGTATTCCTGCCTGGAGAATCCCCATGGACAGAGGAGCCTGACAGGCTATAGTCCATGGGGTTGCAAAGAGTTGGATACGACTGAGAGACTAAGCGCAGCACATTCTAGATACCTCATATGAATGAAATCATATAGTATTTATCTCTTGTGACTGGCTTATTTCACTTAGGTTTATGTCCTCAAGGTTTATCCATGTTGTTGATGTCAAAATTTCCTTTCTTTTTAAGTCTGAATAATATTCTGTTGTGTGTATACTATATTTTGTTTATCCATTCATCCATCAGTGGACATTAGGTTTGCTTATACCATTGAGCTGTGAACATGGATGTACAAATATCTCAAGTCCCTGCTTTCAGTCTTTGGGGTATATGTCTAATAACTGAGCCATTGTATCTATTTCTATGCCACGCAGCTTCCCCAGGTGGTGCAGTGGTAAAGAATCTGCCAGCAGGAGATGCACGAGACGCAGGTTTGATCCCTAGGTCAGGAAGACTCCCTGGAGTTGTTGTTGTTGTTCAGTCACTCGGTTGTGTGCCAGTCTTTGCAACCCACATGAACTGTAGCACCCTGGGTTTCCTTGCCCTTCACCATCTTCCGAAGTTTGCTCAAACTCATGTCCATTGAGTCAGTGATGCCATCCAACCATCTCATCCTCTGTCGTCCCCTTCTCCTCCTGCCTTCAATCTTTCCCAGCATCAGGATCTTTTCCAATGAGTCCCCTCTTCACATCAGGCAACCAAAGAATTGGAGCTTCAGCTTCAGCATCAGTCCTTCCAATGAATATTCAGGGTTGATATCATTTAGTATTGACTGGTTTGATCTCCTTGCATCCAAGGGACTGTCCGCTGTCTTCAACTCTGCAGTTCAAATGCATCAGTTCTTCAGCACTCAACCTTGTTTATGGTCCAACACTCACATCTGTACATGACTACTAGAAAAACCATAGGTTTGACTAGATGGACCTTTGTCGGCAAAGTAATGTCTCTGCTTTTTAATAGGTTGTCTAGTTTTGTCATAGCTTTTCTTCCAAGGAACAAGTGTCTTTTAATTTCATGGCTGAAGTCACCATCTGCAGTGATTCTGGAGCCCAAGAAAATAAAGTCTATCACTGTTCCCATTGTTTCCTCTTCTATTTGCCATGAAGTGATGGGACCAGATGCCATGATCTTAATTTTTTGAATGTTGAATTTTAAGCCAGCTTTTTCACTCTCCTCTTTCACATTCACCAAGGGGCTCTTTAGTTCTTATTCACTTTTTGCCAGAAGGGTGGTATCATCTGCATATATGCATATTGATATTTCTCCTGGCAATCTTGATTTAAGGTTGGGCTTCATCCAGCCCAGCATTTTTCATGATATATTCTGCATATACATTAAATAAGAAGAGCGACAACATACAGCCTTGACATACTCCTTTCCCAATTGTGAACCAGTCTGTTGTTCCATGTCTGGTTCTAACTGTTGCTTCTTTACCTCCATATAGGTTTCTCAGGAGGAAGGTAAGGTGTTTTGGTATTCCCATCTCTTTAAAAATTTTCCACAGTTTGCTGTGATCCACACAGTCAAAGGCTTTAGAGTAGTCAATGAAGCAGAAGTAGATGTTTTTCTGAAATTCTCTTGCTTTTTCTATGATCCAACAGATGTTGGCAATTTGATCCTCTCCCTTGTCTAAATCCAGCTTGAACATCTGGAAGTTCTCGGTTCACATACTATTGAAGCCTTGTTGTACAGTCACTCAGTTGTGTCCGACTCTTTTTGGCCCTATGGACTGAGGCACAAAAGGCTTCCCTGTTCCTCACTATCTCCCAGAGTTTGCTCAAACTCATGTCCATTGAATCAATGGTGCCTTCCAAACATTTCATCCTCTGCCATCCCCTTCTCCTCCTGCCTGCAATCTTTCCCAGCGTCAGGGTCTATTCCAATGAGCTGGCTCCTCGAATCAGGTGGTCAAAGTACTGAAGCTTCAGTTTCAGCATCAGTCCTTCTGATGATTATTCAGCTTGTTTTCTTTTAGGATTGGCTGCTTTGATTTCCTTGCTATCCAAGGGACTGTCGAGAGTCTTCTCTAGCACCACAGTTCAGAAGCATCAATTCTTTGATGCTCAGCCTTCTTTATGGTCCTACTCTCACATCCATACATGATTACTGGAAAAACCATAACTTTAACTATACGGATCTTTGTCAGCAAAGTGATGTCTGGATGATGAGATATCACCCATACCTATAAATCTATACTGTTTTTGCCTTATAAAATCTATGATATCCTCCAGGGAGGTACTAGATACAGTAAGGAATGTATTTGATGTCATACTGTGTAAATGGCAGGTATGTGGAAGTCCAGAGATGGGAGAGAATCATCCTGTTGACCATGGTGTTTCGACTGGAGATGCTGTCATGGGACAACATCCTGGTAGATGCAGGCCTCCTAAAGGTGTGAGCCTCCATCAGGCAGTCAGTTGGCTGATATGCACTTGGAATCTGAAAAGTCTTTTCGAATGAGAAACCAAAATAAGATTTATGAGACTGGTTTATATTAGTTCTGTAAGTTGCCCAGTTCTTTCTAATACTGTGTACAGGGGCACAAATAAAGCCATATTTATACATACTTTGTGAAACTGTAGACTGGGCACAAGTCCTATGCAATTCTAAACTATACTAAGTATACTGTTAAGAAAAAATATTGAGGCATATTTAAAATTATGTCATTGAAGACCAGTGCACAGGTGTAATTTCTTTAGGTCTTAATTTAGACTTGAGAAACCTTCAGTGTGCATTCAGATTCACTTATACTGATTCTAGAGTTAACTGTAAACTTCTGGTTATAACCTCACACACATCTAATAACCATTTCTTCAGTATTTCTAGCCTAGATTATTGATGTACTTACTCTACCTATGTATCTTTTGCCTCATTGTAAAGGAAAATCTCTAAATACATTTAAAATCAATTCAAAATGATTAATGTCTAGAGGAATTACAGTTATGTCTCCAAATTAGGTATCAGCATTTGCAGTACCCTGCTTATTTAACTTATATGCAGAGTATATCATGAGAAATGCTGGGCTGGAAGAAGCACAGGCTGGAATCAAGATTGCTGGGAGAAATATCAATAACCTCAGATATGCAGATGACACCAATCTTATGGCAGAAAATGAAGAGGAACTAAAAAGCCTCTTGATGAAAGTGAAAGAGGAGAGTGAAAAAGTTGGCTTAAAGCCCAACATTAAGAAAACGAAGATCATGGCATCTGGTCCCATCACTTCATGGGAAATAGATGGGGAAACAGTGGAAACAGTGTCAGACTTTATTTTTTTTGGCTCCAAAATCACTGCAGATGGTGACTGCAGCCATGAAATTAAAAGACGCTTACTCCTTGGAAGAAAAGTTATGACCAACCTAGATAGCATATTCAAAAGCAGAGACATTACTTTGCCAACGAATGTCCATCTAGTCAAGGCTATGGTTTTTCCAGTGGTCATGTATGGATGTGAGAGTTGGACTGTGAAGAAAGCTGAGTGCTGAAGAATTGATGCTTTTGAACTATGGTGTTGGAGAAGACTCTTGAGAGTCCCTTGGACTGCAAGGAGATCCAACCAGTCCATCCTAAAGGAGATCAGCCCTGGGATTTCTTTGGAAGGACTGTTGCTGAAGCTGAAACTCCAGTACTTTGGCCACCTCATGCAAAGAGTTGACTCATTGGAAAAGATCGTGATTCTGGGAGGGATTGGGAGCAGGAGGAGAAGGGGACGACAGAGGATGAGATGGCTGGATGGCGTCACCAACTCAATGGACATGAGTTTGAGTAAGCTCTGGAAGTTGGTGGTGGACAGGGAGGACTGGCGTGCTGCAATCCAAGGGGTCACAAAGATTCAGACTCAACTGAGCGACTGAACTGAATTGAACTAACAGCAGAAAGTGAAGGGGAACTAAAGAACCTCTTGATGAAGGTGAAAGAGGATAGTGAAAAAGCTGGCTTAAAACTCAACATTCAAAAAACAAAGATCATGGAATCCAGTCCCATCTCTTCAGGCAAATAGATGGGAAAAAATTGAAACCGTGAAAGACTTTATTTTCTTGGACTCCAAAATCACTGTGGAAGGTGACTGCAGCCATGAAATGAAAAGCTTCCTCCTTGGAAGGAAAGCTACGACAAACCTGGACAGCATATTAAAAACCAAACGCACCACTTGGCAGACAAAAGTCCGTACAGTCAAAGATACGGTTTTTCCAGTGGTCATGTATGAATGTGAGAACTGGACCATAAAGAAGCCTGGGCACCAAAGAACTGATGGTTTTGAATTGTGGTGTTGGAGAAGACTCTTGAGACAGCAAGGAGATAGTTGAATGGCATCACTGATTCAATGGACGTGAGTTTGAGCCAACTCTGGGAGACAGTGAAGGACAGAGGAGCCTGGTGTGCTGCAGTCCATGAGATTGCAAAGAGTGGCACGTAACTGAGCAACTGAACAACATTTCTAATGGCCTTATTATATCTGGTTTTGTAGCTGCTGAAACAAAAAAATAGCTATTATCGAATTCCTACCTTCTGATTGTATGTGAGTGCCTCCAAATGGCAGAATCTAACCATAATTCACTTGGCGACGGACTTTGGAAAATGTCATTTTCAAGCAACTAGTCCCAGTGATTCAAGGGATAATACAGAAGTGTGAATGTGTAGGAGATGAGTGTCAATGAAAAGTTTCTAGGACACTGGCCGGCTGTCTTGTATACAACATGTGCTTAGTAAAGGTTTATTGAATTAAATTGAAGGAACATTTTGTTCGTTTAGTGTGATAGGCACTTCACAGAATGCTTAAGTAATAAAACCATTTCTTGCTTTCAAGTAGTTTACAATCTACTACTTGTAAGCCAAGCCATCAAGAAAGGCTGAAGTGTAGCAACTAACAATGCCTTGAGGTATAATGTAATAGTTGGTGAATGAAGATTACAGGTGAAGTCCTGAAAGAAATCAGGGCAAAGAATAAATTCAGCTTGGAGGACAGAAAGGAGATGGCTTTTCGGATGAAATGATTTATATTTTAGATATCGAAAAGGCTTTTGAAACTGAGTGGAGAATTAAATTGAACGGAAAAAGGAGGAGTCATGGCAACAAGATGTGAAAGCAAACGGCATTTTGGGGGAGTCAATAAGGTGTAGCTATAACTTAATGAATTGTTTCATGTGAAAGTAATTACTTAAGTTTCTAAAAATAAGATAAATTTTATTTTTCCACCAAACATATTAATTTACTTAAGTCTTTTATACATATGTATTTCAACTATGAACTTAAGTATAACCCAGGTCCAAAATTCCATGATTAGAATTTGGGAACAACTTTACTGCATGCCCTGAAATATAAGTATTTACATTGGCCCTTGGAAAGATTATATACCTTAGCATTAACTTTATACTCAACACCATTTGTTAACAGAGTAATATTTCTTGCCCCCTAACCCTTGCCCTCACCCCACATGCCACATTTTGTTCCAAATCCAGGCCTGGGACATGCGTGCACAATGCTGTACTCTTCGTAGAGTCAGCGGGGATCACGTGGTACTACGTACTTGAGATCAAACTTGGCTTGAGGTTTCAGCTAACTAATTTCTCTATCAGGTTTCACATGCTGCATATACCAATCTCTTTTTTCATCGAGGGGGGAGTACATATAAACACAGCCTCTTGGTAAATTTTGTTTTCATTTCCATTTAAACAGGAGGGAATAGATTAGAATGAAGATTTAAACAACACTGTGTTTTTAAATAAAGTGATGTTCATAAGTCTGCCACAGTTAGCACCCAAAATTCAGTGTGACCTTTATGGCAGCTGGTGATACTCTAATATTTCTGAGCAGTACATAAAAGGTGAAAGGGCATATCTCTTTCCAGTGTGCATATGTAACTGCAATACGTATTAATAGGAGTTCATACTTGTGGATAATCTTGGAATGTATATTTATAATTAGGAATAGTTATGTGAATTTGATATAAATATCTGTCATCAGTGGTGTTTGATTATCAATTTCCCTTGTACATTTTGTAAGAACTATAAGGAGATGGTAGCCCACTCTTCGGTTTTATAAGAGGTCATGAAAGAATGTTCAGAATTCTTTAAATTCTTTCACGTGTAACAAGATTTGTTCAAAATCCATAAATTTAAATATGAGGATGCTTTTTTGTTTTTTGTTTGCTTGTTTGTTTGCAAACCTATAGCAAATGATCACACCAGGTATTGTCGAATTTCAATATGTAATTTTGTGTATGAATTCAATTCTTAACTGCCTCTTTTCTGTAACCTCAGAAGAAACCTCAGGAGCAGAGGATGGTTGTTCTATTATATTCTGCTTCTCTCTGCTCAGATTTGCCTTATTTTCTGGTTTTCCTTAGTTTCCCTTTCTTTGCTTAGCTTTTTGATTACCATCATTACCTGCCATATGCTTCAGACATGTACAGTAATTAGTGAAAAGTGGAGAGAAACATAAAAGCATTTTTGTGTAGAGTATTTCAGGTGGTTTTACTTTCTCCGTTATATTTTTTTTCTGTGCTGTTTGGGGTATATAAGAATTAGACAAATGAAAAAATTATTCTGATGGCAAAAAACTAGCATTGGACATTCTCAGAATTTTAAGAACTTAATCAGTAGGATTCTTAACGTGTAGGCTTTAGAGACAAGCCTAGTTTCCCATGATTAAGATTAATTTTCAAGTGAATTGATTTCACTTGTTCAGGATGTTGCTCTTCCTAGGAGATGTTTATCAAACAATTCACTGAATTTTAGGAATGGCTTTGCATTATATGTCAAACAAAATGATAACTTCTCTCTTTTATAAGACTGTGAAGGCAGGGCCCCTACCTCCTTTCCTCTTTATATGGAATATAGCTATAGCTCTTGTGTCTTTAATGTTCAGTAGATATTTGTTGAGTTATGTAGCACATGGTACACTTACAAATCAGTTTAAGAAATGCTTCAACAGAAAAACTGGCAAGGTAAATGAAGTACATTTTTATGTAAATATAAAGTAATGCAATCCACAATTCACAAAAAAAGAGGCATAAATGTCCAATAATCATAAAAGATATTTTCCCTTATAAGAATCAAACAAGACAAATGGTAACTGCTGATGTATCTTTTTTTTCAGACTCAAAATACTTGCTTATTCTCAGGATTGGCAAGGAAATAGAAAAAATGTACACTTTCGTTCTCTCCTGATAAGAATGAAAGTTATTTTGGTTCATTCTGGAAAGCATGTTAGAAAAAGTGTATCAAATGTAAAATATAGAGAGCTCTTGACCCCACAATTCTATCTCCAGGAATTTATTTAAGATAGTCACATGTGGTAAGATGTCTGTGAAGGTTTTTGTGGCAGCATAGATTATAATACAGAAGAATTAGAATTCTAAATAGCCATCAACAGAAATTTATTATAGCTCCTTTATATAATGGAATTACATGCAGCCATTAAAATGATAATATATATTTATTGATCTGTTAAAATATTAATGGTATGTAAGGTCCATCTAGTCAAGGCTATGGTTTTTCCAGTAGCCATGTATGGATGTGAGAGTTGGACTGTGAAGAAGGCTGAGCGCCAAAGAATCGATGCTTTTGAACTGTGGTGTTGGAGAAGACTCTTCAGAGTCCCTTGGACTGCAAGGAGATCCAACCAGTCCATTCTGAAGGAGATCAGCCCTGGGATTTCTTTGGAAGGAATGATGCTAAAGCTGAAACTCCAGTACTTTGGCCACCTCATGGAAAGAGTTGACTCATTGGAAAAGACTCTGATGCTGGGAGGGATTGGGGGCAGGAGGAGGAGGGGACGACAGAGGATGAGATGGCTGGATGGCATCACTGACTCGATGGACGTGAGTCTGAGTGAACTCCGGGAGTTGGTGACAGACAGAGAGGCTTGGCCTGCTGCAATTCATGGGGTTGCAAAGAGTCGGACATGACTGAGCAACTGAACTGAACTGAACTGAGTGAAAAAGTAAGTTATAATACAATATATGTGGTATGATTCTGCATATCAAGGTTGTCAGAGTTTTCCTGTAAAAAGCCAAGTAGTAAGTAAGTTCTATATGTCATATAGTTTTTGTCATACTATTCAACCCTCCTTTTATAGTGCAGAAGTAGCCATGGATAATGTGTATACTATGACCATGTCCAGCAAGTGACTATGGCTGTGTTCCAGTAAATCTTCATGTACAGAAACAGATGATCAGCTTAACTGCTGACCCCTACGACATATGTAAAAGAGTGTGTGTTGTTGGGAGAGGAAGAATATATATTTCTAGAAGAATGTTCGCCCAAATGTTAAAAGTATGGCTTTGTAGGGGGCATTCTAGATGATTTTTACTTGCTATTTTTTTTAGTTTTTGTATTATTTGGTTTTTATAGGCATCAGAAAAAGTTGTAAAAAAATTATCTATTTCATTAAGAGACTTTTGTCCTTGAGAAAAACAGGTTCATAGGCTAATGTGCCTGATAGTTCCAAGATCTTCTATGTTACATATGTATATACCAAATACAGTAATATTTAAATATAGTTCACCATTTTATTTGGTACAGAATCACCTCAAGCCAGCATTACTGTATTTGCTTCTTTAATAGTACCCTTGCCCCTAATTTTTATAGCCCTTTCTGTTCCCAGTATATGCACAAATGCCAGATTTACCTAAGTGTATATATATGTAATTTAGAATTCTATTATCCTGGCCTTCTAGAATCTATCAGAATTAATCCAAGTTTATAATAAAAATAAATACAAGCATGCACACACTACTTTCTTGGCTCCACTCTTTCTCTTACTGCCAACTTTCTGGTTTCTCTTCCTACCCCCTTAATATAGGAGTTCTCCAAGTTTCTCCTAGTTCTCTTCTCTCAGGACGTTGTTTCCTATGGCATCCTCGTGAGTTCAGATACCACCTCCATGAAGGCATCATCTGGACTTTTGTGAAAGTGACAGGTAGCCAATTCTGTCTTGGGAACCTATTCAAACTCACACCCACTTAAAATAATCAGTCCCCCATAACTACTTTCAGCTTCTCATGCAGACTTAGACTTTACATCAAACTCCTCCTATCGATGTGCTAAAATTTAGATTTACTATTAATAGCTCAACTTTAACATTGACTCATCACAAAGTGCATAGATTGTGAACCTGGATTTCCAATATCAGTGTTAGAAGTGTATTCAGGGACTGAGAAGTGAATAAGCAGAAAGAAAGAAAGTGAAGTCGCTCAGTCGTGTCCGACTCTTTGCGATCCCATGGACTGTAGCCCACCAAGCTCCTCAGTCCATGGAATTTTCCAGGCAAGAGTACTGGAGTGGGTTGCCATTGCCTTCTTCAGGGGATCGTCCCTACCTAGGGGTCAAACCCAGGTCTCCCGCCCTGCAGGCTGACGTTTACCGTCTGAACCACCAGGAACGAGCAGAGAAACCAGCTAATCTTACCTGTAGTTGTCCAGGCAAGATATGATGGTGACTCTCACTAGTTAGATTGCAGAGGAAATGAAAAGAGGTGAATTGATTCTGAGATTTTAAAAACACTAGCAAGATTTAGTGATGGACTAGATTTGGAGCAGTAAAGGAGAACGTCATCAAGAATAACGCAATTGTCTAACATGTACAAAAGGGGGACACTGAGGGCCCTTGTTTTCATGATATAGAAGGCTGTCATCATCTGCTAAAACACAAAAGAAGTGAGGGATAAGAAGTTTGAGGATTTTCCAGGCAGAACAGGGATGGGTTTTTCAGGCAGAAGGAGTAATATTAACAAAGATTTGAAGGTATAGAAATGATCAGTAATTCCTGGAAATTATGTACTCAGATATTCCTTCAGTTGTATAAGCTGTGCATTAGGGAAGGTCACTAAAGAGAAGTAAAGTCTGGGAAAACTGCCAAAATCCTGATTGTGAAGGGTCTTGAAAGATAATTAGTTTTCACCTTATCCTTATAAACCATCAGTCTTCAGATGTTTAAATTCAGACTATTAAAATTTCATATCTAATTTATGAGACCAACAAGAATTGCCTGCTTTTGTTTTGCACAATACAGCGTTAAAACAATAATAAAAAAACTATTTTTCCTTTACGTTCTATGGCTTATAGTTTTCTGCGAAGGAGTTTTAAAAAACCGAACACTGGGTATTTTCTCACATTTCAAGAATAGTACTAGAACTGACTAACTCTAAATTACATTATAAAGGAAGCTAAAGAACATATAAATCATGCCAAAAATACTTAGGTTTGGGAGGACTGAATGCCTCAGGGAATTGGTAATTTGATCCAAAGCCTGTCACCTGTTAAAATTTATCCTGGGTCAGTAGTGACTGAAAATCATCACGATCTGACAGGTGTTCAGGATCGTGTGTAAAATGAAGTGGCAGACTCAGGATAGTTCCTATTTGACACGTGTATGCATTACTGAAACCACTGCAATATTAATTGATAACTATGCTGGCAATCTTGATTGAGGTGCCAAGGACTTACTGGCCTGAACTCTCTTCACCCCTACTAATGTGCGTTTTTAAATAGGCTCAAGTGTGCTTGTGTAATAGAAAAGTCTTTGGGTCTGCTCCTTTGACTAGATTAATTTACTCCTAAAATTGACCATATGCGTTTTTTCACAGTGGACTCCTTTATTATTGCATCTAAGGTTTTTTCCTTGGTGAAATGTTTTGTCTATCTTTTGAACCGTCAAAAAATATAAAGCATTAAGTTCCTTCTTCTTATCACCCACAGGGATTAGTAGACTCATTCCTCTTATTTATTCCCTCCTTGGAATTTAATTTAGAGGTATCGATATGCTCTTAAATGTTTAAGAACTTGCATCACTAATAATTAAATATTACTGAAAGAATGTGACGTTAATATTTGTCATTCAAAGACCGTGGCTTTATATACTATACAGTTGGAAACAAAAGCAGCCCATTCATTCTTCCCTAGTTGGTAGTGGGTGAAGAGGAGAAAGAAAAATGTCCATCCTCACTGGTATCATGTAGTAAAAATAATTCTTTTTCCTCAGTAAAGGAGCATGATGGTATGCAAGTCTATATACATGAATTTAATCTCAACCATGCCAACAACAGGATTTTAGTCAGGTGGAACAAAGAAGCTGATTTGTATTTCAACACTAATCTCATAATTTTGTTAATTGCAAGTTTCTACTCTTACGATTATCTGCTTAAGAAGTGACTCAGTAGTGATCCTTGGTTATTGGTTATGTAATTTCTTAAATTTATTAAGAACTAGCAAATTATTCTCTTCTACAACTTCTTCCAGAATGCTCAGGATAGGCTAAAAAGAACATATCTTAAATACAAGTATTTACAGACAAAAAACAATGATGGTATGAAGTTTACATTGGTTTTCCAATACAGGCAATAAAAGCATATCCAGAGTCTGGCCTCAGAGTTAGTAACATACCTTTATAGACTAGCTGACAAGAGTTGTTGACATATCTTATGACCATCAGACAAAACCACTTTAGCTATTTGTGCAATAAATTCATGAATTCATTAGCAATATGCATTAGCAAATTGCACAGTTTATGGATCTGACAGTCACAGATTGGGCTGATTATAAATGAATTATTCAGTTTTGCTTTGCTGCTTCTCTGTAATTACTCCAGGCAGTCCCCAAATGTGCTTTGTGCGTCTGCCTGCATATCTCGCTAGAATCTGCTCTTTTTCTTTCTTCCTTCTTCCCTTCCCTCACATCCACACCACTCTCCTGGCCAAGTAAACTTCCATCTCAAATTTCTAAGTTTAGAGAATCTGTAGGTTCTTTTCTAGTCCTCTCACCATCTCTCACTAACCATGTCCACTCTGCATAGCAGGTACTGTTAATTTTTTTCCACGTATGCAGCAATTATGTTGTAGCTGGTTTAATTTGTATTTGTGAGCTCCTTGATGCAGATATTATTATGTGTTTAACATGTAGAAACTCGAGAGCTGTTTATTGAGGAATGATTGCATGAATAATTTTGCTTTATTCATTTTTGTTACATTTAAATAAATATTTTGTGGGAATTCCCTGATGGTCCAGTGATTAGGACTCAGTGCTTTGACTACCAAGGCCAGAATTCAATTCAGTTCACAGCCAGGGAACTAAGATCCTGCCAGCCATGTGACTTGGCTAATAAATAAATAAATGTTTTGTCTCATACTTAGATGAATCCTAAAAAACACGTGGATATGTTTAGATAGGTTTAAACCTACCTAGGGATGCAAAAGACCTGTATTCTGAAAACCGTAAGACACAGATGAGAGAAATTAAAGACCACACAAACAGATGGAAAGATATACTGTGTTCTTGGATTGGAAAAATCAATATTGTTAGAATGAACATATATCCCAAGGGAAACCAAGATTCAGTAAAATCCCTATCAAATTACCAAAGACATTTCCCACAGAGCTGGAGCAAAACATTTTTTAAAATTTGTACGGAAACACAAAAGACCCCAAAGAGCCAAAGTATTGTTAAGAAAGAAGAACAGAGCTGGACGAATCAGGCCCTGACTTCAGATATGCTAAAAATCTGTGCTAATCAAGAACAGTGTGGTGCTGACACAAAATCAGACATATAGATCAATGAAAAAGGATAGAGAACCCAAATAAAAACCCATGCACAATTAATTGAGAACAAAGGAAGTACAAATATACAATGGAGAAAAGACAGTCTCTTTAATAAGTGATGCTGGGAAAACCGAACAGCTTTATGTAAAAGAATGAAATTAGAACATTCTCTAATACCATATACAGAAACACATTAAACATGGATTAAAAACCTAAATGTAAGACTGGATACTATAAAACGCCTAGAGGAAAGCACAGGCAGGACACTCTACATTATAAATCACAGCAATATTTTTTTGGACTCATCTCTTTGAGTAATGGAAACAAAAGCAAAAACAAATGGGACCTAATTAAACTTAAAGGCTTTTGCACAGCAAAGGAAATGATTAACAAAACAACCTATGGAATGGGAGAAAATATTGGCAAATGACGTGACTTTCCAAAATATGCAAACAGCTCATATAGCTCATTATCAAAACAAACAACCAACCCAATCAAAAAATGGGCAGAAGACCTAAATAGTTAGTTCTCCAGAGAAGACATACAGATAGATAGCCAACAGGCACAAGAAAAGATGTTCAACATCACTAATTATTAGAGAAATGCAAATTAAAATCACAATGAGGTATCATTTCACACCGGCCAGAATAGCCATCATCAAAAAGTCTGCAGTTAATAAATGCTGGAGAGGGTATGGAGTAAACCACACTGGTGGTGGGGATGTAAATTGGTGAAGCCACTATGGATAACATTGCGGAGGTTCTTGAAAAAATCTAAAAGTAGAGCTACCATATGATCCAGCAGTCCCACTCCTGGGCATATATCCAGAGAAAACTCTAACTCAAAAAGATACATGTACCCCAATGTTCATAGCAGCAGTATTTAAAATAGCCCAGACTTGGAAGCAACCTAAATGTCCAATAGGTGAGTGAATAAAGAAAGTGTGGTATATATACATACAATGGAGTGTTACTTAGCCATAAAAATGATGCGATGTCATTTGCAGCAACATAAATAGACCTAGAGGTTATTATACTAAGTAAAGTACAGTAAGTCGGAGAAAGACAAAAATCATATATCACTTATATGTGAAATCTAAAAAATAATACAAATGTACTTATTTAAAATAATACAAATAAATTTATTTACAAAACAGAAATAGACTCACAGACATACAAAACAAACTTATGGTTACCAAAAGGGAAAAGGAGGAGGGATAAATTTGAATTTTGAGATTAACAGATACTACTATATACAAAATAGATAAGCAGGGACCTACTCTATAGCACAGGGAACTATTTTCAATATCTTGTAATAACAGATAACAGAGAAGAATCTGAAAGAGAATACATATATATATAACTGAATTGCTTTGCTGTATGTCTGAAACACTGTAAATCAACTACAATAAAAAATAAAAATTAAAAGAAATTGTCATTGTTGTTCAGTCACTAAGTCATATCCAAATGTTGGTGACCCCATGGACTGCAGCATACCAGGCTCATCTGTCCCTCTCTGTCTTCTGGAGTTTGCTCACATTCATGCTGAGTTGGTAATGCTATCTATCCATCTCATCCTCTGCCACCCCCTTCTCCTTTTGCCTTTGTCTAGAATGTCATATACCCTGGAGGAGGGCATGGCAACCCACTCCAGTATTCTTGCCTGGAGAATCCCAATAGATAGAGGAGCTTGACGGGCTACAGTCCATGGATTCACAAAGAGTTGGACATGACTGAGCAACTAAGCACAATGCAGTACGGAATGTCACATAAGTGGATTAAAACAGTATGGAGCCTTTTGTGTCTGACTTCTTCCATTTAACAGAAGGCTTTTGAGATTCCCCCATGTGGCTACATGTATCAGTAATGGTTATTTCCTTTATCATATATGATATATGTTTATACATATGTATGTTTATATATATGTATATGTATGTTTATATATGTGTATATGTATTATTCCTTCCACACAGCATCACGTATTGTGTTGCATGCATGCTCAGTCATGTCTGACTCTGAGACCCCGTAGACTGTAGCCCTCCAGGCTCCTCTGTCCATGGAATTTTCCTGGCAAGAATACTGGAGTGGGTTGCCATTTCCTTCTCCAGGGGATCTCCCCGACCCAGGAATTGAAGCCACACCTCTGCACACTTCCTGCATTGGTAGGCAAATTCTTTACCACTAGCACCCTTGGGAAGCCCCGTTTTATGGACATACCTAGGTTATCAGCAGGTGACAGACCTTGAGGTTGTTTCCCGTTTTAGGCTAGTATGAGCAAAACAATTCTGAACGTTAGCATTTGGGCTTTTCCATAGATATATGTATTTATTTCTTTTGGGTAAATACCTAAGCATGGAATTTCTAGGTCATATGATGACAATGTTAACTTTTATAAGAAATAGCCAAACTGTTTTCCAAAGTGGGCACATCATTGCAGTGAAAAATTCAGTGTATTTTGGTACAAAATTTTAAGTTAAGAAAACTATACAATTTTATCTTGAGTTCTAAATTTCTGTTACTAATAAATCTTTGATCTAAAGTGCTTGGTTATTTTTATTACTCCAAGCAGTAAGACTCACTGAAGCAACTATCAGGATTGCTTGATATTGCTGCTTACTGCTGGCAAGAGCCTGGCTAGAGTTGTCTTGGACAGAGCATGGTACAGCCTGGCCAACTATGTGCTCCCCAAATCACAGTGTGGCTATGGGCCATGGTGCAGTACAGCTGACTTGATCTTTGTAACGTGTTTGGATTTAGGAAAGTCGGGGCTTAAATCAGCCTGTATCTTACAAGACTGCAGACGAGAAGATTCATTTTTCTAGTTAAATGAAGGTGCCACTGAAGAAATAAGCCTTTTTTGTAGAGTTAAAATAGGTTCTTTTTATGTTAAGTATCATTTCCATTGGGTATTTTGCAAATAAAGTATAAATAGTGGCATCCTAGTATTAATGCATTATCCTTTGCCTTGGTGAAATAATTTGGTTGTCAAGTATTCCAGATTCTTGACAGAATTGCTTTTTTGTCATCAGAATTTGACTATGACCTATTTTCAATTTTATTAGAAAATTAAAAGTGCTTTATTAGTTATTACTTTAATATGGTATTGGGGGGCTCCCTGGTGGCTCAAAGGGTAAAGCATCTGCCTGCAATGCAGGAGACCTAGGTTTGATCCCTGTGTCAGGAAGATCCCCTGGAGAAGGAAATGGCAACCCACTCCAGTATTCTTGCCTGGAAAATGCCATGAACAGAGAAGCCTGTAGACTACAGTCCATGGGATCGCAAAGATTCGGACACGACTGAGTGACTTCACTTTCACTTAGTATGGTATAGAATAGATTCAGATATATATTTTTACTGTCAACATTTTATTTTTAACTACCATTAATTGAGTACTACCAACAATAAGGCCCTATGCTAGATCTGTATCTAGTGTACCTTCTAAACATACCAGATAAAATTAAAACTGCTAGAACCACAAGGTACAAGCATTATTTAATATGCAATATCAATGCACAGGAGTTACTCCATACTATTAATAAATTTGGGCAATTTATAAAATAAGCATTTAATATTATATCTATCTTTGGAATCCATAGCACAACACAGCAGATGAACTGTCAACCAAGAAGGTATGAGGTCTCATTTTATTTTCAGAGAAGGCCAAATACCTTCTTGATAATGATATTGTTGATGATTCCTTGAACTGGGAGAAAGTTCCAGTGAGACCTGAAATAACTCAACCCCCAGGGAACAGACATCCCTTTTGAAGTCTACCCGCAGAGTAATCAGATTTGATTTCTTTTGGCTTTCTAAGACTTGATCTGATACTTTGCCATAGCTACCCAGACTGGAAGATGGACACGGTCCCACAATAATATTTATTTGCACCAAGTGCTGTAGTCATTCAGAACCTGTCTAGGATGCCCAAGATTTTAGACGCAGCCTCCACCTGCAACATAGAATGATTGTAAATCCTAGAGATCCAAGTCAGCCTGAGGCCAGAGCCAGACCCTTGAAGGGAAAAATGCTATGCGGAACTTGGACCTTTGCTTGGACTTTGAATTTTCAAAGTATTGAGATTTTTCGGGGGAGGGTTGGGGTAGTGGGTAGAGACAACTCAAGTCTTAAATGCTGGAGAATGAACTCCAAAGCCAGGGCAGAAGAAATACCTACAGCTAGCACTGTCAGAGTTAACAGTTTAAAAGGACTAAGAAAACCCTAGTGGAGCTATGTTAGCTTCACAAGAGGCATGACTCAGAGCTGATACTCACGCTGCTCTTGAGTCTGAGACTCTAGCTCCAGAGTCTGATGAATCACTTTTCTTTCTTAGGGCCTGTGATATGACTGGAGTTGTAATGGTCACAAACTGGGGTTAAAGAGATCTAGTTTTCTTTAACTGCTCTCACCTTGCTTTTAAACCTCCTCTCCTTCTAATGATAGAAAATGCTTGAGTGTGCCAATCAACGTTTCCAACTTTCCAGGGAAATTTTTAGGTTTTTTCAAGGTAAGTACTGTATGATTCCACTTATATTCTGCTTATATAAAGTACTCAGACTCATAGAAGCAGATAATAGTGTTGACCAAAGGCTGCAGGAGGGAGTGGTGAGGAGGTGGATCTGTTGCATAACATGTGAATATAGTTAACCTTAGCAAAATTCACATTTAAAAATGCTAAGATGGTAAATTTTATGTACCAGTTTCTTTTGCCACAATTTAAAAAATACAACTAAATTAAATATCAAAAAAATTTACGGTTTTTTAGGGGGAGCCACTTTTTCAATACTTCTCACTGCAGGAAGGTTCTCCCCCTCCTCCTTTTCTGCTTTTCTAAGTGAATCTGAGCAGAAAGGCTCACCCAGCTTCCTGTCTCTGCAGAAGGGTTTTCTAGTCCTCCCTCCCAGCCTTCTTCTTGACATGGTCTGTATTGCCTGGCCTCAGGGCCTTATCATCCCCTCTTGATGGGTCTGCAAGGCTCCCTGCTGACTGAGCATGCTGTGTGTAAGGCCGCTGATGTGCTGCTGATCTCACCTGGGTTTCGGAGCTGCTGCTGATGGCAACGCTGCTGCCTTCAGTTAAGAGGTCTTTGTCATCCTCACCCATACCCAGCAGCCAATCCAGCCGCACATTCAACTAACTGTCCTCTTTTGGAGCCTGGGTGGCTCCTAGATACTTTCTCAGAAACATTCCGGAGAGTTCAGATCCACTGTGGATGCTCTTAGCTTAGGTACCTTCTTGGCCGTTGCAGCTCAACTCCTGTAACATCATATCAGATACAGGACCATATCAAGCAGAACAATTCTCTTGAAGCTTTCGGACCTTCCATGCTACACAGGAGTCTGGGCACCAGTGCCAGTATTCTTGGATTCACTCAGATTTGTCCGAATTTTTCTACTTTACTTACCTCGATTATTTGGATGTGATTTCTCCTTTCTCATTCCCTTTCTCTCTCATTCTTGGTCCAGAAAAAATATCAAATCTCAATTTCCTAGTTAGTATTTTCTTTACTTTTCTGGGGACAATAATTCTCACCCTCATGATTTACCCTTAATGACTAAATGAGGGCAGGGAGGGAGGAATTGCCAAGAAGGACAAAACAGTGGGTGGCAAGTATTTTTACAGTATCCCCCCTTGATCTGCACTTCTCTGTAGATGCCTCTCTCTCCTGCTTCTCCATGTCCTGGTCACCCTATTTCCCACATGTTTCTAGTACGTTTTTTTACCACTGTTTCTACTGTCCCAGTAGTGGATAAGAGTGAGGTTCTGGAGTCAGACTATCCCAATTCAAAACCTAGTTCTGCTACTCACCAGCTGTGCAAACTGAATAAAGTTCCTTAACTCTCTGTGCTTCAGTCTCTTTGCTTGTAAAAATATAGGTTAATAATGGCCCTAACTCTGCAGATGAGATACCATATAAAGCACTTTGAACAGTACCTGGATTATAGTAGTTGCTCAATTTTATTAGTATATTAGCTATTACTACTCATACCATCATCACTTCTCCTCTAGACTAGTAGAACAGATTCCTAATTGAATTCATTGTCCCCTATTCCCACCTTTAATTAATACTATTGTGTAGAATTCAGAAGATCTGAGAATTGGATTGGAAAAATCATGTTTATTTTTTGCTCACAAGATTAAAGTTGGCATTTCTTGCAGTTTTGAATATAGGCTTGAAGGCACAAAACTATTCATAGTATCTGTTACCATGTCATCAGCAAAAATCACAAATGTTTCATATCCAGTTGTAGCTGTTGCAATTATCTCATATATGCTCATGACTACTTTTGTTTAACTTCTTTTTGTTGAACTATAGTTGATTAATAATATATGAGTTTTAGGTGCACAGCATAGTGATTCAGTATTTTTGTAGATTATACTCTATTTATTATGAAATATTGGCTATATTCCCTGTCTTTGTAATATATCCTTATAGCATTTCTTTTATATGTAGTAGTTTGTACCTCTTAATCCCCTCCTTCAGTCTTTCCTGTCCACCCCCACTATCCACTAGTTCATTTTCTATATCTGTGAGTCAATTTCTATTTTGTTATATTCATTTGTTTGTTTTATTTTTTTAAATTCCACATTGTTGTTCAGTCATTAAGTTGTGTCCAAGTCTTTGAGATACCAAGCACTATAGCACGCCACACTCCTCTGTCCTTCACTATCTTCCAGAGTTTGCTCAAATTCATGTCCATTGAGTTGGTGATGCCATCCAACCATCTCATTCTCTGCCTCCTCCTTCTCCTTTTGCCTTCCATCTTTCCCAGCATCAGGGTCTTTTCCAATGAGTCAGCTCTTTGCATCAGGTGGGTGAAGTTTTAGAGCTTCAGCTTCAACATCACTCTTTCCAATGAATACTCAGGCTTGATTTTCTTTAGGAATGACTGGCTTGATCTGCTTGCAGTCCTTGAGACTCTCTCAAGATTCTTCTCCAGCACCATACTTCGAAGGCATCAGTTCTTCGGTGCTCAGCCTTCTTTACGGTACAACTCTAAAATCTATACACAACTACTGGAAAAGCCATATACGGACTTTTGTTGGCAAAGTGATGTCCCTGCTTTTTAATACACTGTCTAGGTTTGTCGTTGGAGAAGGAAATGGCAACCCACTCCAGTATTCCTGCCTGGAAAATTCCATGGACAGAGGAACATGGCAGGCCGTGGTCCATGGGGTCACAGAGAGTTGGCCACGACTGAGCACATCAACACTAGGTTTGTCATAGCTTTTCTTCCAAGGAGTAAGCGTCTTTTTATTTCATGACTGCAGTCACCATCCGCAATGATTTTGGAGCCCAAGGAAATAAAATCTGTCACCATTTCTGCTTTTTTGCCATCTATTTGCCACAAAGTGGTGGAGCCGGATGCCATGATCTTAGTTTTTTGAATGTTGAGTTTTTTTTCTAATATAAATTTATTTATTGTAATTGGAGGTTAATTATACAATGTTGTATTGGTTTGATGAATGTTGAGTTTTAAGCCAGCTTTTTCACTCTCCTCTTGCTTCCCTGGTGGTGCAGAGGTTAAAGTCTCTGCCTGCAATGTGAGAGACCTGGGTTCGATCCCTGGGTCGGGAAGATCCCCTGGAGAAGGAAATGGCAACCCACTCCAGTATTCTTGCCTGGAGAATCCCATGGACGGAGGAGCTTGGTGGGCTACAGTCCACGGGTCGCAAAGAGTCGGACACGACTGAGCGACTTCACTTTCACTTTCACTTTCTTTCACCCTCATCAGGAGGCTGTTTAGTTCCTATTCTCTTTCTGCCATTAGGGTGGTATCATCTGCATTCCTGGGGTTGTTGATATTTCTGCCAGCAATCTTAATCCCAGCTTGTGATTCATCCAGGCCTGCATTTTCGCATGATGCGTTTTGCATGTAAGTTAAATAACCAGGGTGACACTATCCAGCCTTGTCGTACTCTTTTCCCAGTTTTGAACCAGTCATTCCATGTCCAGTTCTAACTGTTGCTTCTTGACCTGCTTACAGCTTTCTGGAGACATGTGAGGTGGTCTGGTATTCCCATCTCTTTAAGACTTTTCCATACTTTGTTGTGATCCACACAGTCAAAGGCTTTAGCCTTTAATAGTCAATGAAGCAGAAGTAGATATTTTTTTCTGAAATTCCCTTGCTTTCTCTATGACCCAGTGAATGTCGGCAATCTGATCTCTGGTTCCTCTGCATACAAGTGATAACATACAGTATTTGTCCTTCTCTGTCTAACTTATTTCACTAAGCACAGTGCCCTCCAGACCCATTCATGCTGTTGCAAATAGCAACATCTTATGTTTTAAATAATTGACCAATATTCCATGGTATCTATATATATATTATATCATCTTCATCCATTTATCGATCAGTGGACACAGTTTTTTCCATATCTTAGCAACTGTGAATAATGCTGCTATGAATTTGGGGGGTGCATGTATCTTCAAATTAGTGTTTTTATTTTCTCCAGATATATACTCAGGAGTGGAATTGCTGTATCATTTGATAGATCCATGTTTAGGTTCATAAGGAACCTCCATACTGTTCTGCATAGAGACTGAACCGATGTGCACTCCCAGCCCACAGTGTGGAAGGGTTCCCTTTTCTCCACATCCTCATCAGCCTCTGTTGCCCATGATCTTTTGATGACAGTCATTCTGACAGGTGTGAGGTGATATCTCACTGTGGTTTTGATTTGCATTTCTCTGATGATTAGTGATGTTGAGCATCTTTTCATGTACCTGTTCATCATCTGTGCATCTTCTTCACAAAATGTCTATTCAGGTCTTCTGCCCATTTTAAAAAATCAAGTTGTTTGTTTCTTTGATAATGAAATACATGATCTGTTTATGTATTTTGGATATCAGCTCCTTTCGGTCATGTCACTACTCGTAAATTATGATGGACGCTCTACCACGTCTTCTTCTACTCCTAGAGGTCACTCATTTTAGTAAGTTTCTGTGCTATCAGATTTTATTATATGATGCATTTAAATATTTTATAATTATGTATTTTAAACCATTTATTTAAACAAAAAATAGTTTAAATCACTATTCTGAGAAGGGATAAAGAGGCTTGATCAGATATCGAAAGGGAGGTACTTGGCACGATAAAATTTTAAGTACGTTGTTTAAAATATTTTTTATTTTCTCTTGCTATTGTTTTCCATGTTCTCAGAGTCCATGGGTAAACAGACAAAGCTTCATAATTTTGGAGCAGATATGGGTCAAAACATCATGGCATAGAGTGTGCTGAGTCCAGACAAGTGATATTTATACGCACATCCAAATTTGAAGAAAAAATGTATTTCTTTAGGTTTCAAACACTGTAATAGATTATAAAGCAAAAAATAAAAACCTGTTGGAAAGCTCAAAAAAAAAAGTGGTGTTTTTTTTTTTAACTTACCTCTAACCATGTTGCTCCCTACTTAAAATGTTTCACTAGCTTTCATTACTGACAGTATCAAGTACAAGCTCCACACAAAGACATACAGAGCATGTCCTGGTTCAGTCTTTTCGGTCACTGTCCAAGGCCCTCCCCCTCCAGCCATTCTGAAATGCTTGCAGGGCCTGGCAGTCATCATGTTCTTTCACGCCTGCGTTCATGTGTATACGTGTTGTGGGAGGCGACTTTGTTCTGGAATACCCTTCCTTCTTTTTTCTCCTCATTTGTCTTTTTCTCCTTACTCATCCATCAGACTCTTATTCATCATTAAAGACATCTAACATCAATTTCTCCTTTTAAGTCTTCAGGGAACTCCCAGTATGGTGAGATGACTTTCCTCTTCTCTCCCACGGCACCCTGTGTAAACCGTTTGTCACATTTATTAAAGTTGACTGTGTGCTTTTCTGCTTTCACTCGCCTGTGCATTCCTTGAGAAAGAACCATGATTTACTCTTCTCCTCTCCTCCCTCTACAGTTCCTGTGGTGGTATCTAGGATTCAGTGGATGGGTAAAACTTGATAGGATATCACACAGATATGAACAGAATTAATATGTTATTTCAGAGAAAAAATACCAGAGACAATCATTTTCTTGCCCTCCTCTTCTGATGACACTGGAGGGACAATATTGGTCCTTCAGGAGGCTGAATGATTGAGAATATTTTTTTGTGACTGAGGAAGGACAGAAGTGTCATTTTTTCCTCTGGAGTTGTGGGAGAAAGGGATTTTGGCTTCAGTAGAGGTAAAGGACATTGTCCTGGATGGACTTGGTTGTTATGGACTAGGTATGCCATACCTAAGGTGAAGCAGGAATTAAAATATGACAGTAGTATACTTAAATTTTTGACAGAATAAATGAAGTAATACGAATATGCATAAATATATCTGGTCATTTTTGATTGGACAGAAACCGTGTTATCATCAATCATGCTACTGTTTTCATATTCATTTGTACTTGTTTGTAGTTCGATTTTGAGAAAGTAACCGCTTTGACATTAGGATCATGTATTATTGCTAAATTCTCTAAAGATGACTTTTAGGATATAAGGATCCATGTGGTCAGAACAAGTGTCCACTAAGCACCATTCCACATTCCAAATCACTAGGGGAAAGATAGTATTATAAATGGTGACAAATGGATAGTCATCTGAAGAAAAATAAATTGGATTCTTACTTCACACTATGATGAGATAAAGTTGAGCTGGATTAAAGATTTCAAAAGTAATTAACAAGCCATAAATGTGTTAGAAGAAATTATAGCATTAAAAAATATAAACATATACTGTGCTGCTAAGCTGCTAAGTCACTTCAGTCGTGTCCAACTCTGTGCGACCACATAGACGGCAGCCCACCAGGCTCCCCCGTCCCTGGGATTCTCCAGGCAAGAACACTGGAGTGGGTTGCCATTTCCTTCTCCAATGCATGAAAGTGAAAAGTCAAAGTGAAGTCGCTCAGTCGTGCCCGACTCTTAGTGACCCCATGGACTGCAGCCTACCAGGCTCCTCCGTCCATGGGATTTTCCAGGCAAGAGTACTGGGGTGGGGTGCCATTGCCTTCTCCAAAACATATACTGTAGAAGTCTCTAAATATGACCAAGAGTTGGAAACCAGGGAATTCCCTGACAGTCCAGTGGTTAAGACTTGGCACTTTCATTGCCATGGCCCAAGTTCAATCCCTGGTCAGGGAACTAACATCCTGTTAGTTGCATAGAATGACCAAAAAGAAAATAAATGGAAATCAAAACAAGATTAAAATATGTAGCATCATGCAAATATTTTAAATTCTATATTTAAAAAAACATGGAACCACAAGTCAAAAGACAAATGATAATCTGGGAATAAATATTTATAGCTCATTTTTTTTTACTATACCCCATGGTCTTAACTACTGGGCCGCCAGGTAATTCCCCAGTTGTGGCTAATTTCTTAAGTACGCAGGTTTCATTTTAATACTCACAACCTAATAGAAAAAATAAGCAAAGGATAAAAGCAAATAATTAATAGAAAAACAAGTACAATTAATCTTTAAATATAAAAAGATTATTAACCAAACTCAAAATAAGAAAAAAGCGCAATTAAAACCATGATCAAATACCTTTTTTTTACCTCTCATGCCAGAAATAAGAATGATGAGGGTGCAGGAAAATAGTAACATCATGCTTTATTAGTGGAAATATAAATTGGTTCAATCTCTACAGAGCACAGAATTGGCAACATCTATTAAAATTAAAGATAATCATATGTACCTTGTATGTACACATGTGCTATATATACATATTTATTTATTTGGAATCCTTTCAGCTGTAAATAACAGAAACCCCAATTCAAATATGGCTTTAACAGTAGAAAAATCAATTATATAAGTCCAGATGTAAGGCAGCTCTAGGTACAGTAAGATCAGTATCTCAATAATATCAGTGAAGACTTAGATTTTTTTTGCATCTCATTTTCATCCTCATGGTATTTGCTGTGTCCTCAGGTTGTCTTTAAATTTTAATATGCTATTGTTACGGGCTTTCCAGGTGGTGCTAGTGATAAAGAACCTGTCTGCCAGTTCGGGAGACATAAGAGATGCAGGATCAATTCCTGAGTCAGGAAGATCCACTCCAGTATTCTTGCTGGGAGAATCCCATAAACAGAGGAACCTGAGAGCCTACAGTCCATGGGATTGCAAAGAGCTGGACATGACTGAAACAACTTATCATGCATACATGCTATTGTTATCTATCATAATCAATGTAACCATTTCTTATTGTTGGAGACATAACTTCCAATTTTAAAAATAGTAAATAGCACTGTGATTTCATGTAAATATTTCAATCTTTGTTTTCCTTGGATAAAATTTTACCAACAGAACCGCTGGGGAAGCCCTAGATAAAATTTTAGAATTAAAATTGTTCTGTAGAAACTTTAAGGATTTTATTAAATATTGGAAGGCAGCTGGTCAGGGCCTTTCTATGGGCAATGTTTAGGGTGTTTATTGCTGATCATCTTACTAATAACACTAGATTTTAATATAAAAATTTAGTGGATTTGTAGGTGAAAGTATAGTATGTAATTTTAATTTACATTTTTATTATAATAAACTATAATTTATTAAAAGGTTAAATTTCTATAGAAGGTACTTTTCAGATCAGAATCAATAAAAAAAAGTATTTAGAAAACTTTTAAGTTCAAAAGTCTAGGGTTCAGGTATGAAATATAAAGTATTAGTAAATAGATTCGGATAGCTAGAACTATTCCTATATCCTCTCACATAAAGATCTCATGAGCTTATGATGGAAATGAATTTGATGGAAAGAGAGAAGTTTTAGACAGTGATCTTTTTTGATGCCCTACTTCATAGGCTGAGCTAGACGTAGAGAAGAGAAACACGTTATAGTCATCCTCTAAATTTGGATACTTGAGAGTAGGAGTATATTGGTCATCATTTTCTCGTTGAGGTCTGTGGAGGTGAGAAGCATTATTAGAGCAGGTCCCATTGATATCACAGTGCCTCTATAGAGCAGAAATGGTGATATAGCATAGGAAACTTGAGATAAAAGCTGATGTCAGTTTCACAATTAGAAAATCGATTTTTCCACGTCTGAACTAATAGTTTCACATCTGAACTAATAACTTTACATCTACATTTGGGAAGTTTTGGCTGTTTTACCTTTTTAACTGAAGTGTAGTTGAATTACAATTTTGGGTTAGTTTTAGGTGTAAGGCACAGTGATTCAATTTATATTTGTGTGTGTGTGTGTGTGTGTGCGTGCTTTTTTATATATATACATGGAGAAGGCAATGGCACCCCACTCCAGTGCTCTTGCCTGGAAAATCCCATGGACAGAGGAGCCTGGTAGGCTGCAGTCCATAGAGTCGCTAAGAGTCAGACATGACTGAGCAACTTCACTTTCACTTTTCACTTTCATGCACTGGAGAAGGAAATGGCAACCCACTCCAGTGTTCTTGCCTGGAGAACCCCAGGGACGGGGAGCCTGGTGGGCTGCCCTCTATGGGGTCGCACATAGTTGGACACGACTGAAGCGACTTAGCAGCGCATATATATATATATACATATATAGCCAGAACATATTCCTATATCCTCTCCTGTAAAGATCTCATGAGGTTATGATGCAAATGAATTTGATGGAAAGAGAGAAATTTTAGACAGTGATCTTTTTTGATGCCCTACTTCATAAGCTGAACTCTTTTATATATATTCCTTTTTTGGAGAAGGAAATGCAGCCTGCTTCAGTATTCTTACCTGGATAAGCATGGACAGAGGAGCCTAGCGGGCTACAGTCCATGGGATCCAAAGAGTTGACGTGACTGAGTGACTGTGCCCACATATTCCTTTTCAGATTCTTTTCCTTCACAGATCATTGCAAGATATTGAGTATAGTTCCTTATGCCATTTAGTACGTCTCTTTTTACATTTATTTATTTATTTGCGTAATAAGGAGAGTAGGCTCTTTTTTTAAGTAGGTCCCTTTGTAATTTTTAAATTTTTTTATTTAAGTATAGTTGATTTACAGTGTTGTATTAGTTCTGTATTTGTATTTCTCTCATCATGTTTGCACCTGTCTTAGTCACTTGGTCACAAACGTCTCTAAACCTCAACTTCCTCATTTTAAAAGTGGAGATACTAATATCTATATAAGGTACTTCTCCCTTGTAAATAAATGTTCATGCTTCCTGTCCAAGATTCCATGAGTAGTTTATTTCTTGCCAATCTGAACAGGATATATAAAGCCCAAGAATACTAACCAGGTAATGTACCTGGTTACCAGATATAGTGTGTCAACACAATGCATGTTGTATCAACGGATATAAAGCCATATTCCAGCCTTTGGCACAAATTCTGCCTGAAATAACACTGCTCTCTTTGGCCAGTACAAGGATTGCTTGTTCAAACATCTGGTAAAAGTAAGGTGGGGCTCACTAGTCACAGTCTCCCCTCCCCTATCAGCAAAGGAGAGAGCTCTGCAGGCACTGCAGCGTAGGGTCTTCCCCCAGGAAAGTCCCAGTTGGTGCAAGTTATTTCAGTCATAGAGATGCATCCTGACCTGTGGGTAGATGGGAGCCCAGCTAGCTTCCCATCAGTCCTATGCAACTTCCTTGGAATTTTGTATGACTCTGGAACTATAAGGAGCTATAATTCACTAATTCATAAGTTATAGGTCCTGATAGATTCTAGACTTTAGGACAATTTTACTTGCTGCCAGGGAACGTCTACAAGTAGGAACCAATACTCTCATTTGGTCTGTTTTGCTCTATCCCAGAGCACCTGGCCTGGTTCAGAGCCCAAGATGGCCTCAGTAGATCCTTTACTCAGGGGGCAGGCAGCTACATAACTCAGGCCATTTCTTGAGTTGCTGAGAAGTATGCAGCTTTTCAGGAAGATATTCTTGGAGCTCAAGCCAAGCAGTTGCCTCAATGACTGCCCTATTGTTTCCATTTAACAGTTTGGGTTTTCTCCCACAGTCACTTCAGTCTGCTCAGTAAATTGGTGTTTTATGCTTGATTTTCACTTTCACAATCCTATCTCAGCATTTTGAAGATCTGATGTCATGATGTAGGCAAACGTTCCTGTATTGACATGTTTTGTTTTTGGCTAGTGGAGAGGTAATGCCAAAATTCTGAGTTCCATGGGAATAGAGCCAAGAGACGTTTGGCTTCTTAGAGTTAGTGTCCGTGGGAGCGGATATGGGAAAGTCCTGTGGAGGATCCATGGCCAAAACCGCATAATCAGATTTTGTTCTGAATAGGGTCCTTCATAAGATGTTAGGGGAAGTAAAAGAACATAACATTATAGGAAAAAAATTTTTCTTAGTAGAATGGTCTTGAATGGTTAGGAAAACGAATTAAAGATAAGAATTAGTAGGTTAATCTCTTCATTTTTTTGGTTTGCCTAAAGCTTACCTTTAAGAATAATGGAATCAAATTTCTCTGTTGGCTCTTCTTGGAAGAATGCTCCACAGATCTCCTTAAGATCGGAATCTGGAAATATGTTTTAGATAAGTTGATTCCAGTGAATAGTGATTTATCTATAGTGATATGCAGAACTAATAAAAGAAAATATTAACGTCTGTTTTTCAAGAAAGTCGATATATGTGTGTTTAATAAAAATTACCTTCATTATAGAGCCTAAATAATAGCACTGTACTATTTAAAAAACTTTTCTATCTTGAAGTAATGCAAAATTGGAATCAGTGAAAAGACAAAGCATATATTTTGTTTGTTTGTTTCATTGACAAAACTATGTATTTCTGTATCAGGAACATTTAATGTAATGTTAAACAGCAGCTGAAGTGAGCTGTTCAACCATTGTAACAGATTATTAGAGAGTTGTCTATCATTATTACATGTATATGTTATGCCTATCAGATAAATTAGACAGCTTCATACATAAAGTCTTACATTCAAGAACATTCTGTGTTGTTGACAGGATGTGACATTCATTGAGGTCTTTTGACAGGTAATCTAGTAAAGTATTTGTAAATAATCTATCTAGTGTTTTACATGGTAGCAAAGGTAATCTTGCTATAAATGAATGCTCTCTAATGAACATGTATTAATTTTTTAAAGACTACAAAATTCCATCTGGGCATGAATGAACTAAATTTAGTAGCACTTTGCATTGCTTGCCATTGTACTCAGCGATGGCCAGAATTAGTATAGTTTACTTTGATATGTTCTGCAGTGTGTAAACTGGAACTGAATGGCCGTGCAAATGAAATTTCAACACTACATGTCATATGCCAGGCAAGTCATGACTTGCATATCGTATTTTAGCCTAAGGCTTAATTTCCTAGTTATATTACTGGGTAGTATTCATGTGTCTTATTTTTTAAAGTGATCATGTGATGTTTTAAATGGAATTTTGTTTGCATGATTTTTAAAAATTTCTTTATTTTTAATTGAAGGATAATTACTTTACAATATTGGTTTCATTTCTGCCATACATCAACATGAATTAGCCATAGGTGTACATATGTCCCCTCCCTTTTGAACCTCCCTCTCACCTCCCACCCTTTCCCACCCCTCTAGGTTGTTACAGAGCCCAGGTTTGAGTTCCCTGAGTCATACAGCAAATTTCCTTAAATGAAATTTCTTATCATGCTACATTTTTAATAAGTACTATTGGAATGAATGATCAAACACATTTAACATTTGACTTAGATTTCTGTTTCTTATATAATTAATTGGAGAAGGAAATGGCCATCCACTCCAGCACTCTTGCCTGGAAAATCCCATGGACGGAGGAGCCTGATAGGCTACAGTCCATGGGGTCGCAAAAAGAGTCGGACACGACTGAGCGACTTTACTTTACTTTTACTTTACTTTACTTTATATAATTAATATACAAATATAAATGCTATATTTCCTTGGGTGGTTTGATTAATTTATTTTAACCTCAGTTCCCTCTATGAAATGGGCATAATAATAATACTTTAAGCATTATGAAGATGAAATTACATCATTAATTTGAAAGCTATTGTTCATTTGTGTTACTATGCAGAGTAAAGTAGTGGTTTTAATGACATACTGCCATAGGTTTCCCTCTGGAGTCTATTTGTCCAAGAACATCTCCAGTTGACAAGAAATTTATTTAGATACATGTAAATCATTTTCACCTCATGGATATTTAGTTAGTGCCCAGTATGGACATTCCTCAGCCAGCAAACGAAGACTCAGAGCCTGTTCCCTTTGGTAGCTCTCCTGCGTTTCACCTCTTGGAATCTTTCTTCTCACTCTGACCCACAATCCACTCTCCTCCAGCACTGCAGAACTCTTGTTTCAGTTTATGAACCAGTTCAATTTATGACTTTGGGCAACCCTCTCTTTAGACCTCACTTCTGTCGTATTTAATTTGATGATCTCCAAGGTCTCTTGCGGCTCTCATATCCTCTGACACTGATCCACTTCTCTCTCTGTATGTTATGTTTCTTGGCTTTGCTAGTCACCTGCTCTTCTTCTACCTTCTCATAATACTTCAAAATACAGCCATACAACATTTGCAGAAACCGATGCTGAATATAGATAAGGATATATTACAAATTATAAACATTTAAATATAGCTTCACCTTTTCATTAGGATTTGTTGAAGAATTGTTGTAACTACAGCAACGAATCATTATGTCAGGTTTCTCTGAGTTCAAATCCAGACCAGCCACTGGGGTGCCTCCTGGTGTCTCACTTCCTCAGAGCTCTCTTCTGTGAAGGGAGGATGGTAATGTCTCCTATATTGACCGTGTGAGGAAGATTCTGAGCACAGATCTGCAAAGGTGCTCAGCAAATGTTGTCTTCTCAGTTCAGTTCAGTTCAGTCGCTCAGTCATGTCCGACCCTTTGCGACCCCATGAATCGCAGCACGCCAGGCCTCCCTGTCCATCACCAACTCCCAGAGTTCACTTAGAATCAAGTCCATCGAGTCCGTGATGCCATCCAGCAATCTCATCCTCTGTCGTCCCCTTCTCCTCCTGCCCCCAATCCCTCCCAGCATCAGAGTCTTTTCCAATGAGTCAACTCTTCGCATGAGGTGGCCAAAGTACTGGAGCTTCAGCTTTAGCATCATTCCCTCCAAAGAAATCCCAGGGCTGATCTCCTTCAGAATGGACTGGTTGGATCTCCTTGCAGTCCAAGGGATTCTCAAGAGTCTTCTCCAACACCACAGTTCAAAAGCATCAATTCTTTGGCGCTCAGCCTTCTTCACAGTCCAACTCTCACATCCATACATGACCACAGGAAAAACCATAGCCTTGACTAGATGGACCTTTGTCATCAAAGTAATGTCTCTCATACCTGCCTAATTCTGATACTCAGACATCAGAACCCTGATGATTTATTGACTTTGTTCTTGACACAAAAAAATAATGTGGGTTCATAATTTGAAGTGCTTTTTATTCAGCTGTCTAGTTAAATCTGCCACAGACTTGCCAATTGATGATTGGATGATCTTTAAGAGACATAGAATGTTTTTATAATTAGCAAGGGTTTTAGTCAAGTTATAAAACATTCTATGTTTCTTAAAGATCATCCAATCATTAATTGGCAATTAGAAAGGGTTTTAGTCATGTCGAGCCTTCCCTGATAGCTCAGTTGGTAAAGAATCTGTCTGCAATGCAGGAGACCCCAGTTCAATTCCTGGTTTGGGAAGATCTGCTGGAGAAGGGATAGGCTACCCACTCCAGTATTCTTGGGCTTTCCTCTGACTCAGCTGGTAAGGAATCCACCTGCAATGCGGGAGACCTGGGTTTAATTCCTGGATTGGAATGATCCCCTGGAGAAGGGAAAGGCTACCCACTCCAGTATTCTTGGGCTTTCCTCTGACTCAGCTGGTAAAGAATCCACCTGCAATGCGGGAGACCTGGGTTTAATTCCTGGATTGGAATGATCCCCTGGAGAAGGGAAAGGCTACCCACTCCAGTATTCTGGCCTGGAGAATTCCATGGACTGTATAGTCCATGGGGTCTCAAAGAGTCAGACACGACTGAGCAACTTTCACTTAGTCATGTTAAGACATCTAGGATGATTTGATATTCATTTTCCTTTTCAAACATTCAAATTAGTTAAGAATTAAAACCAATTAATTAGGAACCAGGCCTTTATATTTTAATACTTCATAAACAATTTTTTACCTTAAGAAGGAAAACTTGATATCCCTCCTAAGGGTTTGTATATTAATTCTGTGAATAAACTCTAGGAAGACCCTAAACTCCCTGATATTATATGCAAAACTGTGAGTTTTCTTGTTCCTGGTGAGGGTGTCCCTAGTTTTCAACAGACCCAACAGGGTCATAGATATTCTTCAGTGAGTATATGGTAGCTTAAAGTGAAGCAGATCTGTTTCTGTTAGGGGGAATAGGGTAATTGAGTTATAATTTATCTGCTGTCAGTGTCAAAATATTGCCTTTTTAGTTTAAGAAATTAAAGTTCTATAGAGAAGTGCAAAAATAAATTTAAATACAAAAAGAGCCATAGAGTTTGTAAGGGTTTTCTGTTTGTTTTGTATTTGTATTTGCTTTTAAACTAATATAAATTTGTGGGAAGCATGGGAAGTATTACAAAACATTCAGAATACTAAAACAGATACACTACAGTGAACTTTACATGATGTTTTCTGAAAATTTCAGGGATTAGTGTCAGATGTCACAAGTGAATATTCTTGGGGTGCTGAAAATGAAAGTGATGTGTCCATAGACAGACTACCAGAGCACATTTGCCATTCCTGTGACTTTGGCAAAATAGGGGTGGGGGGAAATGCCTAGGTCTTGTCACAAAAGGAATTGGTCCTGATGCTTTCTTTCATGGTCTTACAGGTTTTGAAAAGGACAACCAAATGGAGAGATTGGTGATGTGATCCTGGGGGTCCATGAGTAAGGCTGAGTATAAAGATTGAGGAGTCCTGTGGCTGGGCCCTTGGAAACTGAGAGGGATACTTCCTCACATTTCTCACTGTACGGCTCAAGGGCCCCAGTTATTTGTACTCCATAGCCTAAGGTGAGTGAATGCACCTGCTGACCCAGACTTTTAGGTCATGTATATTCATGGCCTGGGAAAAAGCAGGTTCTGATATGTGCAACCAAAAAGTGGCCTTAGCCTGTCACCACAGTTGGCTCCTTCCTGCCCCCCTCCATCCCCCCAAGAGCAACTCACGTATAGCTCCAGCCTTGTCAGTGTTAAATATTATCACAATTAGAAGAAGTAGTACATTTTGTTTGCATGAGTGTAAATTGCTGTAATATAGTTTAAAATTGTATTTTCATACTTATAAATTATTTCTTTAAGAACCAGAACATCAGAGAGAATTAGTCACTGCTAATTAAACATAGTCACTTCTTTAGAGCTAAGTTATTAAACTGGCCAGGAGTGGAGAAGAGAGCTCATTTCAAACACATGTATAAATAGTGTTGCACTTAAAGATTCTAGGCACTTCATAATTATTTCTCAGTTCAATTTGAAAATGTATTCCCCCAAACTCAGATAAACGTGTCAGTCTCATTAAGTGCTAGGAAAAAGATGTGGTTTCCCTGTGTCCCTGTGGCTTCAGTAGAACTTGTAACTCTAGGACCATATACCCTTGCCAACTGCAATGCATTTGGAAATTGAACCTAAGAAAACATATAAATAGTTTTCAGGTCAAGATAAAGAGAAATGAAACAGATGTAACTAGTCCTTGCTTTTGTGTGTTTAAAGCAACTTGACCAGAACCAATTTAACAGGAATTTCACTCATGAGAAACTAGAGTAGCAGACCTAACATTTCTAAACCAAACTTTTGTGCTCAGTCATTAAACTTTTATGATAAAGTGGAAGCCAGAAATCTAGAGCTAATCATTATAACATAAAACTGTTGTCTTTCAAAAAAGGTGAAAACACTTTAATATAACTTACATTGTTTCTACACATTAGATGTAAGAAATAATTTCACTTAATCATAAGTACAATTTATTTGATTAACAAAATCCTAATTTACAAAATAGTAGTAAATATATGCAGAAATATATTTCATTATCAAATTATAAAATAAAATTAACAATTTGTAAGATATCATCAGTTTATTATTCTGATTTCAGATAATAGAGTTAAATCATTTTGGTTTGCTTAATATTTATAAGTATTAAAATAATGGAACGTTGAGATTTGAATACAATGACAGTAAACCATTGAAATTTCACATTCACATTATACAGCCATCATGAATCCATAAGTGAATGCTAGTAATGTAAAAAAATATAAAATGATTGTAATATAACCATCTAACCATTAGCATATGGAGTTTTAAGACCACTATTTAATCAACTAATTTGCTCCAAAATATAAGCATTTGCTTTTATGTCCTACATGACATGTCTTTGTGCCTTAAGACTTAATTTGAAATGTCCTTACTGTAAAAATATACCAAAGTAAATAAAAAAGGAGACATTTATTTACAAAACAATATTGTATACATATTATATAAATGCAACTGTTTCAAAATCTTTTTATACAATATTGATAGAATCAGTCATTTCCATTATTTCATCCTAAAAGCTGCAGTATTGCAAAGGCAGGCTATAATTTTGAAATTTTGACAAAAATGAATACTTTTTGACTGCCTTTTAAACGCAGCTTCTCCAAGTATGCTACAGAATTGAATGTAGACCTCTAGAAAAATGATTTTTCTTTCTTTATGGAAAATCCATTGCCCATAGGGAGGAGTGTGAAAATGTACCTGAAGAAAGGAGAAACTTATTACTTTACTGAGTGTTTTTTGCTTGATAAACCTGATAACATCAGCCATTCAGCCTATTGTATTAGCACCATTGGCATAAACTATTAATGTACTGTATCAATCAGAATAGGAATGGTAACTTGCATATGGCGTACCATCCCTATTTTGTGGAATCTCATCTTACCAAGTCTGCTATCATACAATATAAATTCAAGTGTTTAAGGATGTTTCAAATAATGGTATATAACAATACTTCATTTTACCAATACTACATATAGATTTTTCTGTAAATATTAAGTGAAACTGTAAAGAAATAGATTTTAAAGCATACTCCTTTAATTCACCAGAAGACAAGGAGAATTGCTTTCATTCACCTGCATATGTTGTAATATATTTGAACATAAATGGAATTTGATCTCCTAGTTGAAAAACTCTGGAAATCATAAAACTTTTTATTATACGATTTGTTTTGATGGTTAAATGCCAACCATTGCATATATTCTCTCTTTTAGTTCATATACTGTAGCTTGTGCTTAAGTGACTGTAGCATACTCTAGGCTTATAGCCCGTGGTACATAATTTCACAGTTTCAAAATTGTTGAGGGGAAGACCTTCTGTGTTTTAGGAAGCTGTGAACCAAATATAAATCTCATGAGCACCCACAGCGATCTACTACCATGCCTGGAATCTTCCCATATATTATTTGTTCTTTGCCATTAAAATATAGCATATTAATTGGAGACATCTTTGTAGGAGTACAGCAAGGGCCGGCTGAACCTTTGGGGTTTGCTTGGTGCACAAGATGGGTATGAGGATACTTTTGCAAAAATAAAAATTCACATTCTCCAGAGCAGTAATTGGCCTTATATCTTTTAGGTGCAATAATCCAATCCCATCCAAAAGCTTCAAAATCCACAGTTAGAGGGTAACGACAGCATCGAGATTCTGTGGAGTGCTCATCACAATCAAGCCCAAAATCTCTCCTAGATCTTTTTGGTGTGTCTGTTACCTTGACTTCTAAAAAAGGATTCTGTATGGAAAGGAAAGAAGAGTTAGTAATAGATCCCCAAACACTCTCCTACCACAAGGAGTCATTATTAAAGAAAGACACTAATCATTTTGCTTATGTCACATTTCTTTTTAAAATACACAGCCTTAAGGAATTTTCATTTACACTAGGCTTGATTCTTCCTTTATGGCTCAAAAGTCTACAGGAGCCATAGGAATTCCCCTGTGGTCAGATCTTTGTCTTGTTTATTCTTGTTTTCCTCAGTTTGAGTATCTGAATGCCTGACACATAATAGATGCTCTGAATATACTGATGGATGACAGTAAAGGGAGGGGGGAAGAGAAGAGAAAGGAGCAGGGAGGAAAGAAGAGGGACAAGGCTAGCTTATGTCTTCCTGCTTATTGATTAAATATGGTGGCTAAATATGTCTGATGACTCCTGGAGGGATAGGTATACTCATTCATTCTCCATTCACTTGGTCTTGTTCAGAGAAATTTGGATATTAACACCAAAACAAAATAGTTACCACCCAGTACTGCACAGATGTAATGGGAAAAAGGAAGGTAGAGTGATGAAGACAGTGGTAAGTATATAGGGTTGGAAAGACCAACTCCAAGAGAGAGAGGCACAGATTCAGAAGAAGATACAATGATATTCCCTTTTTTTCTTTCACTAAAATATGTTTCCATTCAGACAATTTGCTAATCCTCCTCCTGTACCAATCTTTTCATGAATTTGAGACATTTTTCCTTTTATATGGAAAAGTCTGAGGAATACATCTTATTAGTCATCTGTTTAATAATAATTAAAACCTCTGTCACGTCACCAACTTTGATCATTAAAATGCTACCTAGAAAAAGAACACATTCTTTTTTATCCTATATTAAAATCAAAATAGACCTGGTAATTATTGGTATTTAAGATTATACAAAATAACATCATTTGGGGAGTCAATAACATTTTACGTAGTATATTAAAGAAAAATTGATCACTTGGAAAATTTTACAATCTCTTAAAGAATATGTTTTCATTTAGATATGATTTACTTTACATTTACATATCATTTAGATATGATATTCTTTACAAATAAGGCCATTTAAAAACTATAAAGCTTGCAAGTATAATCTTTTGTTGTAAATTATATCAATAAATGGAAATAAAAAGTATGGTCACATTAAAAAAGTTTTTGAAAACAGAAGTAAATACAAGCATAGATAAGCCAGAAGAGTGAGTAACTTTAAACTTATACTAGATTTTAAAATGTTTTTTATTAATTTTTATAATATATAAGGCATTATTTTCTGTTTTACTTTATATTAAATTAGTTGACATTACCTAAGTTAACTCCTGTTAAAGAACAGTAAGACAGTTCAGAAAATAGCTGGGTAGTACAAGTTAACTAGCCTGAAATTTTTTATTTTATCAGGGGTAATTCACAAAGTAATCCACATATACATCAGTGCATCAATAGTCTATAAAACAAGGAACATATTTATCATGAGAGATCTTAAATATAGTATATTTAATAGTATATAAACCTAAACATATATCTAGTTAATTTCCATAAGTAAAAGCATTTTATTTTAATTATAACTTTTAGAGTTTATTTTTCTGCTTTACTAAGCAAAAGAATTTTAACAAATTTGTCACTCTTCTGGGGGAAAAAAAGTGTTGTTGAGTGTGTACTAGAATCCACTGTGAAGAATTCATGTTTTTATTTATATAATCATGTACCACATCAATGGAAAGCATTTTATATTTCAGTTTCAATTCAAAAGAATTCCTTAAAAACTTAAGGACCATGGTATAACTTTTTTTCTTTTAAATCCTCATGCAAAGTAAAAGTATCAAGAGAGTTTTCATAGGATGTGAAACGGGACACCTACTTTTATTGGGTACAGGGCTACCATCGGGGTAAGGTACCTTTGTCTGGCTTCTAAGCACAGGAAACTGGTAGTTATTTTTCACTACTATTCATTCACATTATGAATAAATACATAACAAGGTTTTTAGCATGTTATTCTCAGTAATCACTTACCAGTCCTTCTTCTCCTGGTTCTGGGAAGGTTACAGCAAGATCATGACCATTCTCATCTAAAGCTTTGATTTCAATGCCTAAGTTGGATTCAGGTTGTTTGAGCCAGTTTTGCAACACTGTCTTCACATCAATGCTCTGCCAAATACCAGTGCCTGGGTTCATGTCAAGTTTCAGAGATCGGATTCCAGTATACCTTGTACCGTCTTTCATGGGTTTGATGAGTCTCAGGATTTGCACAAACACTGTTGTAGGAGTCTTGACAGGTCTCAGATATATCCACAGTTGGGCCTTTACTACTTTATTGTGTTGTATCTTAGAGCTAAATTTAAAGAAGCAACATTTGGGTTTTTCTTGCACTTCCGCTAGAAGATCAGCTATAAATGAATAAGAAAAAAAGTTACTAAGATCATTTTTATGAAAAATGAACGAACGCCTCCATGTCAATCTAGGAACATTTTTTTAATTGGAATAATGTGTGCATATTTAGTCTTTTAAAATGGAAAAATATGTGGCATTTCATTCATAACAGCAAAATATCAAGTATAACAATTATTACAGCTTTTCAAAATCTTTTAGGTATATGTTTTTTCAGCTGTTTATGAGCAGCCTACTTCCTTTTCAGAGAACTGAGGACTAAGGAAAATTCTATTAGGGAATGAAAAGTGGATGAAATTTTAAAATGATGATGATTAGAGAGAACAAGAGACACTGTGGAAGAACATCCACTTAGAATTCTTTGGGAATCTGAGTAGTTACACTTACTGAGCAGCTGTACCAATCAGTCTGAAGGAAGGAACCCTTCCCCCAGGCCTGAATTACCTGGGGACAAGACACAGTGAGCAACTAACTGAGCCTCGGGAATTAGTAGAAAATAGAGTGCATCTGTTATGTTAGGGCGCTGGGACTGCCTTTTACAGGAAAAAAAATTTAAAAACTAGCAGGTAATTAGCACCAAAATTTAGATGTTGTATTCAAGCTGTTTCAAAACTTAGAAAACATTGTCTTTAGGGCCAGACTGTCATTGTAAGCAGAAGCACTTAGCAATTTCTTGCCTTTTTGTTTTCTCAAGATTGTTTATAAATAAGGCAAAGCTATTCCAGGATTATCTGAGAGCACAGTCTTAAAGGAAATTTATTTGTTGCCTTATAACCTAGTTACTTGATAAGAAAACCAGTATTTTGAAACTGTTCTGAGTCCAGTCTAAAGTGGGTAGCATAAAGCCAGATCGCAGACATATGGCACAAAAATCTTCCTGGTCATGCCTTCCCTGTTGAGGTGCCTGTCTCCCTTTCCTTGAGTATAGGTTTGAACTGACTGCAACAGAAATATATGAAACATATTATCTTTCAGAAACAACATAGATACTACATACAAGTAATAGTTATCCCTCCTATGAGGAATAGAATAATATTTTAGAAGGTTATTAAGCATGTGCCTCCTAGATATATGCAGACCAGGTACTCTCAACAATAGTACCATGGTCAGGGTATAAGTGGAACTTTGTAAGCCATAACCTACTCAATTAAAATGTTTATTTCTTAGCATTTTCTGCTCATTGGCTCATGATTTATCATTATGCTGTGTTTACTTCCTTATTGCTCTTACTACTACATTAAGTTTATTAAGAACATTTTTTTATCCTTTCCACTGTAATAGCTTTCAAAATTAGATACTCTATGAAGAACATAAAAACCCTATGAGAAATAGTTTTGAATAACAGAAGTCATTCTAAGTGTTTAGCAAATGCCCAAATAGGCTTCAACATCTACAGACTTCTTCCTTTCTCTTTTATTAGCGAAAAAACCCCTGTTATTATAAATGCATATTTCAGGCAACCAAATGCAATTAGGAAATTTCATGTGAACTTTTCACATGGCTGATACTATCTCCCAATCCTTTACCTTGGTAGCATTAAGCTGTGAAAACATAAACATGTTATAGTTGTCATACTAAACTATATAACATGAATGCTATGCAAGCATTTCATTTTTGATTTTTAGCTTTTTAGCTCTCTAAGGAAACAGATAATGTAGCAGCTTTCAGTCTCATTAGTATATTTCTCATGAAGTCTTGCAAAAAGCTCTTTGCCCTCCTCCTTACGTACAAGCCAGCAGCTTGTTAAAAGAGCCTGAAAATAGATCGGTTTCTCATGAACACTAGAACAGCAGTCAGCAGAGTCGTTGCTCTGCACCAGCAGAACTACTCACACTCCGTGGGCATGGTAATGACCGTTTCCGTCGTAACGTGGTAGTCATCGTCTTCCAAGGAGCCGTCGCTGCTGTCATCTCTCTGGATATCGTACTGATCAATTAGTTCCCGGAGTGGAGGAGCCTTGGGCAAAAGTTGTCTTATAGCATCTTTGCTGATGTTAGGAGCTGTTTCCAGGCGCAGTTTACTGAGGATTTGGATTTTTATGGCTTCTAGTCTTGAGGATTTATTGTTTTGTCTCCACAAACATGCATTACACAGCCCCTTTTTTTCCACATTTTCCTTCTGCTCGCTGTTCTCATTCAGATCCACTGGGCCAGCAACAAGCAGCATAAATAGGTAAATATAAACAAAGATTTGCAGTTTTTGCATGGTTTTAAAATCAATACAATCTTTTTCCTTGTTCTTACTTCTTCCTTTTACTTTTCTTTTGCTTTTGAGTAACGCCAAGCCAAACGTTAATGCCTGCCCAGTCTGAGAGACAACTTGCCACACCAGTGAATCTTTTATACTGTATTCCAAGTGGCTTTTTATATTCCAACTTTGATGAGACAAGTGTCGTCGGGATCTGTGATTGGCTCTTGCTCCACAATGAATCTCACTGTCAGAGGTTAAAACCCTGTCTGTCACAAGTCACCAAACAGTATTTTGTTACAGTCAAGGGTGAGCTGATTCATTTGACTACTTCTTAAAAGGAATAAATCTATGAATAATAAAGGCTGTGTGTGACATTTGAAAAATTAAAAACTTTATTAACAATAACATATACACTTAGATCTTATTTATCTTTATATGTGAAACTTTAAAATTATAATTTAAGTGAATAAATCTTAATTTACACTTCATACTTTAAAAGTTGATATGTTTTTCCCTCAGAAAATAAAATGATTTTATACTATTTAAGTAAGCATTTGAAATAAAAAGAATTTTATTTGTTATATTAAATTATCTTTAGTCTTGTATAATTAGAAAATACAGATTTATTCAGGAAGACTTAAATGAAAAGATTGTGATACTAGTAAAAGATTTTCTGCTATAATTTGAGAAACTTGTTTCCCTGAATAAATTCTTAGCACATAATGAAAATCCTACTTTAATATTAAATTGCTCATGGAATTACTTTTAAATAATATCTTTTATTCATATGAAAATTGTATTTCAGTTTCGATTGACTACTATTAAGTTACTTCCTATCAAAGTTGCAGATTAATATGGCTTAGAAGATGTGTTTTTTCATTGTTTATTACAAAGAGGATATTGTCACCTATTTGATCTTAGAATAACTTAGAATGACTTAGAAGATAGTGAATTTTATGATGGGTAGCAAAGTTTTCCTCAGCTTTCCAGCAGTAAAAGAAAAAACATAGTTATCTACTCTCTGTAAATTATATCCGAACATTGTGAACACAAAAAAGGAAAGGAACAGCGTCATAAAGGTGTTCTTTATGTTCCATTTTTCTGCTTCTCACTACTGTGCTGGTACATTTTTCTCCTTCCTAGTACTGTGCTACTTCCTAGTACTTCCTTTGAAGTTTCTCGTTTGACAGGAGGACAGGCTCCTAGCAGGGATTTGGGGTAAGGTCTGGGAGCAGAGAATGGGGCTTTTTGTTCTCTAAATTTAAGTGGCCTCTGTAGGGATCAAACTCTCAACCTTAGCTTTGGGAGCCACAAGGTCTAATCAAATGAACTATTCAAAAGCTAAACAAATATAGCCGGAAAGAAATAGAAGCTGTTTCCAGGCCACAGGAGATTTATTTTTCCTACTACTTTTGCGGAAGCTAAAGACTCCTAAGAGAGTTAATCCATTACTTTTTTCCCCAAGAGAGTGCAGTGGTTCATATCAAATATTTATTTTTTAGGTCACTACTTTCGTACATTGTACACTAATTTACTGCCTCAGTGCACTAAAATGCAACTCAGTAGCCTGAAAAGTTAATGCATTTTCATCAAATTCTTAAGAGGTATCTACATCTCTTGAGAAAAAATGGCCTTACATAATGCATTAGATTTGCCCATCATTAAAGATTAAGGAAAACCAGACACAAACCAGATGCCCTGAAGGATTTCAGATAGTCTTTGTTGTGGAGCAGTATTAGATCAGGCTTATAAAGTTTTATTTGTTTGGTAAATTTATTTTTCAACATATAAATCTTTGTAATGTTATAATCGTAACATATGCCCCTATACACTTCTGAGCAAATCAGATCTGTTTTCCCTTTTAACTTGATTAGAATTGTGTAGCAATTGGGATCTCAGGTCCTGGAGTTGGATAGACCTGAGTTCAGATCTCAATTTGCCACTGTGTAATAATGAATGAGATACTTCTCTAACCTTCAGTTTCCTCATAGAGTGTTGGGGGCATGTAATTCAATAATACATGAAAATTGTTGAGTACAGTGCCTGTCATATTGTAAGTGATTGATAACTGGTACTTGAGTACTTAGTCTTTGTTTCATGCAGAGGGGTTTGAGATTATGGTTAAATTTATCCTCCACATGAACTAGAACTGTTTCAGTTTGTAGTTGCCAGTTCCCGACGGACATAGGCTAGCTCTCTAGTAAAATGTTGTAAGGTAGCCCTGTGAGCACTTTCTCCTTACTGCCTGGGATAAAGGAAACAAAGATTATCATTTCCATATGGTCAGTGCTCATTATTTATGGATCCCACGTTTGCACGTGTATGTCTTGCTGAGATTTATCTTAACTTCATAATCAATACTTACAGTGCTTTTATAAGCATTTGTGCACATGCACAGAACAATGAAAAATTTGAGGCCTCCAACACACAGGATCCCAGTTGAGGTCAACCAAGTCAATTCTCTTTCTTGTTTCAGCCCTCATACTTAGTAAGGGCCCTTTTTGCAATCGATACACCACCATGCTTTTTATAGTTTTGTGTGCATTTGGTGGAGGTAGGGGGTGATTCTGCTGCTTACAGTGCCCCCCAAGCATAGTGTTGAAGGTCTGTGTTCCTAGGCACAGGATGACTGTGGTGTCAGGGGGCTGGAGAAAGAGTGCAGTATGATGGGGGAAAGCTACTGTTCATTAGATGCAGCGTTTTCAATTCGGGAAGATCAAAAAGTTCTGGAGATGGATGTTGATCACAGTTGTACAGCAAGGTAAGTGTACTTAATGCCACCGAACTGTACAGTTAAAATCAGTTAAATAGTCAGTTTCACGTTATGTATATTTTGCCCACAATTTTTAAACAAGAAGGCTGTGGTAGGACTGAAGGAAAATTTCTTCCTCATAGAAGAACAATGTGTGTTATGTACGCTTCATTCAGGCTTCAGTTATAGGGCTTTTGGCTGGGAATCCAATGTTGAAGAATTAGCAGTATGTATTAAACAAGATATTTTAAAACAGAAATGCACACAAAACAAGGTTATTTATTGATTGTTTAACAAAAACGTGACCAGAGGCTGACGGGAATCTAATCTTGTAGTTCCCCTAGGGGCAGAGGTTCAGTAATCACTTATTCATGTTGGCAGTGATTGGGTAGAACATAATCACTGTGAGTAATGAGAGTCAGCTCTACCCAATCAGGATCTCCGGAGGTCAGTATTGCATGAATTAAGAGGTACTCAAGAAGTTTCAAGAATGTATTTTCCTTCTCCAGTGCCGTGATTTGCAACCTTCCTTTGGCTTCAGAGCAGCAAGGTTGACAAGCAGTAGGAACCTTCACTGCCGTCTGGGTGCTGGGGGCCTAACTTTGGACCGGACTTTGTTGCTAGGATGAGTGCGTAGAGAATTCCTCCTAGGTGACTGGGAGGGCGTTGTCAACCACCGTGTTGGCTTTGTCTTAGCTTTCGCATCTTTGAAAGCGGTTTCTTCTCACCAGAGTCCAGTGCTCCTCCTCACAAGACCTGTAGTTTTCTTTTCCCCTGGTCTTCTGTGTACTCAGTGGGCCTTACATTTGTGTAACCATAAGTAAGGTAACAAGCAAACTTCTCTCAACTCTCTTACAAACACCAGGCCGCGGGGTGGGAGGGGTGTGCGTTTCAAAACAACTTTGAGAGTATAAAGCATATTTCCCGAAATACATTAATGGTTTTACTACTTGCATTCTGGAAGCTCCCAAGTATTATTAATGTAAAAGTTTGCCAGAAGTTTGATGATGTGGCCAAAGAAAGGAGGAGACTAAGAACTAGAGTAAGGGTGAATCATGAAAAATTCGACTCTGTTGTGGGAAAGGAGAGAAAGATGCATTTTATCTGATCACTCTTGCCATTTCCTGGTGATGATAGCCCTTTGGTATAACACTGTTCTGATTATGCTTAAAGCCAGAAACAAACTGCTCTGTTATGCGCTCAATTCACATAACAGCACAAGAAGCTGCCACCCTACAGTGGCAATGTCTGATTATCCGTGCTCTCAATAGATTACAGAACAAAAATGAACAAAAACGAAAGTACCCTTGACTCAGGGAGTCACAGTATAGGAATAGAGATCTGGAATATAGTTCTGGGTTTCTTGCTGACGTTTTATGTGACCTTGAGTAACCCTTATGGCAGAAAGTGAAGAGGAACTAAAAAGCCTCTTGATGAAAGTGAAAGTGGAGAGTGAAAAAGTTGGCCTAAAGCTCAACATTCAGAAAACGAAGATCATGGCATCCGGTCCCATCACTTCATGGGAAATAGATGGGGAAACAGTGGACCAGTGTCAGACTTTATTTTTGGGGGCTCCAAAATCACTGCAGATGGTGATTGCAGCCATGAAATTAAAAGACGCTTACTCCTTGGAAGGAAAGTTATGACCAACCTAGATAGCATATTCAAAAGCAGAGACATTACTTTACCAACAAAGGTCTGTCTAGTCAAGGCTATGGTTTTTCCTGTGGTCATGTATGGATGTGAGAGTTGGACTGTGAAGAAAGCTGAGCGCTGAAGAATTGATGCTTTTGAACTGTGGTGTTGGAGAAGACTCTTGAGAGTCCCTTGGACTGCAAGGAGATCCAACCAGTCCATTCTGAAGGAGATCAGCCCTGGGTGTTCTTTGGAAGGAATGATGCTAAAGCTGAAATTCCAGTACTTTGGCCACCTCATGTGAAGAGTTGACTCATTGGAAAAGACTCTGATGCTGGGAGGGATTGGGGGCAGGAGGAGAAGGGGACGACAGAAGATGAGATGGCTGGATGGCATCACGGACTTGATGGACGTGAGTCTGAGTGAACTCTGGGAGTTGGTGATGGACAGGGAGGCCTGGCGTGCTGCGATTCATGGAGTCGCAAAGAGTCAGACACGACTGAGTGACTGAACTGAACTGAACTAAGTCAGATGGCAAAGCTTTCATTTAGAAATGCATGTATGCATGTGTGTGTGTACTGTGGACCCTTGGACAACACAGGTTTGACCTGAATGAGTCCACTTATGTGCACATTTTTCGCTAAACATGTATTGCAGTACTACACTATCTGAGGTTGGTTGAATCCTCAGATGCAGAACCTTGGATATGCATATACCCAAGGCTGACTGTAATATTACATGTAGATTTTCAACTTGGATGAGAGTTGATACTTCTAACCCCTGTGCTGTTTGAGTTTCAACTGTATTAATTCACTTATTATTTTATGAAATATTCTAATGCCTATAATGTGTCTTATAGAGGATGAGATGGTTGGATGGTATCAGTGACTCTATGGACATGAGTTGGAGCAAACTCCAGGAGACAGTGAAGGACAGAGAAAGCTGGCATGCTGCAGTCCATGGGGTCGCAAAAAGTCAGAGATGCCCTAGCAGCTGAACAACAACAAATTACGTGCCTGGCATCATGCTAAATTCTGAGGAGAAAGCAGACAGAAATGGTCACTGTCTTCATAAAGCCTGCAATCTTCAATTGTAGGTTCAATCTTCTAGATTCTTCAGTATAGAATGGAAATTTGATGAGGTGTGCTCTTTCACTTGAGGTGTATCCCCTAAAACAGTAATTCTCAAACCTTTTGGTCTCAAGGTTCCTCTACTCTGAAAAGTTATTTAGGATCCTCAAAAGCATTTGTTTATGTGGGTCATATCTATCAATATTTAATGTATTATAAATTAAAAATGAGAAATGTTAGAATATACACATATGCAAACATATATTCTATTTGCTGACAGAGTAATGATGATGTTATATGACATGGAACCTCCGGAAAACTCGATTATGCATTTTAGAGAAAATGAGACTAGCAAGGAAATCTTAGCTTTGTTATGAAAATGGTTCTTACTCCACAGATTGTCTAAAAGGGTCTTCACTCCAGGGATCTCCAGACCACACTTTGCCTCACAGTAATGCATTTTATACTGCTTCAGTTGAATATTTTCCCATTTAACTTTAAGTCCTCTCATCTTAATATTTGTAACATTGTTTTAATGAGACATCAAATATGGTGATTTCTAGACAATGTATACTTTTTCACTGACACATAATTATTGCTAAGAGCAAAAATATACACTTTATTGTTTTATAATTACCAATTACTAACTTACAGGTTCTGTAGAGGACATCCTGGCCAATGTTTGTCAGCTCAAGGGGGTAGGATGAAATCTGGTCTTGAGGGTTTTCTTTATTTTGGTTTTCAGGTCAGTCTTGAGATGATAACATTCATATTATGGCAATGTATCATAATAATATCCCAGTTAACAAAACTTCTGCATTTCACTGTCCTTTAGAAGCAGTATTAGTTCAGGAAAGCTGCAAAATGTGATTTCTCTTCTTCCTTTCTGAAATGGAAACTCCAGTTTATTAATTATACATTTGTAATACAAAGAATAAAAATTAAGTTATAATTTGCTTTCCTCTTCTTTTCCATTGAAAAAAGAGACTAGACTCAAAGACTTGGTGTTAAAATTATATGTGTGTGTTAGATTTTTACAGTTCCCAAATGTGTTTACTGATAACTGAACTGATAAATGAATGCCTGTCCCCTTGAATACAAAAAAGTTCAACTTTCTGATTTTTCGGTGGGTATATTTATACTTATATATTCATAGCGTGTTGTTATATTTATATTTACAGGCTTTCTGTTGGCTCTGTTTGTGTTTTTGCTTGCTCTGTGGCTTGCAGCATTTCTATCAGGTTCCCTCTTGCTCGCCCTGGTAGAGTCCCAGTACTGGTGGGTCCTGCGTCCTTGCCTCCTCTCGCAGTTCTGTGAGAGCATGCATGGGACTCAAACATTCCACTGGAGTTTTGCACTCAATGATCTGTGGCTGCACAGAGAGACTCTGTAGCTAGAAATAAGACCTTGCTAGGGAGTAACTGTGCTTGCTCTGACACTACTTAAGACTGCCAAAGCCCTTACCCAGCACAGGTCCTATCTAGGTCAAACTGAGTCAAAAGTAGCCAAAGAGGAGGAAAGAAATCTCAAAAGGGATGTGTGCGTGTGTCTGTGTGTGTTTAGGCAAGGCAAGGTGTGTGTGTGTGTGTGTGTCTGTGTGTCTGTGTGTCTGTGTTTAGGCAAGGCAAGGGGTGTGAATCAGTGTATACATACACACATATCCGCTCTTTTTGGACTCTATTCCTATTATGTCATTACAGACTATTGGGTAGAGTTCTGTGTGCTATACACTAGGTTCTTACTAGTTACCTGTTGTATATACAGTAGTGTGTATATGTCAGTTCATATCTCTCAGTTCACCCTCCCTCCATCCCCCTAGGTAACTGTATGTTTTCTACATCTGTGACTCTATTTACGCTTTGTAAGTAAGTTCATTTGTATCATTTAAAAAACTTAGTTTTTGATGCATATTGCATATTCTGGATCATCCAGGTAACCACTTTACATCTTCAGTGTCTTCATTTATACAGTGTATAAAAGTACAGTGTCTACAGTGTTATAAAAAAAATGTTTACAGCTGAGTTTACTATAATCAAGTTGGTTTCAAGTGACATCTAAAGTGATAGATTTGACTTTTGTCTATGAGTTCTCAAAAAAATTGTTTTTCCTTGAAAAGGAATCTTATTATTCAAGCATTGAGAACCAGGCTCAAAAATTTCTTTATTCTGCTAATAGCAAATAAGCGTAGCTACTTAAGTTATTTGCCCGAATCATTGACTGTTGTTTGGCAAAAGTCTGTGATTCACTGATTTAGCCCTTTTTACTGGATTTGAATTTTCTTTTTGTTTATGTTGAATGCACATACAGTGAGATAGCCTATAGGGAGTTTCAGATTCTCTGATATAAGTTATAGCAGTCTCTAGCTGGGCTGTCATATTTGCTGCCACATACCTTCTTTGGGTCTAAATCCACACCACTGCCCATCTCTCTGGATTAAGAAGGCATAAAATTCCTGCCTGCAGCTATACATTGGTCCCCAGACTTAATGAAGTTAAATTTTTAAAATTTACAAATAAGAAAAAACTGAGTATAAGAGGTTCATTGTCATTATTTTTGATGGCTGATTTTCTTCATGATAGTTCAGTTTACTTTAGAACAAGCTCAGGGTTTCCAGAGCAGATGACGATATAGATTGAACTGACAAAAATAGATCTTTAGTTCTGAAGTCTTTACTCTCCCTTATGATTGAGTTAATAAGCCTTCCAGTAAACAAACACTTCCCAAGAGAAAATCTTGCAATTCTTGGGGTTTTGTTTTGGGGGGATTTTTGGTAACCATAGACTCAATACAGAGTATGTTTCTGCAGATAAAAAATTTTTTTCTTAAATTTATTTTTAGATTTCAATTTTAAATTTAATGTTTTAAACCTTTTTAGAAAAATGACTCCCTCTTTACTCAGGTAGTGTTTTGGACGTGGTGATAGCCATAGAATAATTCAATTTTTTTCAAGAGTATTCAGAAAATGTTTTCTCATTTCCTTGAAATTGCCTAAAGCATTGTTTTTCATAATTCACGGAAGATTGGCTTTCAGAGGAATTCTGTTTCCAAATTCTTCTGTAAATTCCTAGAGAGGAACTCTCAAAACATTATTTATTAATTTATTTGTTCATTTAACATTTCCTGAGCACCTGGTTTGTGCTAAGACCATGCCAAGAACTAGAGACAGGAAAAAAAAAGTGATGCCTATTGTCTAAGAGAAAAAATTAAATTTTAGGAACATCAGAATTTTAAGATTATCATATCTGATCTACTCTTGAATAGATGGAGAAACTGAGGCCCTGAGAGAGGTTACATGACTTAAATTAGAATTAAATTTTAAAAGCTCATTTGATTTGCAAAGCCAATTTGCATTGAAATACTTTTGAAGCACCAGTACTTTTTTATATTGAGTTAAGAATTTTTTTTAATATTCTAAAATTAACAAATAAGGTCAGTGCTCAATTTCCTGGGTCAATGCCACAGTGGTGCCCTTTGTTCTTGGACCCGGTCCATGGTCTGGCTTGGCAACCAAAAGACCCAGTGACCTGAGTTTGGCAATTAGTGTAGGGGTTTTAGTGTCTACTGACTAAAACTACTTAGGCTTCCCATTTGCTCAGATATTGGGGGTTAGCCTTTTGTTATAGAACATTACTACTTCTGTCAAACTTATTTTTTTGATATTTTGAATTATATATTTACATTCTTAAAATTTTTAATGAATAAGTCAGAAGTTTCTAGTAATTTTAACTATAAAATGTTCTGTTTGACTTTCTTATTGGTTTAAAAGCAGATACAATCTTGAATTACAGTAAAAACATTGTCATTTAATGTGAATGTTCATTAATATGAACATCCTGGCCCCTGCTGGGAACTCTAAGAACTACATCACCTGTACTGTTAATCTTTCTAAGGTCATAGGGACTTCAGGTTAAACTTTGAATTCAGTTTTATGTATCTACTCTCTTTTTTGTAACATACAGAAATGTATTGAATAAAACCCATAAATTAGGCATTACTATTAAGACTCAAAATTTGTGTTAAATAATGGACATTTTAACATGTGCATTATTGAGACAATGAATTTAAATCCACTGTAATACAATAAAATATTCTACCTTAATTTAAAATTAATAAATCATTAATAAATGAATAAATCTAACATTTTTCATCTTCACTCGGACTCGGAGGACAAATCTGATGAGATAACAGGTGAAATTTAAAAACCTGATGAAATGTGGTAAAGACCCTAGTTAGAATTTCATCTCAACAAATTTATTTAACACTCACTGGTTGTGGTTGGCATTGAGTATACTTATACACAACATTGCCCTACACCTAAATAGAAGTGGGTCGTAGTTATAAAACAGTACTTGATCAAGTGCAAGGTTATGGAAAGGAGTATGGAGTATGAGACAGACCAACAGCTTCTTGGTGAAATGGTAGGTACCTAGGATACTCACAATACCGAGTAGAGTATCAATAGGTGACTAGAAACAAGATTACGAAACCTCCCCTCTCCAAAACCTCCCCTCTCCAAAACCTGTGAATAAAGAAACACATTTGCCAGTTAGTACCTATGAGCTCTCAGACTTTGGAGAAATTAGGAAACCTTCATTTTCTCATCTGCAAAATGGAAATGTTAGTCAAGTTGTGAGGACTACATGAGATAATAATGTAAATATCAAGAACAGTGCCTGTTGTCAAGTAAGTGCTTAATAAATATTAAATATTAAAGTCACTATCACTATCTAATAAAAATACCAGCAATACCTAACAGTATTCCTATTACTAATACTAATTTGTGCTAGAAATCTTTTTTAAATTGAAAATGTATAAATTTAACTTTTGTAACAATTGCACTCATCTCACACGCTAGTAAAGTAATGCTCAAAATTCTCCAAGCCAGGCTTCAGCAGTACATGAACTGTGAACTTCCAGATGTTCAAGCTGGTTTTAGAAAAGGCAGAGGAATCAGAGATCAAATTGCCAACATCCGCTGGATCATGGAAAATGCAAGAGAGTTCCAGAAAAACATCTATTTCTGCTTTATTGACTATGACAAAGCCTTTGACTATGTGGATCACAGTCAACTGTGGAAAATTCTGAAAGAGATGGGAATACCAGACCACCTGACCTGCCTCCTGAGAATCTATATGCAGGTCAGGAAGCAACAGTTAGAACTGGACATGGAACAACAGACTGGTTCCAAATAGGAAAAGGAGTATGTCAAGGCTGTATATTGTCACCCTGCTTATTTAACTTCTATGCAGAGTACATCATGAGAAACACTGGACTGGAAGAAACACAAGCTGGAATCAAGACTGCTGGGAGAAATATCAATAACCTCAGATATGCAGATGACACCACCCTTATGGCAGAAAGTGAAGAGGAATTAAAAAGCCTCTTGATGAAAGTGAAAGAGGAGAGTGAGAAAGTTGGCTTAAAGCTCAACATTCAGAAAACTAAGATCATGGCATCTGGTCCCATCACTTCATGGCAAATAGATGGGGAAACAGTGGAAACAGTGTCAGACTTTATTTTGGGGGACTCCAAAATCACTGCAGATGGTGACTGCAGCCATGAAATTAAAAGACACTTACTCCTTGGAAGGAAAGTTATGACCAACCTAGATAGCATATTCAAAAGCAGAGACATTACTTTGCCAACAAAGGTCTGTCTAGTCAAGGCTATGGTTTTTCCATTGGTCATGTATGGATGTGAGAGTTGGACTGTGAAGAAAGCTGAGCGCCAAAGAACTGATGCTTTAGAACTGTGGTGTTGGAGAAGACGCTTGAGAGTCACTTGGATTGCAAGGAGATCCAACCAGTCCATCCTAAAGGAGATCAGTCCCGGGTGTTCATTGCAAGGACTGATGTTGAAGCTGAAACTCCAATACTTTGGCCACCCGATGTGAAGAGCTGACTCATTGGAAAAGACTGATTCTGGGAGGGATTGGGGGCAGGAGGAGAAGGGGATGACAAAGGATGAGATGGCTGGATGGCATCACCGACTCGATGGACATGAGTTTGAGTGAACTCCAGGAGTTGGTGATGGACAGGGAGGCCTGGCGTGCTGTGATTCATGGGGTCGCAAAGAGTAGGACATGACTGAGCGACTGAACTGAACTGAAAGTGAGGGATGAGTATACATGATATATGCAAGGAAGATCTAAAGCAAAATGACTAGAAAACTAGAGAGAAAAAAGTGGGGAAAGATCTGCCAGGCAAGTGCTAGCAAAAAGAAAATTGGGGTCATGATGTTAGTCTGACAGGATGATATTTAAGGCAGAAAGTACAATACAAGATGAAGGGGAAATTTTATGATGGTAAAGGATCTACAGAAAGGATATGCCTTTCATAAATCTTAAAAGGATAAATAATATACAGTAAAAGGACATAAAGAAAAACTGCAGAACTACAAGGAAACATAATCAGAAACAAAATAGCAATAGCCTGCTTTAATTCACTTCCTGGATCAAGACGTCAGTAGTTAGTAATTTTGAACAGTGAAGTCAAGGAGGTTCATGAAATAGATTTGGTTGATAAAATAATACAGGAAATGGATATCCTGTTAACTGAAAATCAATCATTTTTAAAAGTTCATGAAACATTTACAAGATTGACTATATGTTGGCCTACACGTGCATGCATGCACACACACACACACGTACACACACACATGTACACACACATAGATCTCTCAGTTAATTCCAAAAATTAGAAGTAATCCAGACCACATTCTCTGAAAACAATGCAATTCAACAAAAAAATGAATTACCAAAATAAAAATGAACAGCTCAACTGCTTGGAAATATGAGAACTATTTAAGGCAAATTTGGTTAAAAAGAAAGAAAGAAAGAAAGAAAACTGATACTCCAGAATGCATACAAAGCAATAATTAAAACATTATACACCCAAAGCTGTAGAATACAACTTCTTTGTTCAGCAGATAGTCATGGTTTCAAACACAAGAAAATAACATACTATTTAAGTTAAAAAAAAAAATAGAAAATGAACTACAAAATAGACTACAAATTAAACCTTAAAAAGCAGAAAAGAAACAAAAAGGTAAAATGAGAAACATCAAAGCAGTAGAATTGATAATATAAATCTATAGCCTGTTTCCTTAAGGAGGAAAAAACAAGAATATACTAGGCTAAGTCAGTCAATATTAGAAATTCCAAAGAAGGCACTAATATTCTAAATCAGAAAGAACAGAGAAAAGTGATTTACAGACTCTGTGAGAGGGTTAAAGAATTAGAGTATACTGCAAAATTATTATGCAAATAAATTTTAAGACCTATGTGACATTAAGAATATATAGATTGTCTAGAAAAAAAAAAAAAAACTACACACACACAAGGAAGAAAACGGAATAATTACCAGAGAGCTACTTTCTGAAAAAAAGTACCAATTTATAGATGGTTCTTCCAAATCCTCAAATAACATACAGTATTTTTCAAAATAGTTTTTTGAGATGAGCATTTCTTTATGCTGATAAAATAGTATAAAGTCAAACTCATGGGACAAGTATTATTATCTGAAACTTTTGTTACAATGACTGTATTTATGTCAAGTCCCCTTTTAAAGTTATATTTCTTACTCTGAGTCACAATCAAAATATTCTGAAAGCCACTGTTCTAGAATTTTTGGAAAGTAAACAATAAAAATAAATTAATACAGAAAGCTTACCAAAAAATTTAAGCTACTACAATATTGCTAACACCTGTTTGTGAAAGCAAGAAAAAAAATTAACCCAAAAATTTAAATTAAATATTAGCAAATAGAATTACTCAGTACACAGAAAAGAACAATACACTATAATGAAGCCAAGTCACTCCAGCAACACAAACATGGTTCAACATCTGAAATCTATTAATATTTTTCAACATATTATTAGGTAGAAAGAGGGAGAAAAGATACGATCATCTTAATTTATTCCTGTGAAACACTTGATAGAATTTAGGAGTCCTTCAGTTAGGATCATTCCTTATTAAAAAACCTTTAAGACGGATATTTTCTTGAAGTGATAAACCAGCATTATGCTTAATGGTGAAACACTATACATAGCCTCATTAAAATCAGAAATATGTCAAAAATACCATAGCTATTACTTGTTATTTTTCTGGAATTATTAGCCAACACAAATAGACAAGACAGTGGAATAAGGCATAAGTATAGGACAAGAAAAGGCAGAGTTGTCATTATTTTTGTAGGTAGTATAATTTAATGCCTACAAAATAAAAATAATTGGCTGAAAATATGTATATTAAGCAAATTCAATAGGTGGCAAGTTACAAAATTAATACATTCTTAAATCTTGGATTTTCTTTATGCAGGAAGTAATCAATTAGAAAATAATAATGAACAAAACAGACACCATTCAAAATAACAGCCCAAACTAAGCCAAAACAAGTAGAAATACCTAAGAAGAACCCAACAAGTATGCAGGCCAGCTTTGCTAGTTCTTAACCCTGACTAGGGTTAAGCTCTTAATACACAACTCCTGTGCTCTACACCAAAACCAGTTAACCCTTTGGTGTTGGGGCCTACACATCTGTATTTTTTTTAACTGTCTAAAGTGATTATGCCTTCCCTGATAGCTCAGTTCATATGGTGATTGCTGCCATGAAATTAAAAGACGCTTACTCCTTGGAAGAAAAGTTATGACCAACTTGGATAGCATATTCAAAAGCAGAGACATTACTTTGCCAACAAAGGTCTGTCTAGTCAAGGCTATGGTTTTTCCTGTGGTCATGTATGGATGTGAGAGTTGGACTGTGAAGAAAGCTGAGCGCCGAAAAATTGATGCTTTTGATCTGTGGTGTTGGAGAAGACTCTTGAGAGTCCCTTGGACTGCAAGGAGATCCAACCAGTCCATTCTAAAGGAGACCGGTCCTGGGTGTTCTTTGGAGGAAATGATGCTAAAGCTGAAACTCCAGTACTTTGGCCACCTCATGCGAAGAGTTGACTCATTGGAAAAGACTCTGATGCTGGGAGGGATTGAGGGCAGGAGGAGAAGGGGACGACCATGGATGAGATGGCTGGATGGCATCACGGACTCAATGGACATGAGTCTGAGTGAACTCCGGGAGTTGGTATGGACAGGGAGGCCTGGCGTGCTGTGATTCATGGAGTCGCAAAGAGTCGGACATGACTGAGCGACTGAACTGAACTGAACAGAACTGATAGCTCAGTTGGTAAAGAATCTGTCCGCAATGCAGGAGACCCTAGTTAGATTCCTGGGTTGGGAAGATCCACTGGAGAAGGGATAGGCTACTCACTCCAATATCCTTGGGCTTTTCTTGTGGCTCAACTGGTAAAGAATCCGTCTACAATACAGGAAGCCTGGGTTTGATCCCTGAGTTGGGAAGATCCCCTGGAGAAGGGAAAGGCTACCCACTCCAGTATTCTGGCCTGGAGAATTCCATGGACTATAGTCCATGGGGTTGCAAAGAGTGGGACACATCTGAGCGACTTTCATTTTTATTTTCAAAGTGATTATAGTATACAACCAGGGTAAAAAGCAACTGCTTCATATGAAGAAAATATTAAAACTCAAATGGAAAGACATACCCTGTTCTTGAATAGGAAGACTCAGTGATTTATAATATAAATATCATTCTCTTTAGTCTATAAATACAAAGCAGTTCCATTTAAAACATAAACAATTGTATAAATATAACAAATATTTCTGAATAGGTAGGTAAATTTTGGTAAGGAAGAAGAATGAAAGGGGACTAGCATTAATGGGTATGAAAACATTTTGAGGACCAGTAATTTAACATAGCATGGTATTTATGGAAAAAATAAAAAGAGATGTGAAATAGAAAAAAAAGAATGAAAAATAGACACAAGCATGTAAAGAAAATAAAGTACATTATTACATTTAATGCATGCATGCTTAGCCATGTCTGACTCTTTATGACCCCATGGAAGTTGGCCCCCAGGCACCACTCTCCATGGGATTCTCCAGGCAAGAATACTGGAGTGGGTTGCCATTTCCTAGGGAATCTTCCCAACCCAGGGATCGAACTCATATCTCCTGCGTCTCCTGCATTGCAGGCAGATTCTTTACTACTGCTCCACCTGGGAAGCCCCAAGAAAACTACATAAGAGATAAAAAGTGTCATTTGAAGTTAGGCCGTTAAATAGCTAGATTATGTATTGGCGCTGGGACAGATATAGCCAGATAGACCTCTGGCTACTAGACTATAACCTCCATGAAGACAGGTACAGTTTCATATTCATCAGAAATGTAAATCTCAAAAATGAAACAGTATGAGAGTAAAATGTGAGTGGTTTTTAAATACCATGATATAAATTTTGGATTGGGTATCATATAGACAAAGCATGTATACATTCATGAATTAGTTTGAGGTTTTCTTTGTCATGATGAAATTTAAAATTAACTTGGCCCATTTAGCAATCTTTTCTATTGTAGCTTAATAAACGTGCCCAGATTTTTTAAAAAATTTAAATTTCAGCATGGTAAAGACAACAAAGTTGTTCCCAATACAAAATATCTTCTAATTCTTCTTATGACTATTTCTTTGACCTTTTAACTATTTACAAGTATGTTGTTTAGTTTCCAAATATTTGAAGATTTTCTAGATATATTTTTGTTACTGATTTCTAGTTTAATTCTATTCTAATCAGATAACATACTCTATAATTACAGTCCTTTTGTATTCACTGCAGCTGGGTTTAGGGCCCAGCAGATGTCTATCTGTGTGAATGCTTCAGGAGCACTTGAAAAGGTGTATCCTGTTGTTGTTGAATGTATGATTCAAGGTGTCAATTAGTCGGGTAGGGTTGTTTAAGTTATATATAGCCTAACCTATTTTCTATCTATTTAGTCCATCAGTTACTAGGAGAGGAGTGTTGAAGTTCCGTCAATTTTTACTTTAAGTATTTTGAAGCTCTGTAATTGGATGCACGGGCTTCCCAGATGGCTTAGTGGTCAAGAATCCACCTGCCTATCCAGGAGATTCAGGTTCGATCCCTACGTTGGGAAGATACCCTGGAAAAGGGAATGCAGCTCACTCCAGTATTCTTGCCTTTAAAATCCCATAGACAGTGCAACTTGGTGGGCTACAAATCCAGGAGGTGGCAAAGAGTCAGACACAACTGAGCAACTAAGCACACACACACAGTTGGAGGTATACAGGCCTACAATTGTTATGTTTTTGTGATTAATTAAATTGATTATTTTTGTGGTTATGAAATGTCCCTCTGTATATCTGGTACTATTTCCTGTCCTTTAAATCGTGTTTGTCTGGTATTAATATAACACATCAGGTTTCTCAGCCACTGGGCTGCCAGGGAATTCCTAACTCCAGATTCCTTAGGATTAGTGTTTGCATGGTATATCTTTTCCCATCTATTTACTTCCAACCTGTCTGGGTCTTTATTTTTAAAGTGGACTTCTTGGGAGTTCCCTGATTGTCTAGTGGTTAGGATTTGGTACTTTCACTGCCATGGCCTGAGTTCAATTCCTCGGAGGGGAATTGAAATCCTATAAGCCACACAGTGTGGCTCAAAAAAATAATAATAATAAGGAAAAAGAAAAATAGTTAAGAAATAAAATAAAGTGGGTTTCTTATAGACCAGATATACTTTGGTCTTGCCTTTTTAATCTTGCAACCTCAGCCTTCTATTGGGAATGTTTAGATTATTTACACTTAATGCATGCATGCTCAGTCATGTCCAACTCTTTGTGACCACCAGGCACCAGTCTCCATGGAATTTTCCAGGCAAGAATGCTGGATTCGATTGCATTTCCTACTCCAAGGGATCTTCCAACCCAAGGATCAGACCTGAGTCTTCTGTGTCTCCTGCATTGCAGAGAGATTCTTTATCATTGCGCCACCTGGGAAGCCCTTACATTTACTGCAGCTATCAGTGTGACTTGGTTTTAATCTGCTGCTGCTACTGCTAAGTCGCTTCAGTCGTGTCCGACTCTGTGCGACCCCATAGACGGCAGCCCACCAGGCTCCCCCGTCCCTGGGATTCTCCAGGCAAGAACACTGGAGTGGGTTGCCATTTCCTTCTCCAATGCATGAAAGTGAAAAGTGAAAGGGAAGTCACTCAGTCGGGTCCGACTCTTCACGACCCCATGGACTGTGGCCCACCAGGCTCCTCCATCCATGGGGTTTTCCAGGCAAGAGTACTGGAGTGGGGTGCCATCGCCTTCTCCTGGTTTTAGTTTAGCATGTTTTATTTGTTTTCTATTTGTCCCACCTGTTATTTTTTTTTTCCATTTTTCTTCTTTTTCCATCTTCTTTCAAACTGAGTATTTTTTTAGTGCTTTATTCACTGCATCTGATTGTTTCATTTATGTAGCGGTTGCTCTAGAGTTATAACATGCATCTCTAACTTATCACAGGCTACTTTCCAGTAATATTTTACTGCTTTTATTTATAATATGAGTACTTCCTAATAATATGCTTCTGTCCCATCCATTGTGCTCTCCCTGTGTTATCAATTTCCTAATACATTGTTGTTAATCTTGCCTCAAACAATTAAGTCTCTATGCGTATATTTATTAATTCCAATGCTCCTCATTCGCTGTACAGATCAGGATTTCTCATACTCTGCACAATTGACGCTTCAGGCTGGATAACTGTTGTAGGACGCTGTCCTGTACACTATGGAATGTTTAGCAGCATCCCTGGCTCTATTTATTAGATGCCAGTAACAACTCTCCCCCCAGGTCATGCTAACCAAAAATGTCTCCAGACACTGCCAGATGTTTCCCCAGGGGACAGAACTATCAACAGTCAAGAACCACTGGGAGAACTCAAAGTTTCTATGTGAAATCATCTTCCTTCAGCCTAAAAGCAATTCTTGAGCATTTAGTGTACTTGAGGATTGTCGGTGAAGCTGCCTCTCAGGTTTTGTCTGTCTAAAAAAAAAAAGCATTTTTCACTTTTGTTTCTGAGGGATATTTTCACTGGGTGTAAAATTCTTTGTTCCCATTATTTTTCTAGATTTTAAAGATGCCATTTCCTTGTCCTCTACATTGCATTTTCTGAGAGACATCAGTGGTAATATTTATCATTGTTCTGTATTAGTATGCCTTTTTCTTTGACTACTTTTAAGACTATTATTAGTTCTCAGCAGTTTCAGTATGACGTGTCGTGATGTGGTTTTCTTTCTGTTAATTCTCCTTGTGCTTGTGGTTCATTTGCTTTTCTGAATTTGAGGGTTTGGAGCTTTCATCCGTTTTGAAAAAGTTTAACCATTATTATTCAAATATTTTTTCTTCCTTATTCCTTTCTGGGACTGAAATTGCACATGTATTAATTAGACAATTTGATGTTGCCCCACAAGTCACAGAGGCACTATTAATATTGTTTTTCATTTTCTTTTTCTCTGTGTGCTTCAGTTTTGACAACTTTTAGCTATTTTTCTGGTTCATTGAGTTTTTTTTCTGTTATGTCTAATCTGTTAGTCTCCTCAAATGAAATTTTAATATCAGATATCATATTTCATCCCCCAAAATCCATTTGATTCCTTTTTATACCTTCCATTTCTTTCCTTATTATGTTCATTTATTTTCTTTTAAACTTTGAGCATATTTAAAATGACTTTTAAAATCCTTGTCTGCAAATTCCATCATCAGTGTCTTTCCTCTATGTCTATTATATTGACTGTTATTTTTTCTCTTTATTTTGAGTCACATTGTCTTGTTCATTTGTATGTTTGCCATTTTTTATTAGGTGTACGGAATTGTAAATGCTGTGTTACAGAGGGTCTAAATTGTCTTTCTATAATGAGTGTTCAAGTTGGTTTAGACAAGCAGATGTTTGATGTTTTTGAAGCTGATTTTCAGGCTTGCTAGGGTGGGTATACAGTAGCCTTTACTCCAGGCCTAGTTTAATCTAACTAGGAACATACAAAGCTTCTGAGGTTGTTTAATGCCCAGGATATTCAGCAAGTCTTTCTCTCTGGCTAATCAGAACTTGGAGCCCTTTGTGACCTTGAAGAAGTACTCCACTTACAGTTCCCTGGTTATTCTTTGCCTGGCCCATGAAGTTTTACTCTATTCATTTGCAGCCTGTTTCATTTTCAAGGGGACTCCTTGCAGATTTCTGGAATCTTCCTTTGAATAGCTCCCTCTCTCCAGCACTCCACCCCATAATATCCAGTGCCCTTGACCTCCCCCATTTCTGATCTCTGTTTCCCCAGCTTAGCAAGATTATTGTGGTCTGCTTGGCTTTCACTTCTCTGCACTATGACCCAAAATGTTTGTCCAGTGCAATTCTATGGATCAATCGTTTCCCTTCTCTTAGAGACCACAGTCTTATTCTGTCTATGTCTACTCATTCCATGAGGCCAACATCACCCCGATACCAAAACCATAGAAAGACACATAAAAAAGAGAACTACAGGCCAGCATCACTGATAAACATAGATGCAAAAATCCTCAACAAAATACTGTCAACAGCAATCTAAATACAACAATCCATGAGAAGATTATACGCCATGGTCAAGTGGGCTTCTTCCCAAGGATGCAAGGGTTTTTCGGTACCCACAAATCAATCAATGTGACATACCACATCAACGAATCAAAGAATAAACCCATACGATCATCTCAGTAGGTGCCGAAAAAGCTTTTGACAAAATTCAGCACCCATGTATATTTATTCTGTCTGTATCCAGTTTCTGAAAGAGTTGGTTTTTTTTTTTTCTTTTTGTACTTTATCCTGTTTTCTAATTGTTTACAGCAGGAAGGCAAGTACAGTACCAGATAACAAATGTGACCAGGGATAGAAGTCCCTGGGAAGACAAACATTACGAAGGGGGAAATGAAACACTTATGAGAGGGAAAAGACTATATTTTTCTTACCTTCAGTTACCCTTAAGAATAAGAAAAGAAGTTAACAACCCAGTAGGAAAATAACAAAAGAGAAATACAGATTTCCAATAAATCTGAAAAGATGTTCAACATCACTCACAAATAAGAATATCATTAAAATATCAGTGAAATACTGTCTCTCATTCGTGTGGTAGAATAAGCATTGGAAAATAACCTCCTCTTTCCCTCTTAGTAGGAGTGTAAATTTTAATTTTTATCCACTTTGTAGAGCATTTTGGCATTCTCTTTCAAAATTTTAAATATGCCAGGCACTTTGACCTGCAAATCTATTTTCTAGAATTTTCCCCTCAGATCAACAAGTACAAACTATTAAAAATATTTGTAGAGTTTATTATATTGAAATGTTGAAAATACCCTACATGTCCAATAATTAGAAATAAATTAAACTAGATTGATTTTAGTATGTCCAGGTAAATCTAAGCGTATGCAGTTACATAGATGAATATCATATGCTAAGTAGAAAAAGCAGATTTTAGAACAGATTTTAGAGCTATGAAAAAAAGAAAAGTTACATTTAATATGTATGTTTTCTCCATAGATATTTCATCCAAGCCTATGACTTTAGTATTAAATATTTGCTGATGTTTTCTCCAGACTCATATTCAACAGACTACGTTAATCCCTTTTGGATAGTTAATACGAATTTCTAAGTTAACATGGCTAGTTACTCATCCTATCCTTCCCACTCAGACCTTTCATTTTCAATACATGGCACCATCATTCAACCACTTGCTCATGTCAAACATCTGGGACTCGAGGAATTTTTCTTGAGAAGTTCCCAGCTCCATGCTGTTCAATGCAATAAAGGAATCAGAAAGCTGGAAGGTTAATCGAGTATTTTCTGGTTGCAGGATAATAAAATAGCTACCACTCCTTTTTGGGGAGCAGTAAGTTAGTCACTGTATCAGACACTTCATATATATTATCTCATTTAATCCTCTCTCAATCTGTAAAGCAAGTGTCATCTCTCCATATAACTGGAGTCAAAGTTTTCAGGTGATAATGCTTTAGTGAAAAATGATGGGTGTGTATGTGTTAGCATGTTTATTATATAAATCCGCTCATGTTTCTTTTTGTTGCAGCCCGTAGGCCCTGCCAGGAGACAGTGGCCGGGTACTGTAGATATCCTGAGAACTCCAGTTGGGTCCCTAGGTAGGTGCCAGCGGAAGTACATCAGGCACTTCCTGTGAGGTGTTCATTCTCACAGCTGATGTGTGCAGCTAGGCCTCGGATCTCACTCTTAACCAGTTCAGACTTTGCAATGCAGGGTTCACTCTTCCTTAGTTATATGAAAGTTGTCCTTCCATGATTACATAAAGATGTTAGCTGGCTTTATGTGTAGAAAGATGCCATTTTTAAAATAAATGTATTCAACATGACATTATTTAGTCAGAAGAATTGCAAATGAGTTTTGAAAATTAATTGCCTCAGATGCTGTGCTAAGCACCAGTAACAAAAAAAAGTAATAAAGACATGATGCCCCTGATGACCTCTCATTCCAGTGGGGGAGACAGACTTGTAAACAGATATGTTAAAGTAGAAGGTGGTAAGTGCCCTTCTGAAGACTGAGCAAAGAGCTGTCAGTGCAAAAGCACAGAGGGCTCTGCCTCAGGGAATCAAGAGGTTTAACAGAATAGGTGACATTTGAGCTAGATCTTGAAGGATGGGCAAGGGTTTGCCAGATGAATGAGATGATCTCTATATAAAGTGCCTAGGACAGGGCCAGGCAGTTGGTAGGACCCAGTAAATGTTAACATCCAGTTCCATCAGAAAAGTGTCCCAGGCAGAGGACACAGGTCAATTCAATTCAAGGAACACTTATTGAGTACCTTGTATATGTCAGGCACTGTTCCAGATGTCTTAGCCCTTTGTGCCAGGCACATCCTGTGAAGGCAGATAATGACACAAGGGTCTGGTGTGAGCCATGTCCAGGTCTCCTATTTATAGACTTTGCTCTCCAGATGGAGCAGGGACGTTTGCTTTAACACTGCTGACACATTTCATCTCGATGGCAGCCCCTGCGGCAGCAGTGACTGCATCGAGACTGAGGCGGCTGAAGACTCTTCTGGACTCCGTTTCGTGATGGCAGTCGTGACGGCTAGCCTGGCTCCCCGCTGTGTTCTGGGCCACTTTGATCTGCCCTCGGCTCAGGTACAGGCCACCTCTCTTCTCAGAGCATGGATGGAAGAACCCAGATGCCTGCATTTCTTGTCCCAGCTCATGGACCCAATGGGCTCCACCTGTACTCTCTTCAGTAAGCCCCCTTATCATACCCAATCATCACATCTTTATGCTTTTATTCTGTAGCAGAGTGTGGAATAGTAGAGAATAAATAGAATCCACATTGTCCTTTTAATCTGTTATACTAAACAAAAAAGACCTGTACATTTCCATATCTAAAACATAACATTTCTAAATATAAGGAACATTCTATAACTGTTTTCAATGACTGTTTTACTAACATAGATTACAAACAATAGGAAGAATATGCCAGGTTTTTCACAAACATTTTCACAACTTTGATAAAAAATTATCACAATTCTACGAGATAGGAATTATTATAACTGTTATACAAACTAAGAAACAAAGCCACAGAATATTAAACTTAAAAAATCTAAAAATACTAACACTGGGATTTGAAATCAGGTCTATCTAACTACAACCCCACTTTCTTTTCATTTTAGCACTGTCCAGTTTTAATGCTAACATTTATTGTATTTCTGCTACTTGCCAGACATGGTGTGAGATGCTCAAATACATTGTCTGTAACCAGCATGAATTTTTAAAATATGACGCTAGGTACCTTGCTAAAACAGCCAGCATATTATAGCTGTCAACTTCAAGCCTAGGTCTGATACTCAAACACCAGTGGTTCTCAACCCTAGGAATATATAGGAATCATATGTGGAACTTTGAAAAAAAAAAAAAAAGCCCTGCCTGCATAGAGCCTGATTTAGTTGGTTGGTCTGGAGTACAGCCCAGATGATTTTAAAGTGCTGTCAGCTTTGAGACCATAGCTCTCAAAAGTGAATAGAAAGCTTTGAGGCAAGGCATGCTTTCATTTATCAGGATAACTCGGTGGGAAATGTGAACTATTTTTAAAAGTGACTGTATTTTCTAGAAAGTACTAAAGCACATAGAGGAAGGAATGTGGTCTTTGGAGGAAGAGAGTGCTAAGTCACTTCAAGTGTGTCTGACTCTTTGGGACCCCATGGACTGTCCTCTGTCCATGAACTTCTTCCGGCAAGAATACAAGCGTGGGTTGAAAACTTAGTTTGATACTCTTGCTGAGTGACCTTGGCAAAGTTCTTTTGTCAGGTACTGATTCGGAAAGAAGTAAAAGGTGTCTTTGAGGAAAGGATTCTATCTTGGAACATATGGAGTGAACGCTGCTGCTGGTGGCCTGGTTGGGAGGGTGCAGTCTGCACCTAGTGCCTTGAGAAGGCCCTCTCTGCCCGCCATGCCCTCCACCACATGCTTCCCAAGCCAGCAGGGATGATTCCTTAATTGTCAGACCACATGGAGTCACTGAGAGGTGACCAGGACAGGAGGGTTCCCTTTTGGCCTCAGATGCCAGAGTTGGTCTGTATGCTCAGGTGAGAGGGAAAGGGTAAGAATATTTTCAATGTCTTATAATAGATGTGAAGTATATTTTATAATAGAAACAATGTCTGGATAGTAATTAGGCTTCCTGGTTATTCACTTAAAGCTTATTTATAATTTTTCCTGAAATGCAAATAGCATTGCATTTCAGTAACTTTTAGGGTTCAATAGTCTTTGAAGAATGTGTATAAAAAGAACCATCATTTATAACATTGTTTCAGTGAAAAATATGGGGGGACTCAAGAAACTTCTTTCCTCTCTCACTCAGCTTAACAAATATAGCACCCACTGGTCATCTAGTGAAAAGGGAATGGAGCAGCTCAAGGAATGCTGTTTGCTTTCCAGAGTTTAGGAGAACTCTTTTAGCTACCAATTATAAGCTCACAACATATTTGAGGTCAGGGCCCATTTCTTTCCTTCATTTGTATCCCTTTCTTCCCAAGCAGCCTAGCACATAATATGAGCATATAGTGGATATTAACATGTACATGGGTCAGATTTGAAATCAGTAGTGATCTGTCAGTGGGAAACAAGACACTGGTAGTGGAAAAACCCGCCTGCCGATGCAGGAGACATAAGAAATGGAGGTTCAGTCCCTGGATCAGGAAGATCCTCTGGAGGAGGGCATGGCAGCCCACTCCAGCATTCTTGCCTGGAGAATCCCATGGACAGAGGAGCCTCGTGGACCCTGGTCCATGGGGTCACACAGAGTCAGACACTACAGAAGCGGGTTAGCATGCACACACAGTGGCTGTTACAGTAAAATTACTAAGGTGGAAATTATGTGAGCTGTGAGGTGTGGTCCTAATTGCACTAGAAAGCTTACCTAAATTACAAAGTCAGAGATTTACATTTTTAATTCAGGGCACTGTCAGAATCAGAAAGCTTCCTTGACTACCAAAAAAAAAATGTCTTATTTCTTGAACCAGTGGGGTTGAAGTACTCAAAAAACAAACCAAAGTTTGATTCTGCAGCTTTGTGCATTACAATGCAAGCTTTCTAGGCATTAATTAGGAGAGTGGGATCCTGAGAATGGAAATCCTTGGGTAGTTTCTAATGAATCCAGCTGCCTTGAATCCCCAAATCCCACTGAGTCTTAGGGACATGTGTGCCCATTCATATCTGACTCCTTGCAACCCCATGGACTGTAGCCCACCAGGCTACATGAAATTTTCCAGGCAAGAAATACTGAAGCGGGCTGCCATCCTCCAGGGGATCTTCAAGACCCAGGATCAAACCGGCGTCTCTTATATCTCCTGCATTGACAAGTGGATTCTTTACCACTTGCACCACCTTCCCAGAAGCAACCCTTCCTCCTCTGTCTGATAATCTTAGTATCTCTGCCTGATACCCTGTTTTATTTATTTATTTATTTTGCCATACCTTGTGGCATGTGGGATCTTAGTTCTGCTACCAGGGATTAAACCTGCAACACTTGCATTGGAATTGCTGAGTCTGTGTGTGTGTGTAGGTGGTAAAGGAAGGTACAGCATTTATTGACAGGTTGCCAGGCACCTGGTGGAAGGGCTGAGTCTTCCACCAGAAAGTGGTGGAAGTGGAAGTGCTGAGTCTTAACCACTGGACCACTAGGGAAGTCCCATGATAACCTGTTTTGGTATCACCCAAGATAGTTGATTTGTCAGAGGACAAGGAATCTCCTCAAAGTCAAACCCACTGCTTCTCATTGCTTCCAGACATAGGCCTATTCCATAATTAGATTCGGATGCTGGTAGACCTCAGGGAAGAAAATGAAAAGAAAACAAAATGATGATGATTACAGTGCTTATTTCTACACAGTTTATGGGCCGTCATTGGTATTTGCAAGTCCCTTCTACAACCTTTCCACTGTTCTGTCTTCAGATAATAATTTCGCTAGCTGTGACTGTCAGTTAGGGTAGCCTAAACTTCCACCCCTGAAAAAGCTGAACCATACATGGTTCCTGCTAGGCTCCAGTTGCTCTAATCCTCCAGAGATGTTACATGGATCTGGGAGTACAAAGAATTGCCCAAAAAAAATCCCTGGGCTTTCAGACACAATCCTGCCTCCCTTCGCAGTGTAGTTCTAACCCTGTTCTTAGTTTCTAATTATGATCAAGTTCCCCAGTCAGTATAGCAGAAATACTGAAGTGGGTTGCCATCCTTGCTGGCTCAGCGGCATGAAGAACTCAAGTGGCTATGTGGTGGTCTCAGCTCCTATTCTGTGAAACCCTTCTGGTGTTTCCGAGAGGACGTATTCCACCGTTGGAAGCTATGAGCGTAACATCGAGATGAGATGAGAGTTACATGATTAGGTAGTCAGCAATTATAATGAAAGGACCACTGCTCATTATAATTCTGTATTGTAAATATTCTGGCTCTGGGAGAAATAGCATTATATATTGGTTGCTGGCTCAGAGAATTCAGTATAGCTTGTGGGGCAACTCCCCAGCCCGACAAGAGGCAATATACATGTGTTATTAATAGATCATTCCACCATTCCATCAAGGCAGCTTCTCCCTCTGGACGTGAAACCATGTCTTCAATTCTTATTCTTTTAATGGAGTTCCTTAGTCAAAATTTTTAAGGGGAAAAAGAAAATTTTGATGGGGTTCCAGGAGAGTAAACGGAACAGTCCCTAAGTCCGTGAATAGTGGTGCTAGCAGAAACATTATAGGCAAAGAGACAAATCCAAATCCAGAGTGTGTCTTTCCTCTGTGATGATGGAGGTTCAGTGTAACTCGCCTGCATTAGGTGACTGACCAGTCCTGGAATTGATGCCATTTGGGGAGTTCAGTGTGATTTCTGATGTTGATTAGATAAGTACTGTCAGGGCAAGTAGCCAGATCAGCCTGGATGAAAGGGAGCCTATATTCCTAAGCCCACATTCTTGCCGGGCCCACTGTCAGGCACCAGGGTGACTGGGAAAAATAGTTAACTGACATTCACAAGATGGGTCATATCACTTACTTGTTTACTGAGGATCTTTTTCAATGGGTACCTTTTAGTAAACATCTGTATAGGACACAAATATCCTCAGTCTGCCCACTCTGAGAGGCCCATCCACATAAGTCTTCTTCAGACCTCCTTTTAAACAGTCCACTAATCCTTTCCTTCAAGCTCCTGACTCCTTGGCCAAATAGCACTTGCCTATGAACTGATGTAGATCTCCACTTCTCTCTGTCTCTCTGCAAGCAGAGCAGACAGTCAGGTTTTAATATCTCTGTCATGAAGTCTTCTATCTGGAGGTCTTGCCACCTTCCTCAGGGGAAACCTCAGGCTGTGCAGTATGAAAGCAATAAATCTCTATAACCTTTCTAGTCTAAGTGGGACAGACTTCCATCTTGTTCTCATTGCCTATGTCTCTCCTCTTCCTTCCTTCTCCAAGGGTTCCTAGCATAATCTTTTCTATGGAGAAAAGACAATCTCTTTAACAAGTGGTGCTGGGAAAACTGGACAACCACTTGTAAAAGAATGAAACTAGAACACTTTCTAACACCATTCACAAAAAATAAACTCAAAATGGATTAAAGATCTAAATGTAAGACCAGAAACTAAAAATACACAAGCAACTCCTGCAGCTCAATTCCAGAAAAATAAACGACCCAATCAAAAAATGGGCCAAAGAACTAAATAGACATTTCTCCAAAGAAGACATACGGATGGCTAACAAACACATGAAAAGATGCTCAACATCACTCATTATTAGAGAAATGCAAATCAAAACCACAATGAGGTACCACTTCACACCAGTCAGAATGTCTGCGATCCAAAAATCTGCAAGCAATAAATGCTGGAGAGGATGTGGAGAGAAGGGAACCCTCCTACACTGTTGGTGGGAATGCAAACTAGTACAGCCACTATGGAGAACAGTGTGGAGATTCCTTAAAAAATTGCAAATAGAAATGCCTTATGACCCAGCAATCCCACTGTTGGGCATACACACAGAGGAAACCAGAATTGAAAGAGACACATGTACCCCAATGTTCATTGCAGCACTGTTTATAATAGCCAGGACATGGAAACAACCTAGATGTCCATCAGTAGATGAATGGATAAGAAAGCTGTGGTACATATACACAATGGAGTATTACTCAGCCATTAAAAAGAATACATTTGAATCAGTTCTGATGAGATGGATGAAACTGGAGCCGATTATACAGAGTGAAGTGAGCCAGAAAGAAAAACACCAATACAATATACTAACACATATATATGGAATTTAGGAAGATGGCAATGATGACCCTGTATGCAGGACAGCAAAAAAGACACAGATGTGTATAGCGGACTTTTGGACTCAGAGGGAGAGGGAGAGGGTGTGATGATTTGGGAGAATGGCATTGAAACATGTATAATATCATGTAAGAATCGAAATGCCAGTCTATGTCTGATGCAGGATATGACACGCTTGGGGCTGACGCACGGGGATGACCCAGAGAGATGTTGTGGGGAGGGGGG
>NW_024070211.1:129817661-129877729 GCF_014754425.2 Oryx dammah
GGGCTGACGCGCGGGGATGACCCAGAGAGATGTTGTGGGGAGGGGGGTGGGAGGGGGGTTCATGTTTGGGAACGCATGTACACCTGTGGTGGATTCATGTCAATCTATGCCAAAACCAATACAGAATTGTAAAGTAAAAATTAAAAATAAATAAATTAATTTAAAAAATAAATAAATAAAATAAAAGATAAGAGGAAATTTTTAAACCTCAGATAGCTTAAGTTCTCCCTGTGCAAAAAATTCCACCAGCAAAAAAAAAAGAGAGAGAGAGAGAGAAAAGAATCTGGCTACCTGCTTGAATAATAGTTGGAGAGGAAAAAAAATTACAAAGAAAATGATAAAAATAATATCTCAGAAATTATCCTATCCAAAATTCTTTGTTCTTCAAATCTCTTTCAAATACTTCATCTCACTTGAACCTCACTAAACACTGTGAGCGACTGAACTGAACTGAACTGAAACACTGTGAAGTAAATACAGCCAATATTGTATTCATTTAAATCACAGAACTGAAAATGTGGAAGAAGAAAAGTGACTTTGCCAAAATTTTCATAGCTACCTATGAATATAAGCAGGGACTGGGATCTTGCCTCCCTGGTACAGTGATAGGAGAAGAAATGCACAAACCCCAGGGTCATCCTGTGTCTTGGGAACTCTGATTTACGGACTGGAGAAGGAGAGATGTTGATTGAAGAGAGAAAGATGAAGAAGCAGAGCACTCAGGAACGGGTGACCCCAGGGCCCTGAGCAGAGGGGAAGAATTAGAGTCAGGCTTTCCAGAAAATCCTGATATAATATTCTTATATATGGAATTATTATTCATTCCCATATATGTTATTTCCCTTTCATCCTTTTTCTCAATACAGTGTCAGGAAATTTTTACAGGTAGACAGCGGGGAAGGGCATAAAAAGCATACTCAAGCCCAAAGAAATATTTGAAAAGGGTCAAAACAGCAGAGGTACAGAACATAGGTAACTCAGTGAAGGACAGAAATTAACGTTCCAAAAATACACTTAATTCTGATATGATATTGTATAAGCTCATGAAGGCCAAAGAGGAAAGAAAGAAAAATAAATGTCATGTTAGTGTGGATTATAAATTTGTCTTTTCAGCAAAACTGAGTCTTCACTAACCAAATCAACTAAATAGTTTATTTTAAAATAAGCTTAATTCCTGATATGTTGCTTGGCCTCTTCATTTTGTGTGTTACAGACACTTTTATTTGTTGTGACACAAAACTCCACCTGTATAAACAGGCCCACAAACTGGGCAGATGTCTTTTTTTCTCTGGTAATCCCAGTTCTGTGACCTAAAGCAAGTCATTTTAAACTCTGTGGGCTAAAGACCCATTTCATCAGTTATGAAATAATGCCGCTGCTCCTGCTGCGAAGTTGCTTCAGTCGTGTCCAACTCTGTGCGACCCCATAGACGGCAGCCCACCAGGCTCCCCTATCCCTGGGATTCTCCAGGCAAGAACACTGGAGTGGGTTGCCATTTCCTTCTCCAATTCATGAAAGTGAAAAGTGAAAGTGAAGTCTCTCAGTTGTGTCCGACTCTTTGCGACCCCATGGACTGCAACCCACCAGGGTCCTCCGTCCATGGGATTTTCCAGGCAAGAGTACTGGAGTGGGGTGCCATTGCCTTCTCCGATGAAATAATGAGGGGATGCTAAATGCTCTCTAAGCCTTTACCCAACTTTCAAACTCAATTACTCTGTAGAAGTTGTAATTATCTTTACACAGGCCCTGACTTGAGTTCTCGAATTTAAAAATAAAAAGATAGGCTCCAGCAGGGGTCACTATAGTCCCATCGAGCCCCAAGTGAATCTTCACTGTAACCGTGCTTCACCTCTACCCTGTGTCTGGATGCTCTGTTTGAGACCACACAGACCTGTCTGCACCCAGCTGTTACCTAAATTCATCTTCAGGTATTTTCTTGTTCTGTTTCTTTTCCTTTATTTTATTTATTTTCCCAGTCACAGGTGATCATTCACCTTCATTGACTTGGAGGTTTTTCAGGAGAATTTATTTTAACTAGCTATGTCATATTTTTCACCTCTTAAAGTTGTGGTAAATTTAAAATAATGTGTATTTCTTCAAAAATATGAGATTATATTAAAGCACAAAACGAAATTCAATCTTTTTTTCTTAATCTATGAACACCCCCCCCCCAAAAAAAAGTCTCACTTCCTTTAGAACCCATCCATCCTTGAGAATTCTAGAATTCTGTTAATTGCTTATACTTCCCCATAGCTACTTTGCTTTTCCTATAAAAGGACAAGTTCATATATTCAAGAGCTGGGTAAGGATTTCAAAGATAGCTCTAATTTCCAATAACCCTGTCCATTGCCAAATTATACCGTATGTTTTTGTTCTGAAGGCATTGTGACCGTACATATCACGCAGACAGCTGGAGATCACTGGGCCTGTGACGCTGAAAGGCAGACGTCCTGCAATATCAGTGTTACTCCCCAAAAGTCGTGGGACTCCCTAGAGTCCTAAGTTTGGGGATTAAGTCCTGAGTCTTGAATCCTAAATCTTAGGACTCTTTAGAGCTACGATTCCATTTAGGACTACTCTGAAGAGGTTCTGTCTGCCCTAAAACCTTTCCCCAAACTCCATGTGCTTATGCAAAAGCTGATGCTGGCTCCATCACGCCATGAACCAAAGAGAGCTGACTTATACAGTGAAGCTCTGTGTCTCTGCTCCTCTGGCATGATGTATATGGCACCCTGTCCTGACACTGCTTAGCCCAAAACAGTTCTTGTAAATGTAAGCGAATGGTAGACACATTTAAGTTCGTCTTCCATTTCCCTTCTTATACATACCTGCCTCCCCTTGGACAAAGATTGATATTGCCCATCTCGGGGGCTGCTGCCATTTCCAATAGTATTATTTTAAAGTCCTAGTCTAGCAGATCACTGGGTTTCTTTTTATTTGTTAATAAGGAAGGACTCAATAGGACATGAGTTTGAGTAAACCCCAGGAGTTGGGGATGGACAGGGAGGTCTGGCGTGCTGCAGTCCAGGGGTTCAAAAAGAGTGGGACATGACTGAACTGAACTGAAGTAAGGAAAGCCTTCCACAGTGAATCGGGGTGGCCTGGTGATTATACAGCAAAAGTCTGTGCTCTCTGTGACAAGGCCACAGGAAGTATTCTTCTGCCTGGGTCTCCTGGGTTGCTTACTGTGGGAAAAGCCAACTGCCATCCCTCAAGGAGGGCTGTAGAGAGGAAATGAAGTCCCCTGACAGCAGCCAGCACCAGTGTGCCAACCACATTAGTGAGTGGAAGCAGTTCTTCCCAAGTGAGCTGAATCCACTCTCCTCACCAGGCTTCTGCAGGGCAGCCTTCTTTTCTCCACTCATTTATGTCTCAAACCACCATGTTGGTTCTACTGTCTAATTCTAATCTGTATGAATAGAATTGCACTTGTATTGGGCTAATTGCTAGAAGCAGAAGACGTCTCTATTCGTGAAGTTCATGCTCTTCTGTATCCCATATCTACAGAAACCTCAAACCATAGGTAGAAAAGTTTATCAGTAGTACAGATAGGTATCTGCTAAGGTGCTCAGTCACGTCAGACTCTTTGAGACCCCATGGACTGTAACCCACCAGGCTCCTCTGTCCATGGAATTCTCCAGGCAAGGATCCTGGAGTGGGCTGCCATTTCTTTCTCCCGGGCGTCTTCCTGACCCAGGCATTAAACCTGCATCTCCTGCATTGCAGGCCAATTCTTTACCTTCCAGAACCACCAGGGAAGCCACCGCAGACATGAATATGAGGGCAAAAGATGACTGTTTACAGCTTTAAAAAGTCATTAACTACTAACCTAAAGTAATAATGATACACGTGGCAAGAATCAGAAAATGAATATCCTCGGGCGCCTTATAGCATAGTTAGGGGGAAATAAAGAGTTTTATTTTAGGCTATGTACCCTTGACCCTTGCAATGCAGGAGACCCAGGTTCAATTCCTGGGTGGGAAAGATCCCGTGGAGAAGGAAATGGCAACCCACTCCATGGAGAATCGCATGGACAGAGGAGCCTGGCAGGCTACAGTCCATGGGGTCACAAGAGTCGGGCACGACTTAGTGGCTAAGCCACCACCACCACCCTTGGCCCCAGAATGTTGTAAACTATTGCCTGGAACACAAGAACATTTTGTTTTCATGTCTTCCTTTCTTCATCCATGATTTCACTCTATTTGAGGGTCATGTGACCTCTTCGTTTTCATTCAGTCTTTTGGGGAGAAGTTTCCCGTAGTCTTGGTGTTAAATTTGACTCTGTGCGTAACTGTTGAAATGTTATTTATAGGTTCCAAACACGGCTGTTGGTGTATTTTCACTTCGGGAATGTCCTGGCTTGGTAACCTGACCACAGGAACTTGTAGAAGAAGGTGGGACACAACTGGAGGCAGTCGGAGAGGAAAGCAGTCTTCTTACGCACTCAACTCCAGGTTGGGCCAGGAGGGCCTGCCCTCTTTCTGTCCTCCCCTGCCTTGTGACCAGGCACGCAGTGCAGCTACTGAAGTAGCAGCTCCCTGAATGAGGACAAGGGCCTTGCTTTCTCTAAGGTCCCGCACTCCTGCCAAGAACTTCCGTCTTCCCCCAGCCATGAAGAGGGCGAGCTCCTGCACGTCTTTAGTTTGGCCTCAGTGGGTGTTATAGCTGCAAAGGAAGATGAATGGGCGTAACCAGTTGGTAAACATGTATGCGCTCACCTATAGGGGTTTTCTAGGACATCATTTTCAGAGACATATGTTTTTAAAGGTATTAACAAAGGGGATGCAACTGCTATTTGGGGTGTTTGATAATAGCCTTTTATGTGCTAGAAGTTTTACATAGTATTTTTAATCTTTTCCACAATCCTATGAGTTTGGTACTATTACTGCCATTTTGTAGATAAGAAAATTGGGCTTCTGAAAGTTAAATCGTTGGCTTAAACTCACAGAGCTGCAGAGTGCCAGAACCAAACTAGAGTCCTAGTTTCAACCCAGGACTATCTGACTATGATATCTCCCACTCTTTCCAGGCTGCCTGAGTTTTGTTTCAAAGCAGGCCCAGGGAGGGGAATTACAAGTTTGCAGTGTTTGTTCTTATGCTTCTGGCGGTATGTGCAGGATTACTTCATTTTTTATTTTGAACTATGTTTTCCGGCAATCAAAGGATTGATTACAGGATGTTTTCCTGCCAGCAAAGTCTATTGAGCTGAATCACAAACATTGCCTTGCCTTCTGTCACTATTCATAATTTATTCATGGATCACTGGTTCCTTATTAGCAGTATATCTGTTGTGTATTTTGAATGATCCTTTCAAGGCTTCTTGGAGAGTGTTAGAGGAGAGGTGAGGGGAGGCGTTTTAAAGATAGCTTTAAGCAGGAAACAAATGATTACTTTATCTGAATGAGTTGTTCATATTCTACTGATCCAAGAAAAATAGTATTCAGAAAAAGGGAGGGATAATTTAAAAGAGTAAATGACCAGAATAATAATCCATGAGCAGCACTAAATATAAGTCCTACAAATCACAGAAACTGGAAAGAATTTTTGGTTATATCCAAAACAAATATGATGGAGACCAAGGGTTTGGAGGAGCGGGACATAGGTACACACATCAGTTCAGTTCAGTTACTCAGTCATGTCCAGCTCTTTGCGACCCCATGGACTGCAGCACGCCAGACCTTTCAGTCCGTCACCAGCTCCCGGAGCCTGCTCAGACTCGTGTCCATCGAACTGGTGATGCCATCCAACCATCTCATCCTCTGTCATCCCCTTCTCCGCTGCCTCCTGGATATATACACATTATCTTAAAGCACAGTTGATTTGCAATATTGCGTTAGTTTCAGCTGTACCTCAAAGTGATTCAGTTATGTATTTTTTTTTTTGGTTGTTTTCCATTATAGGTTATTATAAAATATTGAATACAGTTCCTTGTGCTATCCAGTAAATCCTTGTTTTATTTTATATATAGTAGTGTGTATCTATTGATCCCATATTCCTAATTTATCCCCCACTCCTTTCCCCTTTGATAACCATAAGTTTGTTTTCTATGTCTGTGAGACTGTTTCTCTTTTGTGAATAAATTAATTTGCATTATTCTTCAGATTCCACATATAAGTGATATAATATTTGTCTTTGTCTGACTGACTTACTTCAGTATGATAATCTCTAGGTTCATCCATGTCGCTGAAAATGCCAATAATGCATTCATTTTATGGCTGAATAATATTCCATTGTATAGATGATACCACTTTTTTAGGCATCCATCTGTTGACGCACATTTGGTTGTTTCCATGCCTTGGCTTTTGTAAACAGTGTTGCTATGGCCATTGGGGTGAGTGTATCTTTTCAATTTAGAGTTTTCATCTTTTCTGGACATATGCCCAAGAGTGGGATAGCTGGATCATATGGCAACTTTATTTTTAGTTTTTTGAGGAACCTCTATAGTGCTTTCCATAGTCGCTGCTTAATTTACATTCCCACCAACAGTATAGGAGAGGTCCCCTTTCTCCATACCTTCCCTAGTGTTTATTACTGGTCATCCTGCCTGGTGTGAGGTAATTCCTCACTGTAGTGTTGATTTGCATTTCTCTAATAATTAGCAATGTTAAGCATATTTTTGTGTGCCTGTTGGCCTTCTGTCATATACATTCTCTTATATTCACGGAGAAGGAAATGGCAACCCACTCCAGGATTCTTGCCTGGAGAATCCCACGGACAGAGGAGCCTGGCAGGCTAAAGTCCACGGGGTCACAGAGTCAGACATGACCGACTAACACACACAAGCACGCACATATCATATTGGTATTTATTACAGTAATTTGATTTTGTGTGTGGGGGAGCTGGTGATGCAGTCTCTGAAAGGCTATTAGATTCACACCTAAACTGGGAGTTTGAAGTCCGCAGCAGGCAGATGGGAAAGAACGATGGATATAACGTAGGAGGAAGCAAGAACCAGCCAGAACCCAGCTTGAGATGGAGCTGACAAGACACACCTGTGTCACTTCTTATTGCAGCTGCTCATGGTGGGGTGGGTTATCCTGCAGTAGGAAACTAACACAAAGGCAGGGCTTTCTTCAGGGAACTAAACACCCACACCTCGCTCAGGCTTTGGAGAAGAAGAAGGAAGCTCCAGGGCAAAGTGAGGCGGTTTCAGCAGCAGCGAGTGACCCCACAGCTGAGCTGCTCTTTCCTTTCTGCCCTTCACGTCACCCACAAGAACCTCTCTTGGGGGCACTCTCCCGGTAGCCAGCGGTTAAGACTCCAGCTTCCACTGCAGGGGGCAGGGTTTCTATCCCTGGTGGGGAACTAAGGTTCCATGTGCTGCCCCATGCCCACCCCCCTCCACACAAAATAAATCTCTCTTGGGCCCCACCCCAACCTACAGGAAAGGAAAACCAAGAACTCTAACCAGGTTACCACATTACAAAACCATCACACTAAACAAAAACAATATCATGGTTATAGCACTGGAAAAGAGGACAAAATTCTAGTGGCCAAAATAAAACAAACTCTTCCTGAGGCTAATTTTCGGTGGGAGTCTTGCTGTCTCCCCGCACAGTGCCAGGTTTGAAGCTCAGGTCATAACCCCACTTCAGGGAGCCTGCCACCTGCCTCCATGCTCCGTGGGGGAGCAGCGTCCTGGGCTTCTCTCTCTGCTGCTAACTCAGCTCTGTGTTGGCTTTGTGCTTCGGCTTGGGCACTGCTTGAGTCCTTGCTCCTGGGTAATTCCCTCTTTAAACACTCAGCTCTCAAAACTCTGTCCATGCCCTTCATATTAGTTTGCTACTGCAGTTGTAACACATTATGGCACTAATTTATCCTAGAGTTCAGAAGTCTGACGTGAGTCTCACTGAGCTAAAATGAGGGTGTTGGCAGAGCTTTGTGCCCTCTGGGGGCTTTAGGGGAGAATGCTCTTCTTTTCCTTTTCCTTCTAAAACTGGCCCACATCCCTTGGTTCATGGCCCGCTTCCATCTCCAAAGCCATTGCTGGTCAGTCAGGTCTTTCGTGCTGCATAAGCCTGATCCTGACTCATTTGCCTCCCTCTTCCATATTCAGAGATCCTTGTGTTACATTTAAGTCTCCTTAATTTCATGTCAGATGTTTAGTATCTTCATCTGCAATCTTACTTCCCCCTTGCCAGCTAGCCTACCACATTCACGGGTTCCAGAGATTAGGACGCGGACGTCTCTAGGGGAGCCGTTGTTCTGGCTATCACACCTTTCCATTCTTGTCATAGGCTGGCCTATTGTTACACTCAAACTTAAGAGCACGTTTCAGAGCCTTTGCTTTCCACCTTGCCACAACTCTTACCTTGAGGCAAGGAGCACAACTGGCTCTTTATAGGGGCAAACACAATAGGGAGAAAGAAATCCAAGGGAAAACATCCATTTATATTCAGAAATAATTTCCTACCACACAACAGCATTCTGTGTTTCTGAAGATCAGCTGGATGGCGGTTCTAATCTCTCTACAAGACTTTATTGAGTAATAGTCCAGATTCCCAGGCAGTCTAATGGAATGGCCGGATTCCTGTTGCCCAGCTGATAAATGTCTTTATCGTTTTCTCTTGGGCACTTTCTTCTCCACCCAGGAGAAAATCCACTGTCCTTTAAGACTCACCATCCAGCTCTCTTCTCATTGCTGTCACTTACCAGCTTGCATCTGCCCACCCTTTCACTGAAGGCCATGACACCTCATTCAGTTTTCCTTTCGACCACACTGCAGCAGCTCACCAAAGATGACATTCTGTAATCACTTTATTTTTAATCATCTACTTCATTCATCTCAGCTGCTGTGGAGAGACATTTATTCCTCACTAAATATCCATGTGCTCTTTTAAAATCCTACCCCACTGCAGATGGGGCCATGTGACTACTTCTGGACAAAGGACTGTGAGCCGAAATGACATGTTTTGCTTCCGGAACAAAGCATCTAAGAACTCAGTACAGTCTTTTCATCCCCTGCCATAGAAACCTGAAGGCTATGTGTTGAAATGGCAGCAGGCCAAAATAAAACAGCTTGAGTGGTAAGTAAAGCTTTGTTTTATTTGAGATTGTATCTGAGATTGGAATCAATCTTTTAATGCAGAATAGCTTATATTTTCCTGACTAGTACAGCCACCATTCCCAGATTCAAACTCTAGAACTCATCACTGGAAAGTTCCACCTTTGAAACCACTTCTAGAAACTTCACATTCTTAGTTTATAGACACTGAGCTTTTTGGCTTGCTCATTTGGATCTACCACTACTTCACTTAACAACTTTCAGTTCATTGACCATTCATTTTGGTCTGTTAGGGTTACAGTAACAAAATACCACCAACTAGGCAGCCTATAAACAAAAATTTATTTCCTATAGTTCTACAGAATAAAAGTCTGAGATTAAGGTGCCAGCATAGTTGGGGGAGAGCCTTTTCCTGGGTTCATGGCCAGCACCTCCTCTCTATGTGCTCACAAGGTAGAAAAAAGGGAGCTAGGGAACTCTCTAGAGTTTCTTGTATTATACAAGGGCACTAATTCTACCCTTGAGGATCCCATCCTTATGACTTAACACACCCCTCATCCCCAAAACCCTACTTCCTAATACCATCATCTTTGGAGGTTAGAATTTCAACATGTGAATTTTGACGGGATACAAATGTTCAGACCCTAGCACCATTCTACTATCTTTATCTCATCATCTCCTTCCTGTATTTAGTTTCCTCCCTTATCCAGTGTATATTCTACAAGCCATCATTTTCACCAGTTTCCTGTCAGTATTCTAATTTACCTTGCCTCATTTTCTTTCTATAGCACCTGTCAAAGCCCCAAGCTGACAAAGCCCATGCTGGATGAATCCAGCTACCCATCTTCTCTATACTTGTACCCAGGCTGAAGAACACTAATAGAAATAAATCATATAAAAAAGCAAATTTCTGAGCTGTCAACATTCCCTGGAAATCCCAGTGTGTGTTTACAGCCAGTTCAGTCTTAAACTTCCTCAAGCCTCTGTCCTTCTGCCTACACTATTAGATGGAACGGGTGAACTCACCATCAGCTTTACACAGAAAGTAACACACTATCAGAGAACTACCATGGCTTTTCAAAAATCAACTCTACAAAGCTGTCTGCATCTGTCTCCATTCTGCCTTCCTTCCCTCCTGTTTCAGCGTTGTGTCCCCGTCAAAGAAGAGTGCTTCTACCTCTGCCCTTAATCCCTAACCTCTTCCAGATTCTCAGGAACTTTATGTTGGCAGTTGTCTTTCCTCTGTATAGTGACTTCAGCTGTCTCCTTGATGTGCTTCCTGTCATCAAATATCCTCAATCCATTCCATCTTAAGGAGAAAAAAGTCACCCTTGATATAACATTCCCTTCCAGCTGTTCTTTGCTTTTCTTTACCTCTACCTAAACATTAGGTGATGGAATTCCTCAAAGTGAATAACAAACCCTCTTCTCTTTTCAGTCTATTCTCTTTCTTTTAAACTAGCTTATTTGTTTATTTCTTTTACTGAAGTATATTTGACTTATTAGTTTCAAGTATACAACATAGTGATTCAGTATAATTTACAAATTATATGCCATTAAAAGTTATTACAAGATAATGGCTATAATTCCCTGTGCTATACAATGTATCCTGTTGCTTATATATTTTTTTACATAGTGGTTTGTATCTCTTAATTCCATACCCTTAAATTAATATACCTCTCTTCCATTACCTCTCCTCTCTAGTAAGATTAGTTTTCTGTATCTATGAGTCTTTCTGTTTTGCTGTACATTCATTTGTGTTTTTTGATCCCACTTATAAGTGATAACATGCAGTATTTGTCTTTGATTTATTTAACTAAGAATATTGTTTTCTAGGTCCTTCAATGTTACTGTGAATTACAGAATTTCATTCTTTTCCATGGGTAAGTAACGTTTCATTTAGTATATACACACACACATATATATACATCTTTTAGTATTCATCTGTCTGTTGATGGACATTTAGGTTGCTCCCATATCTTATCTACAGTAAACAGAGCTGCTATGAAAATTGGGGTGTGTGTATCTTTTGAATTAGTGTGTGTTCATTGTTTTAGATACATATCAAGGAGTGAAATTGCTGGATCTTATGGTAGTTCTTGAAATTTGGCCTTGGAGTACAAAATGAAGCAGGGCAAAGACTAATAGAGTTTTGCCAGGAGAACGCACTGGTCGTAGCAAACACCCTCTTCCAACAACACAAGAGAAGACTCCACAGGTGAACATCACCAGATGGTCAGTATCGGAATCAGATTGATTATATTCTTTGCAGCCAAAGATGGAGAAGCTCTATACAGTCAGCAAAAACAAGACCAGGAGCTGAGTGTGGCTCAGATCATGAACTCTTTTTTATTTAATTTAATTTTAACTCTATTTTAACTCTAATTTTTATTGCCAAATTTAGACTTAAATTGAAGAAAGTAGGGACAACCACTAGACCATTCAGTGAAAGTGAAGTCGCTGTCATGTCTGACTCTTTGCGACCCCATGGACTGTAGCCTATCAGGCTCCTCCGTCCGTGGGGTTTTCCAGGCAAGAGTGATGGAGTGGATTGCCATTTCCTTCTCCAGGGGATCCTCCTGACTCAGGAATCAAACCCCGTTCTCCCGCATTGCAGGCAGACGCTTTACCGTCTGAGCCACCAGGGAAGCCCATTCAGGTATGACCTAAACCAAATCCCTTACAATTATACAGTAGAAGTAAGATATAGATTCAAGGGATTAGATCTAATAGACAGAGTGACTGAAGAACTATGGATGGAGGTTCGTGACACTGTACAGGAGACAGGATCAAGACCATCCCCAAGAAAAAGAAATGCAACAAGGCAAAATGGCTGTCTGAGGAGGTCTTACAAATAGCTGAGAAAATAAGAGAAGTGAAAAGCAGAGGAGAAAAGGAAAGATATAACCGTCTGAATGCAGAGTTCCAAAGAATAGCAAGGAGGGATAAGAAAGGCTTCCTCAGTGATCAATGCAAAGAAATAAGAGGCAAACAATAGAATGGGAAAGAATAGAGATTTTTTTCAAGAAAATTAGAGATACCAAGGGAACATTTCATGTAAAAATGGGCTCAATAAAGGACAAAAACAGTATGGAACTAACAGAAGCAGAAGACATTAAGAAGAGGTGGCAAGTCGACACAGGAGAACTGTACAAAAAAGATCTTAATGACCCAGACAATCACGATGGTGTGATCACTCACCTAGAGCCAGATATCCTGGAATGCAAAGTCAAGTAGGCCTTAAGAAGAATCACTATGAACAAAGCTAGTGGAGGTGATGGAATTCCAGTTGAGCTATTTCAAATCCTAAAAGGTGATGCTGTAAAAGTGCTACACTCAATATGCCAGCAAATTTGGAAAACTCAGCAGTGGCCACAAGACTGGAATAGGTCAGTTTTCATTCCAATCCCAAAGAAAAGCAATGCCAAAAAATGCTCAAACTACCGTACAATTGCATTTGTCTCACATGCTAGTAAAGTAATGCTCAAAATTCTCCAAGCCAGGCTTCAGCAGTATGTGAACTGTGAAATACTAGATGTTCAAGCTGGTTTTAGAAAAGGCAGAGGAACCAGAGATCAAATTGCCAACATCCATTGGATCATCAAAAAAGCAAGAGAGTTCCAGAAAAACATCTATTTCTGCTTTATTGACTATGCCAAAGCCTTTGACTGTGGGATCACAATCAACTGTGGAAAATTCTGAAAGAGGTGGGACTACCAGACCACCTGACCTGCCTCCTGAGAAATCTGTATGCAAATCAAGAAACAACAGTTAGAACCAGACATGGAAGAATAGACTGGTTCCAAATAGGAAAAGGAGTACGTCAAGGCTGTATATTGTCACCCTGCTTATTTAACTTATATGCAGAGTACATCATGAGAAACGCTGGCCTGGAAGAAGCACAAGCTGGAATCAAGAATGCCAGGAGAAATATCAATAACCTTAGATATGTAGATGACACCATCCTTATGGCAGAAAGTGAAGAGAAACTGAAGAGCCTCTTGATGAAAGTCAAAGAGAATAAAAAGTTGGCTTAAAGCTCAACATTCAGAAAACGAAGATCATGGCATCTGGTCCCATCACTTCATGGCAATAGATGGGGAAACAGTGGAAACAGTGACAGAATATTTTCTTGGGCTCCAAAATCACTGCAGATGGTGATTGCAGCCATGAAATTAAAAGATGCTTGCTCCTTGGAAGGAAAGTTATGACCAACCTAGATAGCATATTAAAAAACAGAGACGTTATTTTGCCAACAAAGTTCATTCTAGTCAAGGCTATGGTTTTTCCAATAGTCATGAATGGATGTGAGAGTTGGACCGTAAAGAAAGCTGAGTGCTGAAAAGTTGATGCTTTTGAACTGTGGTGTTGGAAAAGATTCTTGAGAGTCCCTTGGACTACAAGGAGATCCAACCAGTCCATTCTGAAGGAGATCAGTCCTGAATATTCACTTGAAGGACTGATGTTGAAGCTGAAACTCCAATACTTTGACCACCTAATGTGAAAAACTGACTCATTGGAAAAGACCCTGATGCTGGGAAAGATTGAAGGTGGGAGGAGAAGGAGATGACAGAGGATGAGATCTTTGGATGGCATCACCAACTCAATGGACATGAGTTTGATTAAACTCCGGGAGCTGAGGATGGACAGGGAGGCCTGGCGTGCTGCAGTCCAAGGGGTTGCAAAGAGTCAGACACGACTGAACGACTGAACTGAGCTGATTGTAGTTCTGTTTTTGGTGTTTTTAGTCCTCCATTCTGTTTTCCATAGTGGCTGTACCAATTTGCATTCCTACCAACAGTATACAAAGGTTCCCTTTTCTCTGACTTCCTTGGCAGTCCAGTGGTTAAGATTCTGTAATTACATTGCAGGGGGCACGAGTTTGACCTATGGTCAAGGAGAATCCCACATGTTGTATGGTGAGGTTAAAAAAAAAAAATGTTCCTTTTAGGCTACATCTTTGCAAACATTTGTTATTTGGACACCTTTTGACTATAACCATTCTGATAGGTGTGAAGTGATATCTCATTGATTTTGATTTGCATTTCTTTAATTATTAGTGATGTTGAGCATCTTTCTATGTGCCTGTTGGCCATCTGTAAGTCATCTTTGGAAAAATGTTTATTCAGGTTTTCTGCCCATTTTTTGATTGGTTGTTTGGATTTTTTGATACTGAGTTATAGGAACTGTTTATATCATTTTGGTATTAGCCCTTTGTTGGTTATATCATGCACAAATATTTTCTTCCATTCCATAACATGTCTTTTCCTTTTGTCAGTGGTTTCCTTTGTTGTGAAAAAGCTTTTAAGTTTAATTAGGTCCCATTTGTTTATTTTTGCTTTTATTTATTTTGCCTTGGGAGAGCAATCCAAAAAATACTGCTGTGATTTACCTCAATGAATGCTCTGCCTGCATTCTCTTCTAGGAGTTTTATGGTCTTACATTTAGATCATTAATCCACTTTGAGTTTGTTTTTTTTTTTTAATAAAATACAAAAAGGTGAGGAAATGTTCTAATCTCATCATTTTACATGGAGCTGTCCAATTTTCCTAGTGCCACTTACTGAAGAAACTGCCTTTTCTCCACTGTATATTCTTGCCTCCTTGTCATAGATTAACTGACCATAGATGCATGGGTTTATTTCTGGGCTTTCTCTCCTATTCCATTGACCTATATGTCTATTTTTGTGCCAGTACCAAACTGTTTTGATGACAGTAGCTCTGTAGCTTTGTCTGAAGTCTGGAAGGATGACACTACCAGTTTTGTTCTTTTTTCTCAAAATTGCTTGGGGAATTCAGAGTCTTCTGTAGTTTCATGTGAATTTTAGGATCACTCTACTCTCTCTCTTCAGGAAACCTCATCTACTACACAAAATTCCATTTTCTTTTCATCTTCAGCTCAGACTTACACTCTAACACTGGACTGGAAGAAACACAAGCTGGAATCAAGATTGCTGGGAGAAATATCAATAACCTCAGATATGCAGATGACACCACCCTGTGAAGAGGAACTAAAAAGGAACTTCAAAGGAACTAAAAGAGGAACTTCACCACCAGTGAAGAGGAACTAAAAAGCCTCTTGATGAAAGTGAAAGTGGAGAGTGAAAAAGTTGGCCTAAAGCTCAACATTCAGAAAATGAAGATCATGGCATCCGGTCCCATCACTTCATGGGAAATAGATGAGGAAACAGTGGAAACAGTGTCAGACTTTATTTTTTGGGGCTCCAGAATCACTGCAGATGGTGACTGCAGCCATGAGATTAAAAGACACTTCCTCCTTGGAAGAAAAGTTATGACCAACCTAGATAGTATATTCAAAAGCAGAGACATTACTTTGCCAACTAAGGTCCATCTAGTCAAGGCTATGGTTTTTCCTGTGGTCATGTATGGATGTGAGAGTTGGACTGTGAAGAAAGCTGAGCGCCAAAGAATTGATGCTTTTGAACTGTGGTGTTGGAGAATACTCTTGAGAGTCCCTTGGACTGCAAGGAGATCCAACCAGTCCATTCTGAAGGAGATCAGCCCTGGGATTTCTTTGGAAGGAATGATGCTAAAGCTGAAGCTCCAGTACTTTGGCCTCCTCATGCGAAGAGTTGACTCATTGGAAAAGACTCTGATGCTGGGAGGGATTGGGGGCAGGAGGAGAAGGGGATGACAGAGGATGAGATGGCTGGATGGCATCACTGACTCGATGGACGTGAGTCTGAGTGAACTCCGGGAGATGGTGATGGACAGGGAGGCCTGGCGTGCGGCGATTCATGGGTCCGCAAAGAGTGGGACACGACTGAGCGACTGAAATGAACTGAACTTACTTGATATTACCCTGATATCATCGTGATATCACGTGATATCTGGTTCCTTAAATTCAACATGCCCCAAACTGAACCTGAGATAGTTTCCATTAAGTTTATTCCTTATCCTTGTACGCTCTCTCTCTCTGTCATTAAATGCCATTAACAACCACTCAGATACTCAAACCAAGCACCTAGGATTGGCATTTGACTTGTCTCTCTTTCCTAATTAAGTCCATAAGCAAGTATTACTAAATTAATTACCTGAATACCTCTTAAGTACCTTCCTTTTTACCTTCCCTTTTATCTGTCCTCACACTCCAGTTCAAGCCACTGTCATCACTTACTGGATGACTGAACACTTCTCCCACATCTGTTCTTTTTGGGCTCTAATTCATTTCTACTCTGCATTTTAAAAATGCAAACTTGTTTTAAAATCTTTCAATAGCTGCTCTTTTGCTTTCAAGAAAAATCCAGATTGTTAACATGTTTTGCACAACTCTATCTCATTCTTGATATAATGCCCCTCTTCCCGCACTTTCTACCTTTGAGTCCTGTAATCCTTAGAACATCATAGATGCTCCATGAATATGTTTTGGATGAATGAATACTTTTTAAAAACAGTTTATAAAATGTACCATATTATAACATAAGCTGATACAAAATAATTATTTTCTGCTCTAAACACAGAATGAAATATGGCTAAAACTTTAAGTATGTGGCTCACTTGAAACCAGGAGAGCCCCTCCATATGTCAGAATTAAAGAGGGAATGTCAAATCAGAGTGCTAAGCAGACTCTTATGCCCAAACAGCTCATAGAATTGTTGGAACCAGACATAGACCTTAGATGCTGAAACTGGTTCCAACAACTAACTGCCCTGGAAGGAGAGCACAAGCTCCAGGCCCTCAGAGGAAAGCTGGAACTGAGCTATTTCAATACATCTGGGAGTCACAAAGGATTGTGGAGACTTTGAAATGAAACTTAGGAAACTCTTCCCAACCACCCATATAAACAACAAGAAGGTTTATAATATCCCAGGATCACAAATGAGAAAACCTCACCTACAAGAAATCAGAACCCCAGATCTGTGCCACATGCAGATGGAGAGTCTAAAATCACATTTTTTGTGTGAAGGGACCTGAAGCTGGGAAATCAACCTGAACAGAAACCTGGTTGTTTTGCTCAAGCTGAAAAGAGCAGTACCCTGTAGACTATTTCTCCAGAGGGAACTCTCTTCTAATGACAGTCACAAATGATAAATCATACCTTAAAACAAACCACTATCTGTGAGAGTCAGCAGATGAAAAAAAAAAAAGGAGCCAAAGCTTGAAAGAGAAGAATAACCAGAATAAAATGTTTACAATATATGTTTTAAATGTTCAAAGCAATGAAGGAAGGAGTATAAAACATAAGGGAAAAAAACAACAAGAAAAAATGACAAGTATTTTTATAAAGTCAAGGGAATTTAGAAATCAAATATAACCTGGTCTTTTCCACCTGAAGACCTTTAGTGAATATTCTTCTCTCTGCCTGTGCGCTCATGCCTCACTTCTCTACCTTCAAACGCCCACTCATCTTTGCAGTCTCAGCAAAGGGGATCCTTTGCTGACTGTGGGAAGATGTTGGTTTCCTCTGTAATAAATTCCCATGGCTCCTTCATTTCCCTTTTCAGCAACATTCATCACTGCAATAATGTCTTGTTCAATGTTTGTCATTCCTAGATGACTGTAAACTCCATGATGACAGGTGCGATTTCTGCCTCGTTTTCTACCTTATCCCTAGTAACTAGCACAGTTTCTATCTAATATGTGGACTATTGATTGGGTAACGTTATCCTAGGGACATTCCAGCTTACATCTGCTGCCTGGAATAATGATTAACAATTTCTTTCACTTCCTCTCACTGTTTGAGCAATAAAACTTGTATGAATACCCTGATTGTGGGCTGATTGGTTTATTGAACCAAAATGCCTAATTCGCTGTCTCCCTCTTTCCTGGCCCTTTAAATCTCATTGACACCTCTGGTTTCTTTGATCCTCCTCCTTCTCTATTTATCTGTAAACTCATCTAACCTCTTTTAGCGTACTCTCTTGTCTAGCTACTTTAGTCTGAGCCCTTTCATGAAAAGTATCAATACCCCATATCTCTTGATCCTTTTTTTTTCCCCTATCCAACAACCCTTACAAATCTCTAGGTCTACCATAAATCCACTTGGTTTCTTTGCCTTTTTTTTTTTGACCTGCTCTGATATATTTTGTGATTTTGCTGTAGCAGCAGAGTGAGTTGATTCCACTGCATATTCACTGTCTCCATTCTTAGTGGACTCTCAAGGCTTCCTAGTAACATTTCCATGCTACTCCTGTCTCTAAAATCCCAGGATACTGCAGGCGTACCTCTGCCCTAGCATTGTCACACTGTACTGGGGTTATGTGATTGTGAATCTAGTTACCCTGCCGAATAGAATTCCTTGGCAGTGGAGCCCTCTAGTATCTAGCAGATTTCCTGGCACAGAGAAAGTGCCAGAAATACATACCTTAAAAATGAATGAATGAGGATGAGAATGAAATGACAAAGAACTAATATAAGAAGCATAAGTGGGACAATGAAGCTTAGTCTCAGTATTCATGTGGTGTGACAAGATTAGCACCTAATTTATTAACTTTTTAAACCATGGCAAAAGAGACAAGAGTATATTATGTTTCTTCATTTGCCCCAACATGAATGGACCTAGAGGTTCTCACACTAAGTGAAATAAGTCAGACAGAGAAAGACAAATATCATATGATATTGCTTACATGTGGAATCTAAAAAAAAAACAAAATTATACAAATGAACTTGTTTATAAAACAGACATAGAGAACAAATTTATGGTTACCAAAGGGGAAAAGGGGGGATAATCAGGAGTTTGGGATTAAAATATACACAGGACTACATAAAAAATAAATAACAGTAAGTACCTCCTCTCTCCACCTCCTGAGAAATCTGCAGGTCAAAAAGCAACAGTTAGAACTGGACATGGAACAACAGACTGATTCCAAGTTGGAAAAGGAGTACATCAAAGCTGTATATTGTCACCCTGCTTATTTAACTTATATGCAGAGTACATCATGTGAAATGCCGGGCTGGATGAAGCACAAGGTGGAATCAAGATTGCTGGGAGAAATATCAATGACCTCAGATATGCAGATGACACCACCCTTATGGCAGAAAGTGAAGAGAAACTTAAGAGCCTCCTGATGAAAGTCAAAGATGAGAATGAAAAAGCTGGATTCTGTGGGAGAGGGAGAGGGTGGGATGATTTGGGAGAATGGCATTGAAACATGTATAATATCATATAAGAAACAAATTGCCAGTCCAAGTTTGATGCAGGATACAGGATGCTTGGGGCTGGTGCACTGGGATGACCCAGAGGGATGGTACGGGGAGGAAGGAGGGAGGGGGGTTCAGGATTGGGAACACATGTACTCCTGTGGCAGATTCATGCTGATGTATGGCAAAACCAATACAATATTGTAAAGTAATTAGCCTCCAATTAAAATAAATAAATTTAAATTTTTAAAAAAAACTCAACATTCAAAAAACTAAGATCATGGTATTTAGTCCCATCACTTCATGGCAAATAGATGGGGAAACAGTGGAAACAGTGACGGACTATTTTCTTGGGCTCCAAAATCACTGCAGATGGTGACTGAAGCCATGAAATTAAAGACACTTGCTCCTTGGAAGGAGAGCTATGACCAACCTAGACAGCATATTAAAAAGCAGAGATATTACTTTGCCAACAAAGGTCTGTATAGTCATATCTATAGTTTTTCCAGTAGTCTTGTATGGATGTGAGACCCAAAAAGAAAGCTGAGCACTGAAGAATTGATGCTTTTGAACTGTGGTGTTGGAGAAGACTCCTGAGAGTCCCTTGGACTGCAAGGAGATCCAACCAGTCCATCCTAAAGGAAATCACTCCTGAATATCCATTGGAAGGAATGATGCTGAAGCTGAATCTCCAATACTTTGACCACCTGATGCGAAGATCTGACTCATTGGAAAAGACCCTGATGCTGAGAAAGATTGAGGCAGGTAGAAAAGGGGACGACAGAGGATGAGATGGTTGGATGGCATCACTGGCTCAATGGACATGAGTTTGAGCAGGCTCTTGGAGCTGGTGATAGACAGGAAAGCCTGGTGTGCTACAGTCCACGGGGTCACAAAGAGTCGGACATGACTGAACAACTGAACTGAATGGAACTGAACCTATTGTATGGGCTTCCCAGGTGGCTCGGTGGTAAAGAATCCACCTTCCTTGAGTTGGGGAGATCCCAGGAGGAGGAAATGGCAACTCACTCCAGTATTCTTGCTGGGACAATCCCATGGACAAAGGATCCTGGTGAGCTACAGTCCATGGGGTCGCAAAAAGTCAGATATGACTGAGCATGCACCCACCTACTGAAGCACTAGGAACTACATTCAAAATCTTATAATAGCCTATAATGGAAAGAATCTAGAAAAGAATATATCTACACATAAATGTGTGTGAGTATATATATATATACATATATATATATATGAATCACTTTGCTGTACATGTCAAACTAATATAGCATAAAATTTGAGTGTATTTTTCTTATTTATAAGTTATGTAATATGTGGTAGCATAATAATTAAAGCTGTAGATACATCATACTAGGATTTAATTGTATGTTTATGCTTACATCTAACTAACTTTATATTCCTCTGTGTTATCTGTTCTGAGGTGCCAAATGACACTGAGATCAAGGATATCTGAAAATTCTGTCACTGGAGGTTGCCAGTTCATATATTTCCAAATACACCCTCAGTCTTATAAAATGTTTTCAGTTTTGCTGAGTTGCTATAGCTCCTCCCCTAGGAAAAGCTCCTTCCTACATTTCCAACCATCTGTGCCATCATCTGGAAGTTCTCATCCTAGTCTTTATTCTGGTTGTCCAATATCTGTTCATCCTGTTCTATCTCTGCTGACATCTCTGTTCCTAATTGTCTAGCTCTTGAGCATTGGAAATTTTACATTTTTTCTAGCCTTTCTCCTTCTCATCTATTTTCTATATTCATGGATGATTCTGAATTTGACAGTCATAAGGCCTTTATCCCTTGTATGCAGATTAATTCTTATCAGAGCAAATCCTAATCATAGTCCAAATAAAGTATCTGAAAGCAATCAGCCTCATCCTAAATTCCCAAGAAATGAGACCAACTCAAAAAATGTTTTTAAGTGACTGTATTCTTTGTCTCTGTCTCAAAAAGAGGTGCTAATTGTTCATTAAAACATATTCTCTCTTAGGATTTAGGTTAAACAATTGTGTAGCAACTCAAGGGGTATGTTTTTTGTTGTGGTAATGTTAAGTGGTGACCATCACTGAGGAACAGCTTAAATTCACCCAACTGAGGAGATTCTATTCCTAGACCCTACTATTCTGCCAGCAAGAAACATAAGCTGGAGAGAGAAGAGGTGAAATTAGAGACTGCTAAGTAATCTTTGGCAACTGTGTGGGCCACATCTAGGTGTACTGAAGAGAAGGGCCGTATTTATGCGGAAAATAGTACTTTTTACTCAAATATCTGGGCTGTCACATGTTTATTAGTCAGTACTTAAAACATGAGGGACAGGGTGATATAGTAGGGAGAGCATTCAAACTGACCTGGATTCTAGTTGATTCTGCCTTTCCTTATGTGTGACCTCTGACAAGTCACCAATTTCTCTGAGACCTTGCCTTCATCCGTAAAATGGGAAGAATAATAGTTACTTCACTGGGTCATTAATACAGTAAATTTAAAAAAAGATATTTAAAAGTATCTGAACATCTGACATGAAAGAGGCAATTACTTAAAACAAGTTTTCGTTAAAATTTCATTTTGTCTTATTATTCATCTACATGATCTTGGTCTCAGGACTTCAAGTTGGAGAAGGAAATGAAGTGGGTTTTTATTTCAGTTTGAGAAATATGGAACTGGGCTGGTTTGCCAGTAGGAGTAGGCTATTTGGATGAGTCTATTTGATTTCAGGATGTTGTCCAGCCTCATCCTTCACCAGCCTGAGTACTGCTTGTTCCAGAAGTGCATTGCTGAAAGAGTGGAGTCATACAAAGTCAGGCATGGGTGTCTCAGGAAGGCAATGCCAGGACACAGTTTTGGAAGCATGGTCTGATAGTCATCCAATAACACTTATTAGTATCCTGTGCATAGAAACAGCTAGACAAGGTGAGGTGATGCAACAGAACACATCAAATTGAATTTTACAGCATAAAAAATTTTTTCTGGAGTTGACCTTAATTACTCTTAAATATTGCTAAAGATCAGAGTCCATTTCCTTCATTTTATGGATGAAGAAATGATAGGCTGGAGAAGTAACTTGACCACTTTACTGATAATACAGCATATTTGCCACTAAACTCTTCTGGTGGTACAGTTTCTGCTTCATGCAGAAATAAACAAGTTGTCCAAATTTTACATAGAGACAACTCAAAAAGATCTATTAACCAATGTAATCACTTCTGGTTACATAAAGAAAACTAAATCTGTTACAATAAAAAAAAAAAAAACCTTTCCTATAAAGTTTGGAAACTTTATAGGAAATTCCTTCTGATTTACCTAGGAATTATTCTTGGTGCTTATATGGCAACTTCTCCCTGTAGAATGTAGCCATCCCCTGAACAAATGCTGAAGTTATTGAAATGACTGGATTCGGGGGGCTCAAATTGGGGAATATCTTAGGCAAGATGTTTCTCTGGGCAGCCTGAGTATCAAACCTATAAGACATGTGTAGGAAGAGTCTGTTGGAATCAGGAAAAAAATGGGAGTTTATGATGTTTAGAGAGACTAGAAAGCATGTGATGAGCAAGTAATAAATGCTATGTTGCCCATCTGTGTTTGTTTTTCTTGACTCCTTAGGATTCTCAGTAAAATTTCACAAAGGCCTCATTTCAAGTTAGAGGAGAAAACATTTCCTTCTAAAAATGTTTAAACATAAATTTCAGACTCTCAAGCAAAAGTCAAAGAGGCCTAAAAGGTTGACTGGACTCTAGCTAAAATTTGCCTCACTTATTCAAATTCTTACTGGCAAAAGGCAAAGGCTAGCTAGCTCTCTCAACATTCCTATGTGGGGTTTCTGTTTTCTTTACTTTCTGATTACTTCTCAGGTGCTGGTTTATAATATTGTAGGAGATTCGGAGGAATAATCTGTCTTAATAAGATATGTTTTTACAACACCATTGAATTAACTGTTAAATTGTATTTCCTGCCTTTCAAATCTCATTGATTTATAGCCAGGGCTAAGGGGGAAAGGTATGCATTTTGTGAGATATAAGAAAAGCAGGCAGGCAGTGTTAGAATCAGAGGTCAGCAAACAAGAAGTGAAGGAGTTTGTGGTATCGAGGCCATGCAGCAGGTGTGAATGCATGTCCAGGGATGAACACGTGTCCAGGTATCTTCAGCCAGTCGGTGTAACCTTCATTTGTCTTACCAACATGACGTTGCCTGCCTTTAGCCTCTACACCATTTTCTCGGGTTTTATCTGGCAGTGTCCCCAAAACTGTCACACAGGCTCCTTAACAGGCCTGCATGCCACCTTCTGCTGGCACTGTCTCACAAGATGCCTCTGCTGGATGGACAATGCCTTTTCCAGGACGCCAGTCAACTCTCTGCTGGGATGTGAGCCCACAACATCCCATCTGCTGGTGAGGCACTCGTCTCTGCCTGGCCACTCTGTCCCAGGAGGAACAGGGCCCCCTCTTCCTAAGGCCCACGTAACCACCAGGCTAGAGAGGAGAAATAATCCCACAAACCTGAGAACTAGGATATCCTCCTAAATGCCTATTACCTATCCCAGGATTTGCTTCTTTTCTAGAGTTTTCAAAGTAGGACTGTTATTTTCTTTCTTAAAAAACTGTAACCTTAAGCTGTGGACTTACCCTCTAAGCCCCAGGACATTTGATTAAAAAAATGCAATTGCCTGGCTTAAGAAAATTTGATTCCTTTAGGCCTCCCTGGTGCTACCATGGATGCTGCATACTGAGGGTATAGTTGAACTATGATGGTGGCTTTCAGACTTAAGCAAGCATCAGGATTACCTAAAGTTTCTCTTGAAAGAGATTACTGGACACAAACTCCAGAGTTTCCAGTTCAGTTGGTCTGGTGTAGTGCCTGATAATTTGAATTTTCACAGGTTCTCATGTGATCCTGATGCTGTTGGCCCAGGAATCACAGTTTGCAAACCACTGGCCTGGTGTATAGTGAGATCTAGATAAAATCACAACAAAATACAGTGGCCCAACATCAGAATGCCTAGACCACTCACTCATACCTGCTGCTCCCATAAATATCACATAATGAGGGTATATTTGGCAAAAAAAAAATGTTAAGCTATTTTTCAGTAAGATAAAAATATTTTAAACTGACAACACTCAGACAGAATATCACCCTGGAAGACAATAAATCACTAAGAAAGCTGCCAAGCATCACCATGGCATCATTATATTCAAATCCTCACAGAGAATAAAGTGCATTGTTTTCCAGACTCATACAAAACAGTGGTCCTCACATCCTGCTGTGCACTATTTTCCCTTTGATATCAAGGGAAAAAATTGAGTATTTCTTTCTTTAGAGGTCATTTACTTCTTTTAAATCCTGAATTTAGCCTAGACTCTGCTTAGAGGTAAGCTGAAATCAAAAGGAACGATAAAGAAAGTTGACATTATAAGGTAGACAAATATAGTAGAATCAGCAGAATAGCAAGATTATTTCCTTCTCCTATATAGGATGACTCTGTAATGTAAATGGCATTACTGTTTATTACCATAGATTCACCTGGTCTTAAAAATGATCTAGAAGTTGTGATCTGTGATATTCAGGAAGGTAAACTGGGGAAGGAAATTCTTCTGGCCATATTTTACAGCTGTTAATGGATGCTGGCACCCAGTGCAGCTATGTTTACCGTCGCTGAGAACCAGTCTTATCCTCTGTCACACACTTCAGCCTGCCTGATTAAGAACGTGGAGCACACCCATTGAGGCAAGGGGCTTCCACGGTGTCCCAGGATCTAACTCTCAGAGCATTTAGAAGATCAAAGACAGGCTGCAAGATCACAACCATGTCTTTATGACTCCTAATCTGTCCAAAGACAAGTGGTCAAGAACTGGAAAGCAGTGATTCTAATTCTGTGGGAAGAGCAGATGATTTAGGCTTCCAGGAGAGGAGAGAACCCCTGAGAGTGCAGGGAAAGGTCTGTTCTGTGTGTGGACAGGGCAGGGAGATTGCAAATTGAGCCATGCCTCAGAGCTGCCAGGTGACCCAGATACCTCGTCAAAGCGCCCACTTTGAAAACAAAACACAACCTGAGTTGGAATGTTTCTGTTACTTTGCTTCTTTCCATCCCAGAAATGAAATCAGATTCCTTCTCATGGCTGAGTCCCACTTCTGGTCATCGAATTACTGAGCGGGACATCATAGGAGACCGAGCCCCAGCGTGCCCAGTATCCATTAGCCATCACGTGGAGTGCATTAATAAACCCAAGCAGAGGTATGATATTACACTGAAAATGCATCTGGAAGATTTTTACCATCATTCTAACTTTGTGAGTGTGCCAGCAACATCTCTTTCAACTCGAGGTAAACTAAGCTAGGTATTTAGAGAGATTAAGTCTTTCAGGCCCAGACTAGGTCACCCTGGAAGGCACTTGTACAGGGAGAAATAAGCCTCTGTGGTTCTTTAATGTTCATCCTTCAAATAGAATATATCAAAATATGTAAAAACACATCATGATCAAGAAATAGAGTTCATACCAGGAATGTATATATGTTCATGTGTATGTATGTGGAAATGAGCAGTACGTTTTGTTAAAAATACATAGTTTAGTCTTTGGTTTATAAATTTTACATAAATTGTACAAATTCTCTTATTATTTCACTTAACATTATGTTTTCAGTTTAGAATAACATTTTTCCTTCTCACTTCTGCCTTAGTCATGATTCTAGTAATAAATGTAGTATTAATATATACTTCCAATTATTTAGATCTTGTAAATTTAATAAAATTTTTAGTCTTATGTTTAACTTTTAGAGAATTTTCTAGACTTTCCTTATGTATTCATTGTTGATTTATGTAGAGTCTTCTTAGTTTTTTTTGTTGTTGTTGTTACTATTGTGATATCTTATCTTCTACTTGTTGGAAAGTGGAACACCACAAATTTTGATATGTTCATTTTCTACCCTATTTCTTATTTCTTTTTAGTTATGTACTTTTGAACTTTTATTGGCCAACACCTGCAGTGTTCTGTTACAGTGATAAGGAGAATCTTCATCTTGTTCCTGAATATAAAGGGAACACTAAGTTTTTCCATTAGTATGATTCTAGCTAAAGGCTTTTTGATAATTTTATCAAAGTAAGGGTCTTCCTTCCCATCTCTAGTTTTGTTAAGAGCTTTTTAACATATTTAGATTTTGGATGTAATCAGATTATTTTTCTGCATCTATTCCTTGAAAGAAAAGCTATGACCAACCTAGACAGCATATTGAAAAGCAGAGACTACTTTGCCAACAAAGGTCCATCTAGTCAAAGCTATGGTTTTCCCAGTAGTCATGTATGGATGCAAGATTGGACCTTAAAGAAAGCTGAGCACCAGAGAACTGATGTTTTTGAACTGTGGAGTTGGAGAAGACTTTTGAGAATCCCTTGGACTGCAAGGAGATACAACCAATCCATCCTAAAGGAAACCAGTCCTAAATATTCGTTAGAAGAACTGATGCTGAAGCTGAAACTCCAGTAATTTGGCCACCTGATGTGAAGAACTGACTCATTGGAAAAGACCCTGATGCTGGGCAAGATTGAAGACAGGAGGAAAAGAAGATGACAGAGGATGAGATGGTTGGATGGCATCATCAACTCAATGGACATGAGTTTGAGCAGACTCCAGGAGTTGGTGATGGACAGGGAGGCCTGGCATGCTGCAGTCCATGGGGTCACAAAGTGTCGGACACGACTGAGCAACTGAACTGACTGAGTTGGTCATACGCCTTCCCTCCTTAGACTTTACCTTCCTGGCATGAACTCTACTTGATCATGATGTTTTGTTGCTCTTCTTGTCCTTGTTATTATTATTTATAGCACCCTGGGTTCTATTATTTGATACCTTATTTAGTATTTTTGCATCGATGTTTTATATATATATATATATATATAATTGCCCATAATTTCCTTTGCTTCTTTTTTTTTTTTTTTTCTTTGCTTCTCCCATCCTTATTATATTTTGTATGGAGAGAATACTAGTGTTATAAAAGTAATTGAGTCGCTTTCCCAGTAATTAGAAATTTGGGCTTTAGCCAGTTATTAAAGTTTTTTTAAAAATAATTGATTAAATTTTCTTAGTACTTATTGATCTATTCAAGTTTTCTTTCACTTGTCCAATTTTAAAATTTTATCTTCATTATTTTCATTTCATTAATTTTTCAAGTTCACTAATACATTTATGGTATTATTTCATAACTAAAAAAAAAAAACTGTTATCTTTTTGACTATTCTAACTTTTTTGTTCCATATATTGTTATTTACATCTTCCTCCCCTTTTCTCTTAATAAGCCTTCATTCATTTCTAAATATTTTAAGATTTTCCTCCTGATGTTTCTTTTAATTATTTCCATTACTGAGAGAGGGACAACTCAATAAAGTGAGCAAGAGTTTCAATAAAAGACACTCAACATCGTTGAGTACATACACATAACATGCATATATGTGTCTATACGTATGCCTGTATATGCATATGTAGATAAGCATGTAAGTATATATATATAAATATATGTGTGGATATAATACATGAAGACAGCACTTTTTATGGAAGTTAGTTGAAAATGTTTAATAACAGAATAGATTTTTAATCAACATTAATATCTATTTACATAATTAAGATGTGATACATTAAAAATATTTTACTTAGGCTAGGTGACCTTTTTAACCACCAGTTTTTTCAAAATTTATTTTATTATGCTAAAAACACCTAACGAGATCTACACACAACAAATTTTAAATGCATAATATATTAGTGTTGTCTGTAGGTAGTGTTGTTCAGCAGATCTCTAGAGCTTATTCATCTTGCTCAGCAGAAACTTCATGCCTTTTGATTAGTAACTCATTTCACCCTCCCCCAACTCCTGGGAACCAGTGTTCCACTCTTTGACTCTATGAATTTGACTATTTTCAGTTCAATTCAGTTCAGTTACTCAGTCGTGTCCAACTCTTTGCGACCCCATGAATTGCGGCACGCCAGGCCTCCCTGTCCATCACCAACTCCCAGAGTTCACTCAAACTCATGTCCATCGAGTCAGTGATGCCATCCAGCCATCTCATCCTCTGTCGTCCCCTTCTCATCCTGCCCTCAATCTTTCCCAGCATCAGGGTCTTTTCCAATGAATCAGCTCTTCACATGAGGTGGCCAAAGTATTGGAGTTTCAGCTTTAGCATCAGTCCTTCCAATGAAAACCCAGGACTGATCTCCTTCAGAATGGACTGGTTGGATCTCCTTGCACTCCAAGGGACTCTCAAGAGTCTTCTCCAACACCGCAGTTCAAAAGCATCAATTCTTCTGTGCTCAGCTTTCTTCACAGTCCAACTCTCACATCCATACATGACTACTGGAAAAACCATAGCCTTGACTACATGGACCTTTGTTGGCAAAGTAATATCTCTGCTTTTGAATATGCTATCTAGGTTGGTCATAACTTTCCTTCCAAATAGTAAGCGTCTTTTAATTTCATGGCTGCAATTACCATCTGCAGTGATTTGGGAGCCCCCCAAAATAAAGTCTGACACTGTTTCCACTGTTTCCCTATCTATTTCCCATGAAGTGATGGGACCAGATGCCATGATCTTCATTTTCTGAATGTTGAGCTTTAGGCCAACTTTTTCACTCTCCTCTTTCACTTTCATCAAGAGGCTTTTGAGTTTCTCTTCACTTTCTGCCATAAGGGTGGTATCATCTGCATATCTGAGGTTATTGATATTTCTCTCGGCAATCTTGATTCCAGCTTGTGCTTCTTCCAGCCCAGCATTTCTCATGATGTACTCTGCATGTAAGTTGAATAAGCAGGGTGACAATCTACAGCCTTGATGTACTCCTTTTCCTATTTGGAACCGGTCTGTTTTCCATGTCTAGTTCTAACTGTTGCTTCCTGACCTGCATATAGGTTTCTCAAGAGGCAGGTCAGGTGGTCTGGTATTCCCATCTCTTTCAGAATTTTCCACAGTTGATTGTGATCCACACAGTCAAAGGCTATGGCATAGCCAATAAAGCAGAAATAGATGTTTTTCTGGAACTCTCTTGCTCTTTCGATGATCCAGCAGGTGTTGGCAATTTGAGATCTGGTTCTTCTGCCTTTTCTAAAACCAGCTTGAACATCTGGAAGTTCACGGTTCACATATTGCTGAAGCCTGGCTTGAAGAATTTTGAGAATTACTTTACTAGCGTGTGAGATGAGTGCAATTGTGTGGTAGTTTGAGCATTCTTTGGCATTGCCTTTCTTTGGGGTTGGAATGAAAACTGACCTTTTCCAGTCCTGTGGTCACTGCTGAGTTTTCCAAATTTGCTGGCATATTGAGTGCAGCACTTTCACAGCATCATCTTTCAGGATTTGAAACAGCTCAACTGGAATTCCATCACCTCCACTAGCTTTGTTCGTAATGATGCTTTCTAAGGCCCACTTGACTTCACATTCCAGGATGTCTGGCTCTAGGTGAGTGATCACACCATCATGGTAATCTGGGTCGTGAAGATCTTTTTTGTACAGTTCTTCTTTGTATTCTTGCCACTTCTTAATATCTTCTGCTTCTGTTAGGTACATACCATTTCTGTCCTTTATTGTGCCCATCTTTGCATGAAATGTTCCTTGGTATCTCTAATTTTCTTGACAAGATCTCTCTAGTCTTTCCCATTCTATTGTTTTCCTCTATTTCTTTGTATTGATCACTGAGGAAGGCTTTCTTATCTCTCCTTGCTCTTCTTTGGAACTCTGCATTCAGATGCTTATATCTTTCCCTTTTCTCCTTTGCTTTTCACCTCTGTTCTTTTCACAGCTATTTGTAAGGCCTCCCCAGACAGCCATCTTGCTTTTTTTGCATTTTTTTTCCTTGGGGATGGTCTTGATCCCTGTCTCCTGTGCAATGTCACGAACCTCTGCCCATAGTTCATCAGGCACTCTATCTATCAGATCTAGGCCCTTAAATCTATTTCTCATTTCCACTGTATAATCATAAGGGATTTGATTTAGGTCATACCTGAATGGTCTAGTGGTTTTCCCTACTTTCTTCAATTTAAGTCTGAATTTGGCAATAAGGAGTTCATGATCTGAGCCACAGTCTGCTCCTGGTCTTGTTTTTGCTGACTGTATAGAGCTTCTCCATCTTTGGCTGCAAAGAATATTTTAGGTATCTCATATAAGTGGAATCATGCTATATTTGTCTCTCTGTGACTGGCTTATTTCACTTTACATGGTGCCCTCAAGGTTCATCCACGTTGTTATATATTGCAGAATTTCCTTCTTTATAAAGATGAATAGTATTCCACTGTATATATATATATATATGCCACATTTTTAATCCATTCATCTGTCAATGTACATTAGATTGTACCCATGTCTTTGTTGTTGTGAATAGTGCTATGATGGATTTGTTGTTGTTTAGTCACTAAGTCCAACTCTTCCAACTCTTTTGTGACCCCATGGACTGCAGCCCACCAGGCTTCTCTGTCCATGAGATTTCCCAGGCAAGAAAACTGGAGTGGGGTGGCATTTCCTTCTCCAGAAGATATTACTTTCTATCGAAAAGAAGTTATGTAAATGCAGTCAATTTTATTTATAATTTATTTAATTTGTTGTTGTTCAGTCGCTGTTGTGTCAAACTCCCTGCTGCCCGATGGACTGCAGCACACCAGGCTGCTGTCCTTCATTACTATCTCCCCAAGTTTGCTCAGACTCATGTCCACTGAGTTGATGATACCATGCAACCATCTCATCCTCTGTCTCCCTCTTCCCCTCCTGCCCCCAATCTTTCCCAGCATCAGGATCTTTTCCAATGAGTCAGTTCTTCAGATCAGGTGACCAAAGTATCGGAGTTTTGGCATCAGCATCAGTCCTTCCAATGTGTATTCAGGGTTGATTTCCTTTAGGACTAACTGGTTTGATCTCCTTGCTGTCTAAGGGACTCTCAAGAGTCTTCTCCAACACCACAGTTTGAAAGCATCATTTCTTTGGTGCTCAGCCTTCTTTATGGTCAACTATTACATCTGTACATGATTACTGGAAAAACCTTAACCTTGACTATATAGGACCTTTTTCACCAAAGTGATGTCTCTGCTTTCTCATATGCTGTCTAGGTTTGTCATAGCTTTTCTTTAAAGGAGCAAGTATCTTTTAATTCCATGGCTGAGGTCACTGTCTGCAGTGATTTTGAAGCCCAAGGAAATAAAGTCTGTCACTCTTTCCATTTTTTTCCAATCTATTTGCTGTGAAGCGATGGGGCTGGATGGCATGATCTTCAGTCTTCATTCTCCCCATTTTCTCCAACACCCCCAAGCCTCCAAATGGCATCATTTTTCTTCCACATTCAGAATGGGTCTTTTGGTGACCGGTTCTCTCAGCTGTATCTGAAAATGTGCTTGTTTAATGTTTATTTTTAATTGGTTATGGAATTTTTTTCCAGCCCTTCAAAGCTATCATTTCATTGTTTTCTGGCTCTTTTTTATGTTTTAAATTCAGCTATGAATTATATTAGTTTTTTTTGTGTGTGTGTGTGTGTGTGTGTGTGGTGGTGAAAGTGAATGGGTTAACCCCTCAGTCATGTCCGACTCTTTGCGACCCCGTGGACTGTAGCCCACCAGGCTCCTCTCTCCATGGGATTCTCCAGGCAAGAATGGAGTTGGTTACAGTTCCTTTCTCTAGGGGATCTTCCGACCCAGAGATTGAACCTGGGTTACCTTCATTTCAGACAGTTTCTTTCACCTTCGGAGCCACCGAGGAAGCCCCCTGTGTGTGGCAGTGGCTGGGGCAGGTAATCTGTTTTTAAGATTTTTTTCCTCTTTCTACTTGTTTTAGCAGTTTTTTACAGTTATGTTCCTTAGTATTTTCCTTCTATATTTATTCTCCTTTATCATTCTTTTGAATCTGTAGCTTGTTACTGTTTCTGAAAAATTATCAGTCACCATCTCTTCAGGTGTTTCTGTCCCATTTTCTTTCTCCTTTTTGGAATATCAATTACATGCATATCAGACTGTCCCACTGCAATTTCTGTCTTTTACATTGTTTTCTCTACTTTCCATTCTTCTCTCTGTCCTTCAGTCTGGACATTTTCTTGTGGTCTGTATTCTAGGTCATCAGTCCTTTCTTAAGCTGTCTGTAATTTGCCTTGAAAACAATCCATTGCTTTACTATTGTACTTCTCAGTTCTAGAATTTCTATTCAGCTATTTTATATAGTTTTTAGTTCTCTGTCAAAATTCTAAATCTTGTTTGTAGTTCCTTGAAAATATTGTGTTATTTTAAAAACAGTATCGTATCTGATAGTATTTGTATCTTTGTGCATCTTTTTCTATTGTCTGTTATTTCAGCACATTTTTTAGTATGCCTGGTTTTTTAGGTTGAGTGCTTGACTCTGAAAAATTGTAGAAAATTTTGAGGCCGGACTGTTGCTGGGTTTCTTCCAAAAAAGATTTACCCTTGCAGGCAAGTGTCCAGGGGTACAAGTGATCTCAGATTATTTTAGCTCATTCTAGTTGTTTGGTGATTTGAACCTGGCTTTTACATTTTAGTTCACTTATTCCTCAAGTGTAACATTTGGGGATGCCACCTGAAGCGGGGGTGTTACTAGCCCCATTTACCACTCAATTGGTCTTAAACTTCAGTCTTTATGCTGCTGACCCTATGAGTCTATGAAAAGCTCATTTCAGCTTTTGGCCTAATTAGCTGATTCTTCAGTAATTAATAGATGTTCCTAATAGCAGGCTTCTTATCTGTATTTCTTCTCCTGGGGCTTGGCACTGTGATTCTCCACAAGCTCTCTGATGCCAGTTTTTCTAGTTGTTCTCAGAGGGTACAATGATTAGAATCACCAGGTTCACCATTACAGGAAAAATACGTAATTTTTAAATTGCAAGACATTACTACTGTTTTATATCACTCATTTTTTATATAGGTTTACCTACATATTCATCATTTTATTCATCTACAGATGCTTTGAATTTTCTTCACTCTGAGTGTATTTTGATAAATGCTTTCATTTTTGTCACAAAATGACTATTCTGCCTTTATTCTTAAAAAATATTGTTGCCGAATCTAGTTTGACTATTATTTTTCAGCACAACAGAGATGCCATTCTACTTCCTTTTAGCTTCCATTGTTGCTGTAAAAATCAGCTGTAAGTTTTCTTGTTGGTTGTTTCTTGAATATATAAAAAGGTGTCTTTCATAAATTCTATACATGGCTTGGTTGCTATCTTCAAAAATATTGATCAGTCTCTTCTTTCATCTGAGACTCCAGTTGATTGTTAGACCCTGTCCTTTAACTATATTACCCTCTCTTTTATATATTCTATCTTTCTATCTCCCAGGGCTGCATTCTGTATATTTTTTTCCTTATACCAATTCTCTCTTCAGCTGTTTGTAATCTACTCTTTTACCTATCACTGAGTTCTTAATTTGGTTCATTGTAGTTTTCAGTCCTAGAGGTTTTGGTTTCTTTTGGATATAATCCATCAGTTTTTAGGTTCTTCTTCCTTGCAAACTTTTCCCTCCAGATATGTCTTATTTATTTAAACATAATTGATAATTCTGAAGGTTTATAGGTCTGTTTCTTTTGTCTGCTGTTTTTTCCAGTTCTTGTTTGTTGTGTTCTATTTATTGGTTATCTTTGGCTGCTTTATAGCCATTGTACTTAAAAAAATATTACAGAAAATTCTGAGATCTAGAATAAAGTTACTTTTTTCCAGAGAAAATTTAGATTGGCTTCTATCAGATACCGAGGAACATTAATTGTATCACTATAATGTGCCACCCTGAGGCAAGTTCAAGACTTAAGGTTCCTCAGTCTGCTGCAATTATGGGAATGTATACTATTATACCTATATGTGCTGATTTGTTTTCAGTTAACCCAGTCTCAGAGTCTTTGAGATCCCAGCTTATCATGAGAAATCTCTAACATTAGATTCCTTACCGTCTGACACTGAGCTTGTTTTCTGATCTTCTCATTCAAATGAAGTTATCAAAATGAAAGTTCAAATTTACTGCGACTGGCCTTCAAGTCAAAAGAGGACCCTGTATGAGCTTACCTCTTTACCTTCCTCTGTGACCTTCAGGCGTTGCCTAGTAATTTCTTACAATCTTGTCAATTCTTCATTAATTTAAAGAAATCTTTTAAAATCGTATATTCAGTATATTTAGATTTTTTCAATAGAAGGGTTCATCCAGTAATATAGTTTGCTATAACCAAAAACAGAGGAGGAGGACAACCTTGTGAATATTGTGAATGATTTTCCTTCTAATTTCACTGAGTTAGAGTCAGAATATACATTGTGTCAAGTCGCTCAGTCATGTCTGACTCCCCGTGACCCCATGGACTGCAGCACACCAGGCTTCCCTGTCCTTCAGCATCTCCTGGCTTGCTCAAACTCATGTCCATCAAATCGGTGATGCCATCCAACCATCTTGTGCCTGTCGTCCCCCTCTCCTCCTGTCTTCAAACTTTCCCATTGTTGGGGTCTTTTCCAATGAGTCAGTTCTTCCCATTGGGTGGCCAAATATCGGAGCTTCAGCTTCAGCATCAGTCCTTCCAATGAACATTCAGGACTCATTTCCTTTAGGATTGACTGGTTTGATCTTCGTGCAGTCCAATGGACTCTCAAGAGTCTTCTCCAACTCCATAGTTCAAAAGCATCAATTCTTTGGCACTCAGCTTTCTTTATAGTCCAATCTCACATCCATACTTAACTACTGGAAAAAACCATAGCTTTGACTAGACAGACCTTTGTCAGCAAAGTAATGTCTCTGCTTTTGAATATGCTCTCTAGGTTGGTCATAGCTTTTCTTCCAAAGAGCAAGTGTCTTTTAACTTCATGGCTGAAGTCACCATCTGGAGTGATTTGGGAACCCAAGAAAATAAAGTTTGTTTCCATTGTTTCCCCATCTATTTACCATGATGTGATGGAACCGGATGCCATGATCTTTGTTTTTTGAATATTGAATTTTAAGCCAGGTTTTTCAATCTCCACTTTCTCACCTTCATCAAGAGACTCTAGTTCCTTTTTGTTTTCTGGAATAAGGGTGGTGTCATTTTCATTTCTGAGGTTACTGATATTTCTCCTGGCAAATCTTGATTCCAGCTTGTGCTTCATCCAGCCCAGCATTTCCAATGATGTACTCTGCATATAAGTTAAATAAACAATAAATATACAGCCTTGATGTACTCCTTTCCCAATTTGGAACCAGTCTGTTGTTTCATGTCCCATTCTAATTGTTGCTTCTTGACCTGCATAAAGGTTTCTCAGGAGGCAGCTCAGGTGGTCCAGTATTCCCATTTCTTTAAGAATTTTTCACAGTTTGTTGTGATCCACACAGTCAAAGGCTTTAACATAGTCAAGGAAGCAGAACTAGATGTTTTTTCTGGAGTTCTCTTTCTTTTTCCATGATCAAACAGATGTTGGCAATTTGATCTCTGGTTCCTTTGCCTTTTCTGAATCAGGTTGAACATTAGAAGTTCTCAGTTCCTGTACTATTGAAGCCTGGCTTGAAGAATTTTCAGCATTACTTTGCTATCATGTGAAATGAGTGCAACTGTGCGATAGTTTGAATGTTCTTTGGCATTGTCCTTCTTTGGGATTGGAATGAAAACTGACCTTTTCCAGTCCTGTGGCCTCTACTGAGTTTTTCAAATTTGCTGGCGTATTGAGTGTAGCACTTTCACAGGATCATCTTTTAGGATTTGAAATAGCTCAACTGGAATATCATCACCTCCACTAGCTTTGTTCGTCGAGATGCTTCCTAAAGCCTACTTGACTTTGCACTCCAGGATATCTGGCTCTAGGTGACACACCATCATGGTTGTCTGTGTCATTAAGATCATTTTTGTATATGTCTTCTGTGTATTCTTGCCACCTCTTCTTAATGTCTCTGCTTCTGTTAGGTCTATACTGTTTTTGTCCTTTATTGAGCCCATCTTTGCATGAGATGTTTCCTTGGTATCTCTCTAGTCTTTCCCATTCTATTTTTTTCTTCTATTTCTTTGCATTGACCATTGAGAAAGGCTTTTTTTTTCTCTCCTTGTTATTCTTTGGAACTCTGCATTCAGATGCATATATCTTTCTTTTACTCCTTTGCCTTTCACTTCTATTCTTTTCTCAGCTATTTGTAAGGCCTCTTCAGACAATCATTTTGCCTTTTTGCATTTTCTGGGATAGTTTTGATCACTTCCTCCTGTACATTGTTACAAACCTCCATCCATAGTTCTTGAGGCACTGTCTCTATCAGATCTAATCCTTTGAATCTATTTCTCACTTCCACTGTATAAACGTAAAGGGATTTGATTTAGGTCATACCTGAATGCTCTAGTGGTTTTGCCTACTTTCTTCAATTTAAGTCTAAATTTGGCAATAAGGAGTTCATGATCTGAGCCACACTAAGCTGCTGGTCTTGTTTTTGCTGACTGTATAGAGCTTCTCCATCTTTGGCTGCAAAGAATATAATCAATCTGATTTGAGTATCAACCATCTGGAGATGTCCATGAGTAGAGTCTTCTCTTGTGTTGTTGGAAGAGGGTGTTTGCTATAACTAGTGTGTTCTCTTGGCAAAACTCTGTTAGCCTTTGCCCTGATTCATTGTGTATTCCAAGGCCAAACTTGCCTGTTACTCTTGGTATCTCTCAGCTTCCTACTTTTAGGTTCCACTCCCTATGGTGAAAAGGACATATTTTTTGGTGTTAGTTCTAGAAGGTCTTATAGGTCTTCACAGAACTGTTCAAATTCAGCTTCTTTGGCATTAGTACTGTGAGCATAGACTTGGATTACTGTCATACTGAATGGTTTGCCTTTGGAACAAAGAGATCATTCTATCATTTTTGAGAGTGAATTTCCGACTTTTTTGTTGACTATGCGGGCTACTCCATTTCTTCTAAGGGATTCTTGCCCACTGTAGTAGATATAAAGATCATCTGAATTAAATTCTCTCATTCCAAGCATTTTAGTTCACTGATTCCTAAAATCTCAATGTTACTTCTTGCCATCTCCTGTTTGACCACTTCCAATTTACCCTGATTCATGGACCTGACATTCCAGGTTGCTATGCAATATTGTTCTTTACATCATCGGACTTTACTTTCACCACTAGATACATTGACAGCTGGGCATTGTTTCTGCTTTGGCTCATTCTCTTCATTCCTTCTGGAGCTTTTTCTCAGCTCCAGTAGCATATTGGGCACTTACCGATCTGGGGAGTTCATCGTTCAGTATCATATCTTTTTGCCTTTTCATAATTTTCATGGTATTCTCAAGGCAAGAATACTGAAGTGGTTTGTCATTCCCTTCTCCAGTGGACCACGTTTTGTCAAAACTCTCCACCATGACCTGTCTTGTCTTGGGTGGCCCTACACGACATGGCTCCTTGTTTCATTGAAGTAGACAAGGCTGTGATCCAAGTGATCAGTTTTGTTGGTTTTCTGTGATTGTGGTTTTCATTCTTTCTCCCCTCTGATAGATGAGGATAAGAGGGTCATGGAAGCTTTGTGATGGGAAGGACTGGCTGTGGGGAAAACTGGGTCTTGCTCTGATGGGCAAGGCCATGCTCAGTAAATCTTTAATCCCATTTTCTCTTGGTGGGTGGGGCTGTGTTCCCTCCCTGTATTTTTCTGGTAATACCCCTAAGGTCCTGAATCAAGGGCATTTACCTAAAGTTTATCAATATCTCAGTCTTTACCACAAGCAAACCAGTAATCTTAACTTGTTCTTTTTAAAAAACTAACTTTTATTGATTTATCTATTTTTGTCTGCACTGGGTCTTCGTTGCTATGCACAGGTCTTGTCTAGTTGGGGCAAGTGGGGGTAACTGTCTCACTGTGGTGCATGGGCTTTTCATTGCTTGGCTTCACTGGTTGTGGAACACAGGGTCTAGGTGTGTGGGCTTCGATAGTTGTGGCTCAGGGACTCCAGAGCTCAAGGGCTCAGTAGTTTTGGTACATGGGCTCACTTGTCTTGGGGCATGTGGAATCTTCTCAGACCAGGGACTGGGAAGCCCCTGTGCCCTGCATTGGCAGGCAGAGTCCACTGGACCACCAGGGAAGTCCTGTTAATTGGTTCTTAAGACACTTTGACCTATACAACCACAAACTCCTATTTGTATCATTTAGTGTTTAAATCCCAGATTCATATTGATCAAGTGGGTTTATTTGTACTAATTGCTGATTTAAACAATAATAAAGTACTCAGTGCTTTGGTCTTTCACACATTTCTCACTGCCTGCTCCTGGGCTCTTAGATCTTTTACCTGGAGTAAGGCCTATGATAGTTATTTCAAAAAGGATAGATGGTAAACTTTCTGTAATATTTATTTTGTCCTTGCATTTACAGTTTAGCTGGAAATAAGATTCTAGATTTAAATGTTTTTTCCTTCCAAATTTTGAAAGTATATCTCCAATGTTGTCTTCTAACCAATATTACTGTTGAAAAGTTTAATGCATGATTCTTGTTTTTACAATTTCTTTTTAAATTTCCTTTTATATTATTGTTTTTCCTTTTACTTCTTGAAGCCTTTAGAATTTTCTCTGGCTTTGGATTTTTTTTTTAATATTTTATTTATTCGGCTGCAGTTATTTATTTGTCTTACTTGTGGCATGTGGTCCAAGTTGTGGTCTTAGTTGTGGGATTTTCAATCTTCACTGCATCCTGCAGGGATCTTTTTTTCAATTGTGGCATTGTTGCAGAAAGGGGGAACCCTTCCAGGGCCTGAAACTGGGCTCTTGTCTAACATTCAGAAATGAGTTGTCCAAGGAGACACATGCACTGACAAAGCAAGAAATTTTAGAGCAGTAGCGTAAAGGAACTCAGGAGAACAGCTCTGTCACATGGCTTGCAGTCTCGGGTTTTATGGTGACAGGATTCGTTTCTGGGTTGTCTTTAGCCAATCATTCTGACTCAGAGTCCTTTCTGGTGGTGCATGCCTTGTGCAGCCAAGATGGATGCCAGAGAGAAGGATTCTGGGAGGTGGTCGGACATGTGGTGTCTCCTTTTGATCTTTCCTGAACTCTTCTGGTTGGTGGAGGCTTATTAGTTCCATGTTCCTTACCAGGACCTCCTGTCATAAAACAACTCATGCAAATGGTTGCTATGGTGCCTGGCCAGGGTGGGCAGTTTCAATCAGTGTGCTTCCCCTAACAACACCGCCCAAGAGACTTCATACTCAAGATACTTCTTGGGAATTAGGGTGGAGGTCTTTTTCTTCTGTAACTTCTTCCTGCTGTGCATGGGCATAGGCCTCCCTAGCAGAGCAGAAGTCTCTCTCTACCTGATCTAAGTCAAGATATTTTTTTTACCTAAAATCAGCATTCACCCTTGTAATAACAGCACTTTAGTTTGAAACTGTTGGCTCTTTTCAGAGATGAAATAGACAGGGGCCAAACGAGACCTAACAGGATGGTCATCACCGGTCCCCAGAAACAGGAGGCAACATTTGGGGTGAGGGATGCAGGGTTTGTAACTTTTTTTTTTATTATTAGTTGGTGGTGAGGCAACAGAGCTGTGCTCTGGGAATCTTGTGTTTAGTCTGAAATTACCAGATTGGAGGCTCCTGTTCTGTAGAAGAACTCAAAGACATTGTTATGCATATTTCTTTGAGTAGGAACCAGGACCCTGTCTGGAGGCTGTACCAACCTTTGATTGTTTCTCCCGTGTTTCTATATCCCCTCCCTTCCCTGATTAGCAGTTGTTTCAATCCACCCTTTGGAACTCAGGGAAGGTCAAGGATGCTGAATGAAGCCTATATCTTACAGACAAGAAATGGAGAGCACAGAACAGATCTGTACTCCAGAGCCCCACAGAGTCCTGCTCAGTTTTAATTTAGGAAACTGGGCAAATATGACTGTGATAACTTCCTGTCAAAATGGGGCATAGGACTGCCTCAACTTGGAGAAGAGACACTGAATTGGAAGTATTCCTGAGTTCCAAGTCCTAGATCTGAGCCTTGTATGATTAAAATCTCAATCCCTTGGTCTGCCATTTTGTTGTAATGGACCGGAGGTAGGATAACTGGAATTTTAATAGGCAAAATAAATCTCATTTCTTTTTAGAAGAATAGGCCTGAAACCCAGTCTGGACCTGGCACTTTGGGGAGACTTGTAGCCAGGTAGCCAGTTGCCTAGTTTTATAAAAAGTAAGGTTGCAGTTACTAGCTTCCAGCAGACATTGTTTTGAGAATGGTGGCATCTAAGCCTGACATGACTCAGAAAACTCAAGTGTTTAGCAATACAATGTATAATCTGAAATTACACCCATAGTATCACCTAGTTATTTCCCAGGATGTCTAAACAATAGCTACTCTATTTTGACTTTGAATGTAAAATTTTCCATAGTAGCCAAAGCAGATGTCACCATTAATGATGTCAGTGTTTCTCTAAGTAAGAGAAGATGCAAGAATTGGGACTCATTAAATCTTCTCCTGAAAAGATCTAATTATCTGAAGACCTGTTCTGCCAGTTTTTCCCAGAGCACAGAGTGCCTCATTCCTGATTTTCATCCTGAACTCCTTTCAGGGACATTGAAAGTCAGTAGTTGCAGTGGCCATGATTTAATCTTTGTAGACATAGATGGTAAGTGTCAGTTTTCAGTTGGCAGAGCCCCTTTTTGTTCATAAACTTGACGATGGTTTTGACGAGGGCATTTCATGACCATTTTATCCCATGGTGCTGAGAATGTCCGTTCTCAGGTTTGGCAAAGATTTTGTTGACAGGTCACTCAATGTGCTGTTACTGGACTAGGCCATAAAACAGTATCCAAAATTCTCTGGACCACCTGTCTTACTAGCTCTTGGTCCAGGAAAACATTCCCTCTTGTTGCTTCTTCCCTTATCTAGTTACACTGTTACCATCATTGATCTCATATGGAGCTATATATTATTTTATCAGAGGCCTCAGTCACATATTTGGCAGTGTAAGAAACAGCAATTTTGTAAAACAGGTGAAATACAAATAACATAGCTAGCAGTATTTATTTATTTATTTTAATTGGAGGCTAATTACTTTACAATATTGTAGTGGTTTTGCCATACATTGACATGAATCAGCCATGGGTGTACATGTGTTCCCCATCCTGAACCCCCCTCCCACCTCCCTCCCCATCCCATCCTTCAGGGTCATCCCAGTGCACCAGCCTTGAGCACGCTGACTCATGCATCAAACCTGGACTGGCAATCTGTTTCACATATGATAATATACATGTTTCAATGATTTTCAATAATTTTCTCACCTTCACCTTCTCCCACAGAGTACAAAAGACTGTTCTATACACCTGTGTCTCTTTTGCTGTCTTCATATAGGGTTATCGTTACCATCTTTCTAAATTCCATATATTTGTGTTAGTAAACTGTATTGTTTTTCTTTCTGACTTACTTCACTCTGTATAACAGGCTCCAGTCTCATCCACCTCATTAGAACTGATTCAAATGTATTCCTTTTAATGGCTGAGCAATATTCCCTTGTGTATATGTACCACAGCTTTCTTATCCATTCGTCTGCTGATGGACATGTAGGTTGCCTCCATGTCCTGGCTGTTATAAACAGTGCTGCAATGAACATTAGGGTACACGCGTCTTTTTCAATTTCTTCGGTGTGTATGCCCAGCAGTGGGATTGCTGGGTCATATGGCAGTTCTATTTCCAGTTTTTTAAGGAATCTCCAGACTGTTCTCCATAGTGGCTGTACTAGTTTGCATTCTCACCAACAGTGTAAGAGGGTTCCTTTTTCTCTGCACCCTCCCCAGCATTTATTGTTTGTAGACTTTTTGATAGCAACCATTCTGGCTGGTATGAAATGGTACCTCATTGTGGTTTTGATTTGCATTTCTCTGATAATGAGTGATGTTGAGCATCTTTTCATGTGTTTGTTAGCCATCTGTAACTCTTCTTTGGAGAAATGTCTGTTTAGTTCTTTGGCCCACTTTTTGATTGGGTCGTTTATTTTTTTGGAATTGAGCGGCAGGAGTTGCTTGTATATTTTTGAGATTAATTCTTTGTCAGTTGCTTCATTTGCTATTACTTTCTCCCATTCTGAAGGCTGTCTTTTCACCTTGCTTATAGTTTCCTTCATTGTGCAAAAGCTTCTGAGTTTAATTAGGTCCCATTTATTTATTTTTGCTTTTATTTCCATTACTCTGGAAAGTGGGTCATAGAGGATCCTGCTGTGATTTATGTCAGAGAGTGTTTTGTCTATGTTTTCCTCTAGGATTTTTATATAGTCTTACATTTAGATCTTTAATCCATTTTGAGTTTATTTTTGTGTATGGTGTTAGAAAGTGTTCTAGTTTCATTCTTTTACAAGTGGTTGACCAGTTTTCCCAGCACCACTTGTTAAAGAGATTGTCTTTTCTCCATTGTATATTCTTGCCTCCTTTGTCGAAGATAAGGTGTCCATAGGTGTATGGATTTATCTCTGGGCTTTCTATTTTGTTCCATTGATCTATATTTCTGTCTTTGTGCCAGTACCATACTGTCTTGATGACTGTAGCTTTGTAGTATAGCCTGAAGTCAGGCAGGTTGATTCCTCCAGTTCCATTATTCTTTTTCAAGATTGCTTTGGCTATTCGAGGTTTTTTGTATTTCCATACAAATTGTGAAATTATTTGTCCTAGCTCTGTGAAAAATACCGTTGGTAGCTTGATAGAAATTGCATTGAATCTATAGATTGCTTTGGGTAATATACTGATTTTCACTATATTGATTCTTTCAATCCATGAACATGGTATATTTCTCCATCTATTTGTGTCCTTTTTGATTTCTTACATCAGTGTTTTATCGTTTTCTACATATAGTCCTTTGTTTATTTAGGTAAATCTATTCCTAAGTATTTTATTCTTTTCATTGCAATGGTGAATGGAATTGTTGCTTTAATTTCTCTTTCTGTTTTCTCATTGTTAGAGTATAGGAATGCAAGGGATTTCGGAGTGTTAATTTTATATCCTGCAAATTTACTATATTCATTGATTAGGTTAGTAATTTTCTGGTGGAGTCTTTAGGGTTTTCTATGTAGAGTGTCGTGCCATTGGCAAACAGTAAGAGTTTTACTTCTTCTTTTCCAATTTGGATTCCTTTTGTTTCTTTTTCTTCTCTGATTGCTGTGGCTAAAACTTCCAAAACTCTGTTGAATAGTAGTGGTGAGAGTGGGCACCTTTGTCCTGTTCCTGACTTTAGGGGAAATGCTTTATCTTTTTCACCACTGAGGATAATGTTTGTTGTGGGTTTGTCATATATAGCTTTTATTATGTTAAGGTATGTTCCTTCTATTCCTGCTTTCTGGAGGGTTTTTATCATAAATGTATGTTGAATTTTGTTAAAGGCTTTCTCTACATCTATTGAGATAATCATACGGTTTTTATCTTTCAATTTGTTGATGTGTATTATGTTGATTGATTTGCACATATTGAAGAATCCTTGCATCCCTGGGATAAAGCCCACTTGGTCATGATGTATGATCTTTTTAATATGTTGTTGGATTCTGTTTGCTAGAATTTTGTTAAGGATTTTGGCATCTATGTTCATCAGTGATATTTGGCCTGTAGTTTTCTTTTTTTGTGGCATCTTTGTCAGGTTTTGGTATTAGGATGATGGTGGCCTCATAGAATGAGTTTGAAAGTTTACCTTCCTCTGCAATTTTCTGGAAGAGTTTGAGTAGGATAGGTGTTAGCTCTTCTCTAAATTTTTGGTAGAATTCAGCTGTGAAGCGTCTGGTCCTGGGCTTTTGTTTGCTGGAAGATTTCTGATAACAGTTTTGATTTCCATGCTTGTAATGGGTCTGTTAAGATTTTCTATTTCTTCCTGGTTCAGTTTTGGAAAGTTATACTTTTCTAAGAACTTGTCCATTTCTTCCAAGTCATCCATTTTATTGGCATATCATTGCTGATAGTAGTCTCTTATGATCCTTTGTATTTCTGTGTTGTCTGTTGTGATTTCTCCATTTTCATTTCTAATTTTGTTGATTTGATTCTTCTCCCTTTGTTTCTTGATGAGTCTGGCTAATGGTTTGTCAATTTTAGTTACCTTCTCAAAGAACCAGCTTTTAGCTTTGTTGATTTTTGCTATGGTCTCTTTTGTTTCTTTTGCATTTATTTCTGCCCTAATTTTTTAAGATTTCTTTCCTTCTACTAACCCTGGGGTTCTTCATTTCTTCCTTTTCTAGATGCTTTAGTTGTAGAGTTCAGTTATTTATTTGACTTTTTTCTTGTTTCTTGAGGTAAACCTGTGTTGCTATGAACCTTCCCCTTAGCACTGCTTTTACAGTGTCCCATAGGTTCTGCATAGTTGTGCTTTCATTTTCATTCGTTTCTATGCATATTTGGATTTCTTTTTGATTTATTTTGTGATCTGTTGGTTTTTCAGAAGCATGTTGTTTAGCCTCCATATGTTGGAATTTTTAATCTTTTTTTTTTTTCTCCTGTAATTGACATGTAATCTTACTGCATTGTGGTCAGAAAAGGTGCTTGGAATGATTTAAATTTTTTTGAATTTATCAGTGCTAGATTTATGGCCCAGGATGTGATCTATCCTGGAGAAGGTTCTGTGTGCACTTGAGAAAAAGGTGAAATTCATTGTTTGGGGGTGAAATGTCCTATAGATATCAATTAGATCTAACTGGTCCATTTTATCATTTAAAGTTTGTGTTTCCTTGTTAATTTTCTGTTTAGTTGATCTGTTTGTGTGAGTGGGATATTAAAGTCTCCCACTATTATTGTGTTATTGTTAATTTCCCCTTTCATACTTGTTAGCATTTGCCTTACATATTGTGGTGCTCCTATGTTGAGTACATATATATTTATAATTTTTATATCTTCTTCTTGGATTGATTCTTTGATCATTATGTAGTATCCTTCTTGTCTCTTTCCACAGCCTTTATTTCAAAGTCTATTTTATCTGATATGAGTATTGCTACTCCTGCTTTCTTTTGGTCTACATTTGCATGAAATATCTTTTTCCAGCCCTTCACTTTCAGTCTGTATGTGTCCCTTGTTTTGAGGTGGGTCTCTTGTAGACAGCATATATAGGGGTCTTATCTTTTTATCCATTCAGCCAGTCTTTGTCTTTTGGTTGGGACGTTCAACCCATTTACATTTAAGGTAATTATTGATAAGTATGACTCCCGTTGGGTTTTACTTTGTTGTTTTGGGGTTCAAGTTTATACACCTTTTCTGTGTTTCCTGTCTAGAGAATGAAGAGCTGGTTTGGTGGAGCTGAATTCTCTCAGCTTTTGCTTGTCTTTAAAGCTTTTGAATTCTCCTTCATATTTGAATGAGCTCCTTGCTGGGTACAGTAATCTGGGTTGTAGGTTTTTCTCTTTCATCACTTTAAGTCTATCCTGCCAATCCCTTCTAACCTGAAGAGTTTCTATTGAAAGATCAGCTGTTATCCTTATGGGAATCCCCTTGTGTATTATTTGTTGTTTTTCCCTTGCTGCTTTTAATATTTGTTCTTTGTGTTTGATCTTTGTTAATTTGATTAGTATGTGTCTTGGGGTGTTTCACCTTGGGTTTATCCTGTTTGGGACTCTCTGGGTTTCTTGGACTTGTGTGACTATTTCCTTCCCCATTTTAGGGAAGTTTTCAACTATTATCTCCTCAAGTATTTTCTCATGGCCTTTCTTTTTGTCTTCTTCCTCTCGGACTCCTATGATTTGAATGTTGGGGCATTTAACATTGTCCCAGAGCTCTCTGAGGTTGTGCCCATTTCTTTTAATTATTTTTTCTTTTTTCCTCTCTGCTTCATTTATTTCTACCATTTTATCTTCTACCTCACTTATACTAACTTCTGCCTCCATTATTCTACTGTTGGTTCCCTCTGGAGTGCTTTTGATCTCATTTATTGCATTATCCATTATTGATTGACTCTTTTTTATTTCTTCTAGGTCCTTCTTAGACATTTCTTGCATCTTCTCAATCCTTGTCTCCAGGCTGTTTATCTGTAACTCCATTTTGTTTTCAAGATTTTGGATCATTTTTACTATCATTATTCTGAATTCTTTTTCAGACAGACTCCCTATCTCCTCCTCTTTTGTTTGGTTTGGTGGGCATTTATCATGTTCCTTTACCTGCTGAGTATTTATCTGCCTTTTCATCTTATTTATATTGCTGTGTTTGGGGTGGCCTTTCTGTATTCTGGTAGTTTTGTTTCCTCTTTATTGTGGAGGTTCCTTCCTGTGGGTGGGGTTGGATGAGTGGCTTGTCAAGGTTTCCTGGTTAGGGAAGCTTGTGTCAGTGTTCTGGTGGGTGGAGCTGGATTTCTTCTCTCTGGAGTGCAATGAAGTGTCCAGTAGTGAGTTTTGAGATGTCAATGGGTTTGGTGTGACTTTGGGAAGCCTGTTTACTGAAGCTCAGGGCTATGATCCTGCGTTGCTGGAGAATTTGCATGTATGTCTTGCTCTAGAACTTGTTGACTCTTGGGGGGTGCTTGGTTTCAGTGTACGTATGGAGGCTTTTGAATGAGCTCTTATTGATTAATGTTCCCTGGAGTCAGGAGTTCTCTGGTGTTCTCAGGTTTGGGGCTTAAGCCTCCTGCCTCTGGTTTTCAGTCTTATTCTCATAGTAGCCTCAAGACATCTCCATCCATACAGTACTGATGATAAAAACATCTAGTTTAATGGTGAAAAGATTCTCCACAGTGAGGGACACCCAGTGAGGTTCACAGAGTTACATGGAGAAGTGAAGAGGGAGGAGGGAGATAGAGGTGACCAGGAGAAGAGGGGAATCAAAGAGAAAGAGAGCAATCTAGCTAGTAATCAGTTCCCTATGTCCTCTCCACAGTCTGGAACCTTTAGAGAGGTTCACAGAGTTACATAGGGAAGAGAAGAAGGAGGGAGGAGATAGAGGTGACTGGGAGGAGAAAGGGGGAATCAAAGGAGAGAGACAGATCTAGCCAGTAATCAGTTACCTAAGTGTGCCCCACAGCCTGAAACACACAAAGAGATTCATAGAGTTGGATGGAGAAGAGAAGTGGGAGGGAGGAGATAGAGGTGACCTGGGGGAGAAAAAGGAGAGTCAAAAGTGGGAGAGAGTAATCAAGCCAGTAATCACACTCCTAAGTAAAATGGGTACTGAAGACTGGATCCTTAAAGGTACAAAATAGATAACAAATACCAAAAAGAAAGATTAAAAATCTAGAGTAGAGGTTAGACTCTCAAAAAATTCAATATTTAAAAAAAAATCACAAAAATTATAAAAATATATGCCGGGAGCCAGCACAGGAGATCCCACCCATGACTAGGTCATGCGGAGAGACATTACGGGGCAAGGTGAGTCAGGTCTCAAGGGGTCCTCTGCCTGAGCATCTACCCCCAAATTAAAATCTGTCTGCTGTACTATACTCTTCTGACATTACAGGGGGCTATCCCTGACCACCTTTCTCTGGAAAAAATTAACTTAGAGCTCCAAGTGGTCTCCTGCATATGAAAGGAGTGTCTCAGCTCAAATCCCTCTGATGGCTCTCTATCTTGCCTGACAGTTGGAGACTTTTACAACTTGTGATTGTTTACAGCCCCCCAACCGCAAGAGGCACAAAGCTTAAAACATCTTAAAGATATAGAGCCTTTTAGAGCTAAGAGTTAGTTTGGTGAAGGGTTTCATTGTTGAGTTAATGTTTGCCACCAGGCCTCCATATCCTTTATCTTTTAGGCACCTGGGAGGATATTAATCAATGTAAATGGGATGCAGAAATAGGAATATAGTAGTTTTGATGTTAGCAATACTAGACTTTTGAGTTAATGAATTTTCCCTTTGTTATAAATCACTGTACTCCTCTTTCTTTGTTATAAATTGTTGTGTCCTTGTTATGTAAGAATGTAACTTTATTTAATGCTTTCGGAGAGTGGCACCAGACTTTGGGAAGAACAACACTATTAAGGCAAATAAGTTTTCTGGTTGACAGACCCTTATCAGAAAAGGACTGTAAAATGCTAATAGGCCTTCTGGCCAGAAGATGATGTAAATCACCTAAGACTTGTGTATACAGCTAGGTATGCAGAGAGAAAGCCTGGTCTCGATAAGAGTCAGGGCTGTGACACTGCATAATTTTGTATTATCCATTGATCTCTATGTACAACCAAAAATATAAAAAGCTTTCCTGAACAGTAAAGGATGGACCAGTTTCTCAGACCGGCTTCTCAAACTGGTTTCTTGGAAAACTGGCTCCCCCTGTGTCAACTCTCTCTCTCTCTCTCTCTTTCTCCCTCTCCCTCCCTCTCCTTTTCAGGCTGATCCCTTGGAGCGCAGAGGCTCTCCGAGTCTACTTACTTGTCCTGGCTTCTAAGACCCACGTGAGAGGAAGCCCAAGGTGGGGCACTCTCCACTATTCAAGTGGGCGCCTGTGGCCTAAAGTAGACAGTGCAAACCTCTTGTCTTGAGGTTTTATTAGCTTTCCATGTAAACCAAGTTATTTAGCATCTTTTCTCCACTAATTTTCCTACTACACTATTCTTTCCTAATCTCTCTTTATATTTCTAAATAAGTAAGTTTTTCCTCACCGACTCTGTCTGCCCTTCAAATTCCCTGGATCCACTGGGGCTGGACCCCAGCAAATATATATGAAGTTTGCTTTAAATATAGAGTCTTTTTTTTTTTTTTTTTTGCAATGTAGGTTATAAAAATGAAAATCAAAGGAGTAATAGAGGACTGAAAAATTTTTTTAAATGTTTTTTACTTTAAAAAATGATAATAGTAAAAATATATCTAGGAATTTCTCTGGACCTGTTGTGGGCAGTGTGGGATCAGTTTAGTTTCAGATAGTTCCTTGTTCCAGCTTATACTTCTCAAAATCTATAGGCCCCTTCCAATGTAGTCGGTGCTAACTACAGGATTTTAATCTGTTGTACCTGTCACCTCCAAAGTGGTTCCCTCTGTTTATTTTGGCTTCTTCTGTTTGCAGATCTCTTCAGTGTCTAACTTCCACCCTGGCACAGGGGGTGGTTGTGGTCACTTATTTAGGCTCACTTGTTCAGTCGTGCTGTGGGGAGGGAGGGACACTGCAAACAAGTATCACTGGCATGTGTGGGGAATGGTCACAGTGTCTGGGCCACACTGGGTTTGCCCCTGCTCACAGCATGTGTGCTTTCCCGGTCTACACTGCTCAGGCTCCAGGTTGCTCTGCAGGGGAACTGTCTAAAGTGGGCCCTGGGTTATGTGCATTTTCCAGGTCTAAGCAGCTCAGGTTCAGGCTCTTGGGCATCCACAAAGGCGCAGACTTGGTTGGGCCTGAGTTTTGTGCCCCTTCCCAGGTCTGAGCAGCTCAGGAGACCGGGTGCTTGGTGAGCGCACTCTCCCCTGGTGGGGTGCGTCTTATCGCCTCCCCCGTCCCAGCTGCTCTGTTTTCTGGGCGCACCATCTCCTGTGTGCCGTGTGTCTCTTCTGGGGAGCTGATCTCTGGCTGCGACCCTGGCAGATGTCAACCATCCAGAATCCCAAGAAGTCTTGGTTAGCAACTGGGAGCCTGCTTGTAGTTTGGTAGAGGATGCCATCTCTGGGGCCGAGTTTGCCCCTTTCTGGCTCTGGCTGCCACCCGCCTGCCTCTCTGCCTCCTGTGGGGGATGGGCCAATCCGCAGCTGGCTAGCTCTCCTCTGGTATTCGCTCAGTCCTTTGTTCTGTAAGCCAGCCTGGCAGTGCATTAGGTCAGGGCTTTTTGTGGGATAGTTTTTTCTCTCTCTCTCTTTCTCTCTATGGCTATCCTATAGTTTGGGTTGCTATCTCACGTTAGCTCCCTCAGATTGTCCTCAGGGCATTCAGGCCTGGTCCTTAACCTAAGCAATGCAGCTGGTGCCTCTCTCTTCAGCCCCTGCTTGCTACTGGTGGGTGTGAGCATCTGGGCTGCTTCTGTGCTGGGAATTGCTGTTAGGCACATAATCTGTGGGTTTTATTTATTTATTTTTCCTCCCAGTTATGTTGCCCTCTGAGATTCCAAAACTCCCCACAGACCTGCTAGTGAGAGGGTTTCCTGGTGTTTGGAAACTTCTCTATTAAGACTTCCTTCCCAGAATGTGTCTCCATCCTTAATTCTTTTGTCTCTCTTTTTATCTTTTATATTTTGTCCTATCTCCTTTTGAAGAAATGGGCTGCCTTTCTGGGTGCCTGATGTCCTCTGCCAGTGTTCAGAAGTTGTTTTGTGGAATTTCCTCAGTGTTCAAATGTTCTTTTGATGAATTTGTGGGGGAGAAAGCGTTCTCCCCGTCCTATTCCTCCACCATCCTAGGACCGCCCCTCAGCTAGCAGTATTAGTGAAGTCACAAGTAAGACTTAAGTTGCTGCTGCTGCTACTGCTAAGTCACTTCAGTCATGTCCGACTCTGTGCAACCCCATAGACGGCAGCCCACCAGGCTCCCCCGTTCCTGGGATTCTCCAGGCAAGAACACTGGAGTGGGTTGCCATTTCCTTTTCCAATGCATGAAAGTGAAAATTGAAAGTGAAGTCGCTCAGTTGTGTCTGACTCTTAGCGACCCCATGGACTGCAGCCTACCAGACTCTTCCGTCCATGAGATTTTCCAGGCAAGAGTACTGAAGTGGGGTGCCATTGCCTTCTCTAGAAGACTTAAGAGCTTCCGTTAGATGTAGCCCAGTATATCCTAGGTCATCTGACTTAGTGTACTCTGTATGAATCTTTATCTTCCAGGGAAATTATATATTGACACTGTCTATAATGCACATAGCCCAGTTTCTAGTGTTACTAGACTGATTATTCTTAGTATGATTTAATTGTTTCCAACATAGAGGATACTTTAAACCTAAATTACCTTGCTGCTGCTGCTACTAAGTTGCTTCAGTCATGTCCGACTCTGTGCTACCCCATAGATGGCAGCCCACCAGACTCCCTCACCTCTGGGATTCTCATAGCCTGCTGTTATCTATATAAAGCCATCCCATAATTATGGGAGATTTTTCCTCCTTTGCTGAAACTTTGCTTGTTGCTCTGATTGAGCTTGAGTAATAGAAGAAAGCTCAAATTTATGGTCAGAGACAGAGGAGGCATCATGAATTGGCCCAATGAGGGGATCCCATCTAGTAATATCAATAGTGACCTGAATATGACTTTAAATTTTTAAATAAATTTTCTCAGGGCCAACCAGTTATAGCCTTGTAGTAGAGAAATTTACCAAGGCAACCCAGAACTAGACACAGGTAATTGGCCACAAACCCAACAATTGGGTTGATTTCTAAAACTAGCATAGGATCAGGCCTATGATAGAAAAGCATTTGATTTATATGCATAGGTCTAAGAAGTCAAGAAAACATAAATGATCATAGAAATCAGGTCCAGCATCTTGGGCAAGTTGTCTACCTCTGATGTCATCATCTTCTCATCCTGGTATAGTGTAGTTTCTCCTGCTTGAGCATCATTTTAAGGTGAGATCAGGTCAGCTGTCTTCTCTATAGACCAGTCCAGTGTATGGGGCCTTTGGAAGTGGGAATTAGTCTAAGAGTTAATTTTCCTTCAGTTTCATTGTGCAGGAGCTAGTTAAGAGTACCTGATAAAAAAGCCCTTCCATCCAGGTTGGAGATAGTCCCTTAAATTATGTCTATTTCCAGTCCTGGTTGCAGGTCATGAGGCATCTGATCTTCATCCGAAGATAGATTACTGAGATAAGCTTCAGAAACAAACTTAGGGTGTTCTTTAAGAATTCAATTAAATTTTACATTAATATCACATAACAGCAAAGAGCTATCCCAAGAAATGAGTCTTACTAGATGCAGACCTCCGTTAACAAACTGGGATTTAACATTTATTGAAACATCTTTTTCTCCCTAAAATTACCCTCATTTTTATCAAATATAACCAAATTAAGTCTAGTTTGTTTGCAAAACAGATCTACTCTCACTAATTTTGACCTGATAGTTTATATAACCATAATTGATCATAGACTTTTTATTTTGCTGAAATATTTATAGAGTCTCAAACTGAAATGTTAAAATAAAATAAGGCTGGGAAACTCACACCAAAGGCTTATCTGTGGATTTAACTTAACAAATCTAGGTGAATTCTTCCCTTTTTAAGATCTCAAAAATTCCTTGAAATTTTTATCCCTGTTAATGAGATAACCTTCCTAACTCATTTGATAGACTTACTGGAAACCTAAGAGTTTCCAGTTTCTGGAGGAGTCAGATAGAGGGAAAATATAATTTTTTTGTTTATAACATATAATTTTACCAAATTATTGTCATAATTAGTTTGAGAGGAAGGTTTTCCCTACTCCCAGAAAACACAAGATTCAAACCTGTAATTTTTCAGACAGAAACCATAAAAGTTATAAGCATATTCGCTGGTTCATTCAGTCCTTTGTTAACTTTTGTGAGGTCATCAGGTTTTTCATTAGACTACCAGGACAGATCAGAATGTTAAGAACTCCATATAATTTCTAGGATATCTATATTAGTAATATTTACCATACATTATAACATGAGAGGATTTATTACTCATTTGATAATATTTTTCATGTAATTTAACCAACCAAATAAACACAGTTTAATATCTCTCTTTGGGATGTTTCAGGGGCCCTCTGAAGCACCTCAAAGTTAGCTAGAAGTCAAGGAACTTCAAAAGAATTCAGTTTAGGAAGTTTTGCCAAAAAAATCAATTAAAAGGGTTTAGAATATTTGGTCAGATTTAGTCAATGTTGAAGAGTGTATCATTTAGCTTGTTGATATGTCACAGTGGGGGTATATACCAAGGCTTAAATTCTAGTGAAAGTTGACTCAGCCATCTTGGACCTAACCAGTTTGGGCTCTAACCAGTTTTCCTATGGCTGTGTTATTCCTAACAAAATCCATTTATCTAACCAATTTTTAAAAAAATATCCTGATCATGCATAACTCTTTAGAGTATTTTTTTCATACCTTTTTCTTTCTTTCTTTTTTTTTTTTTTTTTTTTACTGAAAACACACTTCCTACTTTCCTTTAGCAACCAAGAACTTTTATATTAGCATTTTATAGATTTGTTAGGTAGGTAAAATAGGGAAAAGGAGTCCAAAATGGTGGTGGCTAAAAAAACAAGGAAGGTCAAAGAAGGTCCAAGGACCAGAGTGAAGACTTCAGGTAGAACAAACAGCACTCCTGGCTAAGCCCAATTTGCATAGGGCAGGCCCAGATGGAGGAAAAAACATATAAAAGGAGGAGTCAAAGCACTCTCTCTCTCTCTTCCTCTCTCTCTCTCCCACGCACTCCTCCACTCTCTTCTCTTCAAGTCTTTGGGTTGGCATGCCCTCACGCTTCAAGGATGTATTCTCCTGCTATCTTCTAAATAAAATAGAGCTGTAACACTGATTTGCCTAAGAGCTATAACACAGTTTGTCCAAGACCCGAGAGCTGTGACGTGCCGAGGGCTCTGGTCCGTTGCTCCAAATCTTTGTTGTGACGAGACAAAGAACCAAGGAACATACACTCGCGTGACATCTATGGTGCCGTGACTCGGATATAACCTGGCTGAAACAACCTCTGCGCGGAAGAGGCCAAGCACAGCAGGAGCCCAACTCAGCGAAGCTCTCGTGCTAGAAGCGGAAGGCGAAGAAACCCAGCGCAAGGGAAGGCCCATTGTGCTGGAAACCGGGACAGTGAAAAACAAACTCAACAGAAAGTTCACGTGGCCCAGTCTCAGATCCCAGAAGACCTCTGATTAAGGTAAGAGGTCCTAGCTCCTATGGCTGGAGCGACATGCCTAACAAAATCTTAATTCCTTTACAATCTCTCGTTTCTTGTTTCCTCGAACCTCCTGCGAACAGGCGGGTGGCAGGGGGTACAACTGAGGGACTCTGGAGAGGTTACTCCTCAGCTTGTCCCAAAGGCACTATCTGCTGAGCCCCAGTAGCTGTTACACAAGCCGGTGGGGGTTCTTCTGTCCTTTCTCTTCTCTATGCCAAGGATCAGACCAATGAAATTGTGAGCACTGGTCAGATATTTAACAAATTTTCCAGTGGGCTATGAAGGGGATTCCTTGGTACGTTTTTCCCACTGCTTTTTCCTCCTGTCCTTCAGCTCTATCCCAGGACTCAAGCTCGGCTAAAACTAATGAAACTCAGGCCCTGATGTCTCATTGCAAAAATTCATTGAGAGATAAAGCAATAAGAGGTGGATTTGTTAGGATCCAGAGAGAAGCCACTCTTCAATGTGTGAACCATTGCCAAAGGGCAAGGGCTGGGGCCACGGAATTAGGTCTGGCTAGGTTTTGTGATTGGATGGAATTCATAATGAGTGGGAGGATCATCCCTACCATTGGGGAACCACCCACTCCTGGAGCTGTGCTGCCACCTCTGGGTGTGTCTGTTGGCTTATAGATTGGGGATTAAGTACTTGAATTTTACTTTTCATCTTGGACCCAGTTGGTTTTAATTGGTTTACATTATCCCCTTGTGCTATGTCATTCTTTCAAAGGTTGTGCTCTTCCCCCTTTCCTCCTGTTTCATGCACTTTGCCTGAGCCCCATCCAGACCCACAAGGTTGCTTCTACAATCTTCTGGAGAGACAACCAGAAAATAGCTGGCCTTGGGAGGGAAATACTCTATAATATGCAACCCCCTAATCCTACCCAGTATTGGTCACACTGGAGATCTTGGGGATGCCCAAACTCCAGTCTGGGGGTCCCAGGAGGTCATCACGCCTTGACCTGCCTAGGGATCAGGTCCTCGAAAGGTTGTCATGCCTCAACCTGCTCGGGGATTCGATCTCTAGGAGGCTGTCACGCCTCAGCCTGCCTGAAGATCTGCACCCCGACCCAGGGACACCTGGCTCTCAGGTTGCAACAGTACTAGGTAGGATGAGCTTCCATGGTGGGCAAACTAGCAATGAGTTACAAACCCCTTAATTCTACCCAGCACTGGTCACGCTGGAGACTTGGGAACACCCAAACTCCAGTCCGGGGGTCCCAGGAGGTCATCACCCCTTGACCTGCCTAGGGATCTGGTCCTCGAAAGGTTGTCACACCTCAGCCTGCTCAGGGATCCGCTAGTCCTGGGGTTCCCAGGAGGTCATCACCCCTTGACCTGCCTAGGGATCTGGTCCTCGAAAGGTTGTCACGCCTCAACCTGCTCGGGGATCCCCTAGTCCTAGGGGTCCCAGGAGGCCGTCACGCCTCGACCTGCCTGGGGATTCTATCTCTAGGAGGCTGTCACGCCTCAGCCTACCTGGGGATCTGCACCCTGACCCGGGGACACCTGGCTCTCAGGTTGCAACAGTTCTGGGTAGGATAAGCTTCAGAAAGACTCGCCCCCTAAGGAAGTCCAGCCATGGAAACAGAAGGAAGCCTATTACTTGTGGGACTGTGCCCAGTCTCAGCCATAACTCAGGAGCCCAATGAGAACCCCATTGCCTTTCTAGAAAGGCTAAAAGAGGCACTCCAAAAGTTTACCAATCTGCACTTAGACTCTTACGAGGGACAGGTGATTTTGAAGGACAAATTCCTGTCCCAATGTGCATCAGATATCAGAATTAAGTTACAACAACTACAACAGCAGGACCCTGCTGCCTCTTTAGATGAGATGGTCCAGACAGCCACCAATACCTTTTGTAACAGAGAACAGGAGAAGGAGGCCAAGGCCCAGGAGAAGGAGAGAAAGAAAGAGACAAGGCATGCCCAGATGCTGGCCGCCCTCCAGAGAAGCCCTATGGCAAACCCCGAGTCCTTGAAGGACAAGACACGAGACAAATGCCTGATCTGTAGACAGGTGGGGCATTGGGCCAGAGTGTCCAAACCGCGACAAGCCTCCTAGAACGGCTTGCGAAAAATGCCATCAACTGAGACATTGGGCGGCACTCTGCCCTCAGGACCCAAGAGCCTCAAGGTCAAGTGCCAAGCCTACCCTTGCGATGGTTCAAGAGGACTGAAGTGGCCCACTCCACCCAGCCCGCCTGTCACAGATAACCATCACTGGGCTGGAGCCAAGGGTGCAACTGGATGTAGCAGGTAGGTCCGAAAATTTCTTGGTTGACACAGGGGCTACCTACTCTGTCTTGATCTCCTACTCCGGACCCTTCTCCTCCCAAACCTGTACCATTTTGGGTGCTACAGGAAAAGCAACTCTAAAAGATTCACCCGAGCACTTCTTTGTTCCTGGGATGGACAAATATTTCCCCACCAGTTTCTGGTGGTCCCTGAGTGTCCTACTCCCTTATTGGGAAGAGATACACTCACTAAACTGGGGACCACCCTTGTGATGGGAAGTTTTTCAGCCCCTGAGCTCTATAGCTCCTGGTTACTACTGAGGAACCCATTACACCTTCAATAGAGAGGGACCAGACCCATGGGAAGACAAAATTAACCCCCAGGTGTGGGACCAAGGGATTCCTGGACGAGCCTACCAACCCGAACCGGTCATCATTGTCCTCGGAGATCCCACTCAGTTTCCTAACCGGAAACAATACCCTCTCAAAAGAGAGGTTCGGGAGGGACTACAGCCTTTAATAAATAAATTCCTTGCTTGTGGGCTGTTGGTCCTCACCAGTTTGCCATGTAACACCCCAGTCCTCTCAGTAAAGAAAAAAGACAGAACCTGGCGAATGGTTCAAGATCTCTGGATCATAAATGAAGCTGTAGTCCCCCTCCATCCCACAGTACCCAATCCCTATGTAATCTTGGGAGAAATCCCACCTAGTGCCAAGTGGTTTACAGTCTTGGATCTCAAAGATGCATTTTTTTGTATATCACTGGCTAAAGAATCCCAATATTGTTTTGTCTTTGAGTGGGAGGCCCCAGGAGAAAAACGCCAACAGATGACTTGGACAGTATTACCTCAGGGGTTCAGAGACAGCCCCCACCTGTTTGGACATGCCCTTAGCCGGGATCTCCTAGATCTAGACCTGGGACCTAATGGGAAAATATTACAATACGTAGATGACCTACTAATCTGTTCTCCAGATGAGAAAAGTGCCCAACAACATGCAATTCAGGTTCTAAACTTCTTGGCAGAAAGAGGATATAAAGTCTCCCGTGCTAAGGCACAGATGGTTGAGACAAAGGTCACTTACCTGGGAGTTCAGATTACACACGGGTCCAGGAGGCTGTCCTCTGATTGGGTACAAGGAATCCTCCAGTTGCCCTCCCCCACGACTCGAAAACAATTGCGAGCTTTCCTGGGGCTAACTGGGTATTGTAGAATCTGGTATGGTCTAATTGCCCAGCCCTTATATGAAAGCTTAAAGGGACGAGATGATTCAATCCCACTGATGTGGGGAACTCCTCGAAAGAAAGCAGAGGCTACACTAAAACAGGCCTTAGCTCAGGCACCTGCCTTGAGGTTGCCAGACCCAGAGAAAGCATTCCAACTTTATGTCCATGAGAGAGAGGGAATAGCCTTAGGAATGTTAACTCAAAGGTTGGGATCTGAACCCCAGCCTGTAGCTTACTTATCCAAAAAGCTCGATCCAACTACCCGAGGCTTGCCCCCCTGCCTTCAAAATCTTGCAGATATTGCAATCATGATAGAAGATGCTTTAAAACTCTCCTTTGGTGGCAAACTATTTTTACCAGCCACCAAGTAAAACAACTCCTAAATGGGAGAGGCCATTTATGGATGTCTGATCAAAGAATCCTCAGATATCAAGTAATGTTGATGGAAAATCCAGGCCTCACTATATCCCCTTGTGAGGTTCTTAACCCAGCCACCCTCCTGCCTACCCCCGAGGGCTCTCTCCCCTTTCACTCTTGTCTAGAAATCTTGGACCACTGGACAAATCCCCGAGAGGGATTGTCAGAAGATCCTCTGACCAATCCTGAGGAAATCTGGTACACTGATGGAAGCAGCTTTGCCTTGGATGGAAAAAGAAGAGCCGGGTATACAGTAGTCTCCAATTTTGAGACCATAGAAGCTAAGCCTCTGCCACCAGGTACTTCAGCCCAATTAGCTGAGCTCATAGCCCTGACTCGAGCTTTAGAGCTAGGAAAAGGAAAAAGAATAGCCATTTACACTGATTCCAAATATGCCTTTCTGGTGCTACCTGCACATGCTGCTATTTGGAAAGAAAGGGGCCACTTGACCACCCGGGGATCCCCAATCAAATATGGTGATCAGATTCTTCGACTCTTGGAGGCAGTCCATCTGCCCACTGAGATTTCAGTCTCCCACTGTAAAGGACACCAAAAAGGGAGCACAGAAGTGGCACGAGGGAACCAAGCAGCTGATCAGGCAGCTAGGAGAGCAGCATTACAGAACCATGACCTAATAGGGATTACCACCTTAGTTCCACAGACTAATTTGCCAGAAACTCCTTCCTATACTGAAGGTGAGACTCTTAAAGCTAAGAGTGAGGGCTTTCAAGAAGATCATATGGGGTGGCTCCAAAAGGAGGGATTCCTTTTTCTGCCTGGGAACCTCCAATGGAAGTTGGTTAACTCCTTACATGCCACTACTCTTTTAGGAGAAAAGGCCCTCCAAAGATTACTAGAAAGGTCCTTCAGAGGAACAGGCTTCCAAACAACTATAAGACAGGTGGTCTCCTCTTGTCCCACTTGCCAATTAAACAACCCCCAAGGAGCTCGAAGACCCCAGCTGGCCCAGCCCATCCAACGACGTGGAGCCTACCCAGGAGAGGACTGGCAAATGGACTTCACCCAGATGCCAGTTTCTCAAGGGTATAGATACCTATTAGTCATGATAGATACATTCACAGGATGGATTGAAGGTTTTCCCACCTGGACTGAGAAGGCTGAGGAGGTGGTAAAAAAAACTGCTTCATGAAATCATTCCAAGATTTGGTCTGCCCAGGTCATTACAAAGTGACAATGGGACCTCATTTACTTCCAAGGTCACCCAACGGGTCTTAAAAGCATTGGGAATTACTTATTATCTCCATTGTGCCTGGAGGCCTCAATCTTTGGGAAAAGTAGAAAGAGCCAATCAATTCTTAAAATCAGCTATTAAAAAAGATAACCCAGGAGACCTCCCTGGGATGGAAGGAGGCTTTACCAATAGCTCTCCTCCGCACCTGCATTGCCCCTAAGGAACAGCTTGGTCTTAGTCCTTATGAGATGCTATATGGGAGACCTTTCGTTTATGTCAATGACCTCTTCCTAGATCCAGAGGTTCAGACCCTCCAGTCTTATACCATGGCCATTGGGCAATTCCAACATGATATACGCTTGTGGGGTATAAACCAGGACCCAAAAGATTCTAAGGAATCACCACTATATGCTCCAGGGACTCAAGTCCTAATTAAAGTCTGGAAAGATGGTTCCCCAAAAGCTCAACTCCAGCCCACATGGAAGGGCCCATACCCTGTAATACTTTCTACCCCCACAGCAGTCAAGGTACCAGGACATGACACCTGGATTCACTATTCATGAGTCAAGCCATGGAAGAAAACAGAAGAGGACACTCAATACACCTGTGAGCCCCTGGGAGACCTCAGATACCTATTCAGGACTACCAATGAGTGCCATTCTAATGAACACCCCCAAAATCTGGTTTCTGGGGATAAGATTTCTCAGGATAGCTCTACACAGCCAACACAGCTTGACAGAGATTGTACTCCAAAACAGACAGATAGATCTTCTGATCCCTGAACAAGGAGGGACTTGAGCCATCCTGGCGATGTGAATTTAAAATGACTAATGCCCCTACTGGTCCTTGTTATGCTACATTGATGATGCTTACGATTATTCCATGAACTGTCAATTGTCTAACCCATTTTGTCTCTGCACAGGTCAACAAACTACAACATGAAGTGCCAGTTCAACAAAGATGTAAAACTACAGCCAACCACGAAAAATATCACACCCTTAGATGGACGCCGCTATAAGGACTCTGAGGCTTGAGACTAGCAAGAGGGGGAGGCCCAACACCTCTCACCGCCCCAGTTCAGCAGGAAGTAGCCAGAAAGACCTCAACGCCCCTATTCCCAAAGAATTGGGCCTCCCATCTCTTGGGGGGGAATGTTAGGTAGGTAGAATAGGGAAAAGGAGTCCAAAATGGTGGTGGCTAAAAAAACAAAGAAGGTCAAAGAAGGTCCGAGGACCATAGTGAAGACTTCAAGTAGAACAAACAGCACTCCTGGCTAAGCCCAATTTGCATAGGGC
>NW_024070211.1:129878129-129890813 GCF_014754425.2 Oryx dammah
GTTGTGACGAGACAAAGAACCGAGGAACATACACTCGCGTGACAGATTGATGAGCATAAATACCAGTGATAGTTTCTAAAACCCTTGCTTTCTAAAATCATTTAGGATGGCACCAAACACTGTTCATTTATAGTCCCAAATCTCTTCAGTATTTCTGTAAAAGGAAATCACTGTTTAGTAGTAAATGTTTCAAAATCTTATTTTATTTGGAAATGACCTAACTATACAATAGACTTCCAACACTTAGTAGCACAACCTTAGAAATTCAAGTTACCCCAGTCTGGAGAGACTATTTTAGACAGATATTCCTAAAGCATAATTATTCATGATAGAGCTTATCTAAAAGCTTGTATCTCATTTACATTTTTTAGAGAAATTTCTTCACTCAAGGTAATGTCCTTGTTGACAAACTTGTAACAGATAGGATAATATTTAACTTATATTAAACCCAGGTACAACAAAAATCTACCTCATGTTAATTACTCTAAGACATGTCTATATTAGATAGGTCAACAAACATTAATATCAGGTATTTAATATTGAATACTTTCCAGTTCACGTGAACCTGGAATTTATTGTTTAATTTAGAATTATTTGATTTGTAAGTGCCTACATTTCTTTAAGCCAATTAAATAGAGCTCATTTACAAATTAACCTCAAAAATATTACCCAGAGACAAAGACATATGAAGACATACTTAGACAGACACAGTGCAAGATCTAGCTTCATTTTCTAAGTTTAGTCATGAATTAGATATTACAATATAAAATTTACTAGTTTATAAAAAACAGTTGGAATAAATAAAAATTTTAAAGGCATTTTCCCATTTTTCCTCAGTCTCAGGAGTTAGAGATGGTCTAGATAAGTGTTCCTGAGGGCCATGGTCTCAAGGCACAGGGAAAGAAAATCAAGTTCTAACAAAATGGCGACAAGTCTAAACCAAATGGTGGCCAGACAAAGCAAAATGGCCATCAAAAATCACAACACAGAACACAGAGTTAAAACACACACATATAAACCTGGCAGTCCTCATCAGACACTCCCTTAAATACAAGAATAGTCTCTCATAAAACCTCCTATAGAGACACAGAACTTCAGATCCGGGTACTAACAGAGTAAAGGAAAATACCTCAGGTCTTCAAAGATTTCAAAAGGAGGAAAGGAAGCCAGGTTGGAAGAAGAAAGGGGAGGAGGAGGGAGAGGGGTCGAAAGGGGTGGCCTTACAGACGTCTCCTGCCACCTGCTGCAGATACCCAGGCATTATGGGACTTTACCCTGGGCCTCCAGAGAAAGGAGGACTGGAACTCGGCCCTACCAGAAGCCAGAATTCAAATCAGAATTCAAGTTCTCTGCCAAGAGGAGGTGACCAGTCTCCAATCCTCAGCTCAAACTGAGGCCCTTCGACCAGATTCCTGCATCCAGGACCAGGGGACTAGAAAAACAGGGAAGGATAGGAAGAGTTAAGGAGAGGAAAGAGAGGGAAGGGGAGAGAGGTCAATAAAGTCTCTTGTTCCTTACCGGGCGGGGCACCCTGGCCAGTTGTCCGTGTCAGGAGGAGACCAGGGACAAAAGGGTCCCAGTTGCGGCTGCTGGGTCTGGTCTATTGGCAGGCAGGCTGGCCCCTGAGTACCCCGAGTGGTCAGGATGTCAGTCTCAGCAAAGAAGAGTCCCACCAGAGTCACCATTTGTTGCAGGAAAGGGGACCCCTTCCAGGGCCCGAAACTGGGCTCTTGTCTAACACTGGGAAATGAATTGTCTGAGGAGACACATGTGCTGACAAAGCAAGAGATTTTTACTGGGAAAGGGCACCCGGGTGGAGAGTAGTAGGAGAACTGCTCTGCCGCATAGCTTGCAATCTCGGGTTTTGTGGTGATGGGATTAGTTTCTGGGCTGTCTTTAGCCAATCATTCTGACTCAGAGACCTTTCTGGTGGTGCATGCCTTGTTCAGCCCAGATGAATGCCAGAGAAGATTCTAGGAGGTGGTCGGACATGTGGTGTCTCCTTTTGACCTTTCCCGAACTCTCCTGGTTCGTGGAGGCTTATTAGTTCCGTGTTCCTTACCAGGACCTCCTGTCATAAAACAACTCATGCAAATGGTTACTATGGTGCCTGGCCAAGGTGGGCGGTTTCAATCAGTGTGCTTTCCCTAACAGCATGCAAACTCTGGTTGCCACATATGGGATCTAGTTCCCTGACTGGGGATTGAACCCTAGCCCCCTGCAATGGGAGTGTGGAGTCTTAGGCACTAGACCACAGTGAGGGAAGTCCCTCGCTGTCTTGATATTGTTAAATTTTGCTGTAATTTGTTTAGGTTTGTTATCTTTGTTTCAAAATGCTTGTGTTCCTCAGAGATTAATTATTTTTCTTTTTAAGCTCATCTTTATTTTTTGGCACACTGTATTGTCTTGGTTTTTTTAACTTTGAACAAAAGCCTAAGCCTTGGCTTCTGTTTCTCAAAGGGAATGTATGTATGTGTGTGTGCACACACACTTTTGCATGAGAAAGTGATGGGGGAAGGGAAGGAGAGTGGAGAGAACAGAGGAGAGGAGAGATGCTTGTGCTCATTAATCTGAGCTTCCCTTGTGGATCAGATGGTAAAGAGTCTGCAATGTGGGAGACCCAGGTTTGATCCCTGGGTCGGGAAGATCCCCTGGAGAAGGAAATGGCAACCCACTCCAGTATTCTTGCCTAGAAAATCCCATGGATGGAGGAGCCTGGTGGTCTACAGTCCATGGAATCACAAACAGTTGGACCCCACTGAGCGACTTCATTTAATGAGTTCTATTATTACCTACTTTCCCTTTCAACAGTCCACTTCTCCCTTGGGGTATTCTCAACCCCTCCACTAGAGGCACTGTTTGTCTCAAAGCAAATGGCTTTGTTTTTTGCTTCCTTTCCTGATCAAGGAGTGAGGGACAGGGGAAATACTCAGGGGCCAGAGGGTACTACTTCCTCTGGCTTTCCACTCAGCAAGGTCCAGGCTCTGCCTTATATCCACATGGCTGCTCCCAGTTGATCCTGTTGTTTTCCATCTCTGTGAGATCAACATAATGGGCACCGTTCTGAGCCTTGGAAATCTGTGCCCATGCAATACATTTGTGCGTGTGTGTGTGTGTGTGAATGCACACCCAGTGCCCTGTTTTGCAGAATTCTACACAAATCAGAAAGCCTTTAATGTTGGGCAAACTTGGAACGTTAATCAGAGGATGTGTATTATCTTTCTGGTCCCAGTTTAGCTGACTGTGATTGCAACTCCAGTTTTAGGTTCCTACAGAAGACTCCTGAGAGTTCCTTGGACAGCAAGGAAATTCAACCAGTCCATCCTAAGAAAATCAATCCTGAATATTCATTGGAAGGACTGATACTGAAGCTGAAACTCCAATAGTTTGGCCACCTGATGCAAAGAACTGACTCATCTGAAAAGACACTGATGCTGGGAAACATTGAAGATGGGAAGAGAAGGGGACGACAGAGGATGAGATTGTTGGATGGCATCATCAACTCAATGGATATGAATTTGAGTAAACTCTGGGAGTTGGTGATAGACAGGGAGGCCTGGCGTGCTGCAGTCTACGGGATCACAAAGAGTTGGACGCGACTAAACTGAACTGAACAGGAGAATGAGGGGAAAAGAATTTAGCATGAGCACGCTCCACATCTCTGCATACCCCGGTTGTAGCCCTATGGCCCTTCCCTCCATCCTCATCACCATTTGCTTTCTCCATTGTGACTTTCTGATTCCGAAGGACCACTAATAAGGCTTGTTTCCATTGCTGAGCCTGACTCTGGGTTCATAAATTTCTCCCTTTTGTGGCCTGCCCAGAGTTGAGTGTAAGGTGATAACTATCAGCCTGGACTCAGTTCCCCCATCTGGCAGGACTGGGCTTCCCTTATTCTTCAACTTTCATGTGGTTCTTTAACTTTGCATGAGTGTATGTAGGTGGATTAACTTTTTCCCCAAGATGCCTGACCTAGTCTACTATAAAGAAATTCCAGAAGTAGTTTACTATGGGAATAACACCTTAAGCTGGAGAAGGGCAGGATAGCATAGTGATTAAGAGTGTGGAGCATGGACTCATGTGACCAAGGCTCAAACCTCAGCTCTTGAGGTAAACTGATGCTTTTTAACTGAATAAGTTCCTTCAGCCCACTGTATCTCAGTTTTCTAATCTCCAAAGTATAGCTGGCTAAGGCACATCTTTTTCCCCATTATTTTTCTTTACCAGGTAAGCTCTATCACTGACCTGGCGTTTAATGTAGGTGGCAGCCAGGTGACCAAGGATAGTGAAGCTGAAATACAGCAGCCTTTTTGAAGAAAACAATATGAAATTAGACACAGGGCCTTGGAAGGGGCTATGCAAGTGAGGACCCCTAAATTTTTTTAAATTAACTTTTATTTGAGCATAGTAGCTGTACAATGTTATGTTATTTTCTGCTGTATGGAAAAGTGACTCTGCTGTATGTACACATATACCCCCTCTTTTATAGATTTCCTTCCCATGGAGGTCACCATAGAGTGCTGAGTCAAGTTCCCTGTGCTATGCAGCAGGTTCTCACTTGTGATCTATTTTATGCATTGTAGTATATATATGCAGAGAAGGCAATGGCATCCCACTCCAGTGCTCTTGCCTGGAAAGTCCCATGGATGGAGGAGCCTGGAAGGCTGCAGTCCATGAGGCCGCTGAGGGTTGGACACGACTGAGCGACTTCACTTTCACTTTTCACTTGCATGCATTGGAGAAGGAAATGGCAACCCACTCCAGTGTTCTTGCCTGGAGAATCGCAGGGACGGGGGAGCCTGGTGGCCTGCCGTCTATGGGGTCGCTCAGAGTCGGCCACGACTGAAGCGACTTAGCAGCAGCAGTATATATATGGGCCTCCCTGATGGCTCAGGTGGTGAAGAATCTGTCTGCAATGGAGAAGACCCAGGTTTGATCCCTGAGTCAGGAAGATCCCCTGGAGAACAGAATCACAACCCACTCCAGTATTGTTGCCTCGAGAATTCTATGGACAGAATGAATAGTCTGTGGTCCATGGGATCACAGAGAGTCGGATACAACTGAGTGACTAACACACACACAGAATATATGTATGTCAGTCCCAATCTCCCAATTCATCCCACCTCCCTTTCTCCCCTTGATTTTCACATGTTTGTTCTCTACAATGTGTTTCTTTCTGCTTTGCAAATGAGTTCACCTATACCATTTTTCTAGATCCCACATATATGCGTTAATATACGGTATTTGTTTTACTGACTTACTTCCTTCTGTATGACAGTCCCTAAGTCCATCCATGTCTCTGCAAACAGCACAATTTCATTCCTTTTTATGGCTGAGTAATATTCAATTATATATGTGCCACATCTTTTTGCTGAATGATGGACATTTTTAGTTGTTTCCATGGAGGACCCCCAAGTCTTAAGTCTTTGCTTCATTGCATATCCACTGCTACAATGGTAATGACATGGAATCTACTTTCCTGTTATTCTATTCTCGATTCTATTTAAGTGTTCTTACTTAATATAGTCCCTGGCAGATAATAAGTGCACAATCAGTGTTAGCTTTTATTATTTGTGTAGGGGAAAATAGGGATCTGTGTTGAAATAAGTGTGGAAATGCTATACAGCCTTTCACTCTTGGAAATTTACAATGCATGTTAACATAATTCAAATGTACAGATAGCTTGTAGCTTCTTCACTTTGTAGCTGATCTGGCCTTCTTCCCATGCTCACCATTCTCTGCTTAGAAAAACAAACAATAAAACAAAAAAAAAATGTCCAATCCTGTTAAAAGTTCTATCCCATATTTTAAATAATTCTTCTGGGTAGTTCTTGGGTTTTCTTGCATGAGATATCAAGTCTCTTATCTATCTTCTTTCCTCCTCCAGGAAGCCAGATACCTGGGGAGAGAGGTATGTGGCTTACATGATCTTAAGACACAGGGGCAAGACAGGCTCCTGGGACCCCAGGACTCTCTCTTGGCTGCCTCCTCTCTACGAGGAGTAGTGGCCCCTGTTGCCTGGTTGCTGAAGGAGACTGCTGATCCTTCTCAACTTGGGCAAAGCCTCCTGTGGGCCTCACTGACAGACTCAGCCTCACTTTTAGGCTTCCAATGGCCATGGACCAGTGCTTCTCAAGCTTTAACATGAATCAGTCATCTCTAGAGCTTATTAAAATGCAAATTCCTTGATTTTGAGAGAATCAATTCCTAGGCAGGTTGATAAGAAGTCCGGGATCCCTGAGGAGGAGAAAGGGGTCTGGGGCTCTCAAAATGAAGATAGGGGTCGAATTCTCAAGGAGGAGCAAAAACCAAACATCTTTTTTCTCTCTCTCTCTACATTCCTTAGCCTTAGTCACATAAAATATGTTTTTCTTTAAACTCAGAACTGATGATTACAGAACAATCAACTCAGTTTAAACTCTGTACTGTACTAAGGATTATATAACAACAATGTATCCTGCTTGAGGACAGTTTCTCCTTCCTGAAAACATTCTGGCTAATCCTATTATCTTAAAATGTAAATTATGGGAGTAGGTCTAGTAAGATCTTTACAACCTTGAGACATTCTTTTGATTTATTGTAACAACCCATTAAAAATGTCTGTAAATCCCTTGCTTAGACTAGCGAGGGGGGCACTCTCCATCCCCTTCTGATGTCTATGTCAGAAGCTTTCTCTGTCCCTTTTTCACTTTAATAATACTCTGCTACACAAAAGCTCTTGAATGATCAAGCCTGGTCCCTGGTCCCGAAGCTAAATCTTTTTCTTTGGAGATCACGAATCCGACATCGTTCATAGTAAGCTATAAGTTTCAACCCCAGATATTCTAATTAAGTAGATTTAGGGTAGGGCCTAGCCTTCCCTTGTAGCTCAGTTGGTAAAGAGTCTGCCTGCAGTGCAGGAGACCTGGGTTCAATCTCTGGGTTGGGAAGATCCCCTGCAGAAGGGAATGGCATCCCACTCCAGTATTCTTGCCTAGAGAATCCCATAGACAGAGGAGCCTGTCAGGCTACAGTCCATGGGGTCGCAAGAGTTGGACACGACTTAGCAATTAAACCACCAAAACCAGTGTAGGGCCTAAGAATTTAAATTTCTAACAAGCTCTAAGCCAGTGGTGATGCTGACACTCCCCAATATGGGGGCACACTTTGAGTGAGCAAGCTCCCCTCTGAACTTGAGGCTGCCATTTAAACCTGCCTGAGAAAGCCAGCTTCTGAGGATGGGGGCGGGGCGGGGGGGGGGAACGGGGGCAGGGGCGGGGGCAGGTCGTGCAGAGAGAACTTGCTTCCAGAAAATGGGGGGAGGCAAGAGCTGTTCCCCCTGCCCTGCCTTTGGTATTTTCTTGCTTACTGGACACTCTTCCATCTCCAGGCCAAAGCCAGGAAAACAGAAACAGGTTCACCTAAAGGCTTTTTCTCAGTATTTTCTCCAGAAAAGTTTGTGATAGCTATCTCCTCCACCCTAAAACACCCACAGAACTGAGTCATTTGTGGAATATATTTACAGGCACTTCCATTAGAAAATATTCAAAAAAATTCAAATGCATTACAAATAAGAAATTATTGTTTTGCTTCCCTGTTTTATTTCTGGATTTTCTCTATTAAAATGACAAGTGTCACGTTCCTTTAAAAATATGCCTTTAGGGATTAAAGAATGAATATTACCTGATTTCTTTTTTTTTGGAAACCAGTAGTGCAAGTGCTGACAACAATTACTGACAGGTGGACATTTCAAAGGAGTCAACCTCCATGGCCTTACATGGAGATCTCAGGACCCAGTATAAGCAATAAAACAAAGAGGAGGACAATTATGTACTTGTTTAACCATTTGTTCTACACTGAAACTAGAGACTTAAAATACCCAAGGAATGATATGGGGGGCTACATGATTATGCGCTTGTAATGGAAGGAAGTTCTTAAGGAGGGTGCCTGCTGATGAGTGGGAACATTTTGACAGGCAATATGTGAGTTTTGATGCTCTTGGAAAACAGTGTGTCTGCATGGCATTTGGATGGGCCAGTGAACTGATTGTTAAACTGAATGTGGCTTATGTCAGCTTTCGTCAGGAGAGAAAGGTAATATGTGTTAAACCACTAAATGGTTAACTGCTTATGAATGGATTTTTTTTTTTTTTGAGCTGTAATTGACATGTAGCATTATATGTTTCAGGTGTGCAACACAGTGATTCACAACGTTTAAAGCTTATATTCCATTTATAGTTACTATAAAATATTGATTGTATTCCCTGTGTTGTACGATATATCCTTGTAGTTTATTTATTTTATGCATAGTAATTTGTTCTCAAAGGAGGGGTTGAGCTAAGACTGCAACCTAGTGGTGAGTTTGTTATTGAAAAAAGTGGCTGGGCCATTGATGAATGCTGCCTTTGAATGCAGATTGGGAACACACACACAGACAAGTGTCCTGGTGCCTTTCTTGTGTAGACTGACCTTCAAATTATGTTTCAAGTGGGCTAGAAATGGAGGAAGGATGACTTTAATCGGATTCTTGAGGCTGTTCATTTGATGTAATGTTTTCTACAGGCTCTGAAGCTTCTGATTACATCTCTCAGTTTCTCTCTTTAAAGATGCAGTAACACAGCATTGTAAATCAAATATACTCCAGTAAAAAAAAAAAAAAAAAAGAAGAAGAAAAGGAATAAATCTAAAGAAAAGTTTAAATTAAAAAAATTTTTTTAAGCTGGAAAAAATAATTTTAAAAAAGAGGCAGTAAGATCTTGACGGGACCAGTGGACTAATTTCTCTTATTTGCTTGTTTAATCAGTTCTACTTTACAGCAGACTTTTAGTTGCTTTTATCTTTGTGATTGAAGAGATTACACTATTCTGTAATCCAAATAAATTTTGCATGTAACATGATACTAGATATCATTCTCATTATAATGTTCCGCTTCTTGCAGCCCTTGGGTTTTCGCTGTTGTTGATTTGGCTGTGTAACGTGGCTTTCAGGGTCTTAGTTCCCTGACCAGGGATGCAACCCAGCTCACCTGTAGTGGAAGCTTAGAGTCTTAATCCCTAGAACACCCCGGAAGTCCCTTAACATTCCTTTTATATAGCTTTATTTTACCTGCAAAACTGTAGCTGTGATTCTTTTTTCTTTGCTTGCTCCTCCAAAATCCTTTTCTGAAAAACTTGGTGTTTGGGTGTGAAGTCTGCTTATTCCTCATGTGATAAATCAGTCTTGTGCCTTTGTTAAGGTTATCAAGAGATAATATCATTAGCTTTTAAATTCTTTCTTCACCTCAAGTCTTCCACATTTAATTCAAGTGTATTTTTAGAAAATGTCTTAATTCTTTCAAATTTATATTCTCCTAAGTTTGGAATATATGACTCTGTAGCATTGCCAAAAGCAGATAGCTCACAATTACAGAACTTACTGAAGTACGTTGAGTACACGAAGCCCATCTGTCAGTGAAATGATGTCCTCTACATAATTCAAAGGATTCTTTTTTTGGTCTCCACAGCCACCTTAATGAAATGGTGTTAGATTCTCTTGCGCTCTTAACACAGCTTTTGTCTACAAAAGACAAGGACTTGACTTAAACGGGGGGCGGTGAACCAAGAGATCAGCCTCTGTTCTTGATGCAGGAATCGGTGCTGAAATAGTGAGTTATCTGAGAGAGCTTTCTCTTTTCCTACTCCTTTTTTGGGATATATGTTGAGAAGTCTGTTACACAAAGAACACAGCCCCTGACATGGCACTCTAAAGGCAATCTGCTATTAACGAAAGTTCATGGGACTTGCAACAACATGAATGGAAGTGGAGGATGTTATGCTTAGTGAAATAAGTCAGACAGAGAGATAAATACTGTATGCTATCACTTAATGTAGACTCTAAAAAAGAAACGAGAGAATATAACAAAAAGAAACAGACTCAAAGATATAGTTGACAAACTAGTGGTTCCCAGTGGAGAGAGTAGAGGAGGAGAGCAAGATAGGGGTAGGAGATTAAAAGGCATGAACTAAATAAGACAGAAGGATATATTGTACAGCACAGAGATTATAGCCAATATTTTATAATAGCTATAAATGGAGTTGAAGTGAAGTGAAGTCGCTCAGTCGTGTCCGACTCTTTGCGACCCCATGGACTGTAGCCTACCAGGCTCCTCTGTCCATGGGATTTTCCAGGCAATAGTCCTGGAGTGGATTGCCATTTCCTTCTCCAGGGGATCTTCCCGACCCAGGGATCGAACCCAGGTCTCCCGCATTGTAGACAGACGCTTCACCGTCTGAGCCACCAGGGAAGTTGAATCTGTTACATTGTGCACCTGATATTAATATAATATTGCAGATCAATTGTATCTCAACTTTTAAAAGCGTATGGGCAAAACACCTTTCTGTGAACTAATTAATGAAATGTTGGGGGCAACAAAATAAGTCTCCCCTCCCCAACACACTTAATTATACTGTGGAAGGAGGAGGCAAGTTAATAAAACAGCACGGCAGGTCTCAAAGCTATTGATTTGCAGTGAATACTTACAGAAAGCTATGTAAAATGTATGACATGAGACGATTTTACCCTCAAAATCTTTTTTTAAAGCAATGTCTTTAATAATTCATGTTTATTAATTGTTCTTGAAGTAACGTATTAAAAATGAGGAGACATTATATACTGGAAAGTGTCATTATATAAGTTTTTATTAACAAAAAATCATTTTGTGTTAAATATGTGTAAGCTACAGTGATCTGAAAGCACCTGAGCAGCATCCTTTAAAAAAAAAAAAAAAAGCTTATCCTTGAATAATGCCCTAGTTCTCATATATAAGCGAAATCTACAAGGTTTATTTTTCAGCTCTCAAAGAACTATTTTATGTGGCATTCTAAAGGTATCAAAATGGAGAATTCCACAGACGGTGGAGCCTGATGGGCTGTCTGCCGTCTATGGGGTCGCACAGAGTCGGACACGACTGAAGCGACTTAGCAGCAGCAGTAGCAGCACTATTTTACTTCCTTCTCTAATAACAAAATCTTCACTTGGTGGTTAATGTTACTTTAGATCCATAGGAAAAGCTCCTGGATATGGAACTGTTTACATGCATATTAGAAGTTACAGAATTAGGAGTTTAGATAAAGAAAGACAAAGCAAACAAATTTTGACCCACAAAATCATAAATTTGAGGAGGGTAAAAGTAAGAAAAAGGGGTGGAGTAGGTAGTTTTTATTTAAATAATAGACATATATAAATGGCATGAAAAGAATTGACATGCTCCTTTTTTTCACTCTATGGGTTTAAATAGATGGTTTCCAGGCAAGAAAACTGGAGTGAGTAGCTATTCCCTTCCCCAGGGGATCTTCCCGACTCAGGGATCAAACCTGCATTCCAGGCAGATTCTTTACCATCTGAGCCAACAGTTGTTCAGTTGTCGAGTCGTGCCCAACTCTTCACGACCCCAAGGACTGCAGCATGCCAGGCCTCCCTGTCCTTTGCCATCTCCCAGAGTTTGCCCAAGTTCATGTCCGTTATATCAGTGATGCCATCCAGCCATCTCATCCTCTGTCACCCTCTTCTCCTTCTGCCTTCAATCTTGCCCAGCATCAGGATCTTTTCCAATGAGTCGGCTGTTCACATCAAGTAACCAAAGTATCACTTCAGCATCAGTCCTTCAAGTGAGTGTTCAGGATTGATCTCCGTTCTGTCCAGGGGATTCTCAAGGGTCTTCTCCAATACCACAGTTCAAAACCATCAATTTTTCAGTGCTCTGCCTTCTTTATTGATTGTCTAGCTCTCACAGCTGTACATGACTACTGGAAAGACCATAACCTTGCTTATATGGACTTTTGTTACAAAATGATGTCTTTCCTTTTTAACACACTATCTAGGTTTGTCATAGCTTTCCTGCCAAGAAGCAGTCATCTTCTGATTTAATGGCTGCAGTCACCATCTGCAGTGATTTTAGACTCTGAGAAGAGGAAATCTGTCACTATTTCTACCTTTTCCGCTACTATTTGCCATTGATGGGACAGGATGCCATGATCTTAGTTTTTAATATTTAGTTTTAAGCTGGCTCTCCTCCATCACCCTCATCAAGAGGCTTGTTAGTTCCTCTTCACTTTCTGCCATTAGGTTGGCATCATCCACATACCAAAGGTTATTGATGTTTCTCCTGCCTATCTTGATTCCAGCTTGTAACTCATCCAGCCCAGTGTTTCTCATAATGTGCTCTGCATATTAGTTAAATAAATTAGAGCCTCCAGGGAAGCCCCTAAATATAATAGATGGCTAGAAAGAGAACACACACACTCTCCTCAAGTTCTGACATATCTGTGTATTTGGCTAAGGTCACACAGATTTAATGGAAACCAGCTGACCACATTTCCTGGCATATCTAAGTGCAGCTTCCCTTGACCATCAGAACCCCTGAAAAGAGAGATTTACAACTGCTAACACTAGCTGCACAAGGCAAGTCTTCCCAGATCTGGAAAACTTAATTTTGTCTTGTGCTTTGTATACCAAGGACATATATCACTATTTAGGAAGCCCTTAGAGATCAAATTGCCAACATCCACTGGATCATCGAAAAAGCAAGAGAGTTCCAGAAAAACATCTATTTCTGCTTTATTGACTATGCCAAAGCCTTTGACTGTGTGGATCACAATAAACTGTGGAAAATTCTGAAAGAAATGGGAATACCAGACCACCTGACCTGCCTCTTGAGAAATCTGTATGC
>NW_024070211.1:129895813-130084842 GCF_014754425.2 Oryx dammah
GCATACAGATTTCTCAAGAGGCAGGTCAGGTGGTCTGGTATTCCCATCTCTCTCAGAATTTTCCACACAGTCAAAGGCTTTGGCATAGTCAATAAAGCAGAAATAGATGTTTTTCTGGAACTCTCTTGCTTTTTCAATGATTCCGCAGATGTTGGCAATTTGATCTCTGGTTCCTCTGCCTTTTCTAAAACCAGCTTGAACATCTGGAAGTTCACAGTTCACGTATTGCTGAAGCCTGGCTTGGAGAATTTTGAGCATTACTTTACTAGCATGTGAGATGAGTGCAATTGTGTGGTAGTTTGGCATTGCCCTTCTTTGGGATTGAAATGAAAACTGACACTTTTCAGTCCTGTGGCCACTGCTGAGTTTTCCAAATTTGCTGGCATATTGAGTGCAGCACTTTCACAGCATCATCTTTCAGGATTTAAAATAGCTCAACTGGAATTCCATCACCTCCACTAGCTTTGTTCAATGTGATGTTTCCTAAGGCCCACTTGACTTCACATTCCAGGATGTCTGGCTCTAAGTGAGTGTGAGTGATAACAACATCGTGATTATTTGGGTCATGAAAATTTTTTTTGTACAATTCTTCTGTGTGTTCTTGCCATCTCTTCTTAATATCTTCTGCTTCTGTTAGGTACATACCATTTCTGCCCTTTATTGAGCCCATCTTCGCATGAAATGTTCTCTTGGCCTCTCTAATCTTCTTGAAGAGATCTCTAGTTTGGCATCTCTAATCTTCTTGAAGAGATCTCTAGTTTTTCCCATTCTATTGTTTTCCTCTATTTTTGCACTGATCACTGGGGAAGGCTTTCTTACTTATATGAAGCTATGTAAAATATATGACATGAGATATTTTTCCCTCAAAATCATTTTGAAAACACTATCTTTAATTGTTGAGGTTTATTAATTGTTCCAGATGTAATATATTAAAATCAAAGATACATTATATACTGGAAAGTAGCATTATATAAATTTTCATTAACAAAAAAGCATGTTGTGTTAAATATGTATAAACTACAGTGATCTGAAAGCACCTTAATAGTATCCTTTAAAAAAATGCTTATCTATGAATAGTGCCCTAGTTCACATATAAGAGAAATCTACAAGGAGCTATTTTATGTGGCATTCTAAATATATATAAATAAATATAAGGAGTATTGTTCTATTTTATTTCCTTCTGTAACAACAACAAAAATTTTCACTTGGTGGTTAATGTTACTTTAGATCCATAGGAAAAGCTCCTGGATATGAAATTGTTTACATGCATATTCAAATAAGTTACAGAATTAGGACTTTAGGTAAAGAAAGACAAAATAAACAAATTTTGACCCACAAAATCATAGATTTGGGGAGAGTAAAAGTGGTAAGAAAAAGGGGATGAAGTAGGTAGTTTTTATTTAAATAAGAGACATATATAAATGACATGAAAGAATTGGCATGCTCCTTTATTTTTACTTTATGGTTTTAAATAGATGATTTTCAGGCAAGAATACTGGAGTGAGTAGCCATTCCCTTCTCCAGGGGATCTTCCCTTCCTTCACGGGCTCAGTCCTGTCCCACTCTGTGCAACCCTATGAACCATAGCCCTCTAGACTCCTCTGTCCATGGGATTCTCCAGGCAAGACTATCAGAGTGGATTGCAGTGCCTCCCTCCAGGGAATCTTCCAGACCCAGGGATCGAACCAGTGTCTCTTATATGTCCTGCATTGGCAGGCAGGGATTAGACTGAATTATGGGAAGACAGACAACAGAGCCTGCTGTTATATAACTTACAGTTGTCAATCGGCCTTAAACGTATGCTCATTTCCATTCCCTTTCACTGACTGATTGTGGCCACAAGCCCTACTTTGCACCAGGCATAACCAAAAAGGAGGAGACTGGAAGTATAAAAGGGGGAAGCCAAGAGGGATCGATAGGAAGGATGACCTAGCGAAGGATGATGGATAGGAAGACTCCTTTGGGAGTGTCTGATTAATAAAAGATTTGTCTGCTTGAGCTGGACTGAGCTTTAACTTGTCTGTTGGTCTGCACCTTTCAGTCTGTCACTCCAATTTATTGTTGCAGTGAGATAAGAACTGATGAAGAGAAATAAAGCAACCTGACGAAACCAAAGCCAATAATGGTTTTTCTTTTCATTGTATTACTGAGCACTTCACTAGCATCTTACAAAGGGAAAAACCAAAACATCTGTGTTTTCTTTACATAGTTCAAATTCTTGTCTGTCTTTCCCATTAGTCTAAATGAGTTGCATTTAGATTAATTATTAATTTGTATTAATAATTAATTAATTTTTAGCTTATTCATGAATCAACAAAAGAATTTGAAAGAAAAATGAGTCTCAGGTCCATTATCCCGTAATTCTTCTCCCTGACAGCATTTGTACTCAGACTCAAAGAAATTTAAGAACAAATGAAGCAGGTAGCTTTCAGGTTTTTCTACATCCTCCTAGGAGGCAAAAATAATGTTTTTGTCCAGGAAACAGCCCAGCACAATTCAGTATCCATGAGACTATTAACCATCACCAATAATGTTTATCAGTCTCTTGCCTTTAAAGAAACAGGAGCAGAGAAATTGAGTGGGAGGGGGTATGTGTGTTATCATAATACTGATCCTTGGGTAAAAGTGCATTTATGAGCAAATCTAGTACTGCCTAGCAACTGTCTCTAGGCAAAAGGTGGCTGGGAGTCAGCTGCTGCTGCCGCCTTTCAGGAGCCATCTGCCTGCTTCTACACACCTCCTGGAATATCTGTTTTGGATGATCTGAATTCCAGTTTTAAGGTAGAATTTTTCTTAGCCACTCTTAATATTAAATATTTTGCTTTTTCGTGACTGATACAATAAACATACAATTATTACTTTTAATCCACCTCTGAATATAATGTAAATATATAGACCTTCTGAACTACACTATAATATGTCTGAGGTCATGAGCTTTAGTGATTTTTTTAAAAATGTTCCTATCTGTTCCTTTTAGGCTTGACACATTCTTCAGTGGTCTGGGATGATAACCCAGATTTACACCCATTTCCAAGAACATAAGATATGGTGTTAAACATACCCCAGGAACTTTCAACTCTTGTTGAAACACCCATCCCTGGCCACCTTGTTTTTCCACCTTGTATTTCTACATTTCTACTCCTGCTACTGACTGGGATTTATTTTCTTGCTTCTGGCCCTTGCAGCAGGATACAGCTCAGCTAATAGGAGTGAAGCAGGAGTTTCCAGAGGAAGCAGGGGTTACGCCAGAACTTGATGGGGGACAGACAGGCCATCTTAGTGGAGAAGTCTGTCCAGGGAGAAGGATGGTAGTGAACACTGTAGCCTCACACTGGCTGAGTAGTTCCTGATACTCCTGGTCGTTCAGTCCCTCTAACCATGTCCAAGCTGCTTGTTCCCAGAGTCCCCACATGCTTCCCTAAGTATTCACGGCATTCAGTCAAACATCTGTCTGTGCTTCGATCCCTGTGGATGCTTGGAAGTCTCACCCTCTTTCCTTGCCCATTTTCTTACTGGTGTCCAGTCTCTGCATTCAGTTCCACAGGGTCCTCTGAAAGCCCTATTCCTTTGCAAATGCACTTCTCTCAACCCGTTTAGAGTATATTCCATTGCATCTTTATTTTAGACCTTATTCATGTTTCTGCCCCCTCAAACAGAGCTTGCTCTTTGTGCATAACCTTAACCTCATAAACCAGAGCCAGGGGGCAGGTTGTCATCCACTTTAGCCAACTAGGCCACTTCCAGACTTTTCTTACTTTCACGTGGAGCCCGTCTTCATTTGGGAGACAATGTATATAGCATTTAGGATCACGGGATTTGGATTTGAACCCATATTTTGAGATGTTGAATAGATCACACTACAGTTCTGAGTCTCGATTTCCACCTCTGAAAAAAGGGGAGTTGTTTTTGCAAGGCTATGGAGATTAAATCGTTTTCACAAATCGTTATTACTTACCCTGTGCTGGGCATTTTTTTCTAAGTACTCAACAAAACAAATCCTTCCCTCATGAAGCTTGTAGTTTCATGAGGCAAGAAAGTTGACTCTACACAGATAATTACACAATCTAATATGGGAGAATATATAGGGTGTGGTAACAAAGGTTTATTTAGAGAGATAACTTAGGTGGTGGAGAGGTGGTCAGGCGGCAAGGCCTGAGGAGGTGCATTTAAAGAGAGAGGAGCAAGACAGGTAGGATTTGGGCAGCAGAGCAAAGGAAGGAGAGAGCTTTGTAGACAGAGGGGAACTTGCAGGCCTTTGTGAGAGAGTGTGTGTGTCACAGAGGATGGTTAGAGATGGAGGCAGGGCACACCGTTTGTGGGACCCGAATGTGAAGGCCAGATGAAGGAGTTTTAATTTCATTTTAAATGTAATGAGAAGCAATGATTTTATGTAAGGGTGTCACACGACTTATGCAGGTAAAAAAATGTCTCTGAGGGCAACATTTAGAACAGTACTTATTCCGTAATTGCAGTTACATTCACGTGGGCTTGCTCTGCAGCGTTTCTTGAGTGTAGTCTCCCTGGGTCACAGTTTTCCCCTCTAACCCAGACTCCTGCTGCCTTCTGTTGATATAAGCTCAGCTTCTTCTCCTATTTCAGAGTGCCTGACATCCTCAACTCCAGGGGCCACCCTACAGGAGGCATCTTATATGCCAGTAAACTCCTGACCACAATTTCTGACTTTCTAATTCCTGCCACACTTACCCATGTCCAGGCCTCCAGGATGGGAGGAGATAAGGAAAGAAAGATAGGCCAGAGCCAGCTTGTGAAGGGTTGCTTTGAGGCTAAGGAACTTGCGATTTATCCTACAAGCATAACAACGCAGCACTGATGCTGGGACTTGCTGCTGCCTGTGCTTGCAACGCCTCCTCTTCCAGGGTCTTCTTCAAGCTCGTAGTTGTGCTTTAGAGTCTGGCTTACGGCTCAGATAGTAAAGAGTCCGCCTGCAAAGGAGAACTAGATTCGATTCCTGGGGTGGGAAGATCCTCTGGAGAAAGCAATGGCTACCCATTCCAGTATTCTTGCCAGAGAAGCCTGGTGCAGGCTGTAGCCCTCAGAGTCTGAACATGATTGAGCTACCAACACTTTCATTTCACTTTTGGTTTTTGTCTCTTCTAGGAAGACTGCCTTGGCAAAGAAGGTAGTTAATCATGTTCCATATTGCACAGAGTTCTTGGTACTCTTACACTGCATAACCAATGCTTTTTTTGTGGTCTTCCCTATTAGACCACAAACTCCTTGAGAGCAAGAACTTGTATTATTGCATCCTCAGCACCTGACATAAATGATTTCACTAAAATTTGATTTTGTCAAGTTTTTTGAGTTTTCAGTTTCCACTAAAAAGGAAAATACCCTAATAAAAGATTGGCACATTGAAAGTAAAGATTGGTAATTTCTTCATATAATTCTCTAAACCTGTGTTACTTTGCTAAAGTTTATCCAGCTATCTTTGCTCTAAAAATTGGCATGAGGTTTTAAGAAAAATTTATATTTTTATTTATTTTAATTTGATTCAGTCAGTTCAGTTGCTCAGTCATATCTGACTCTTTGCAACCCCATAGAGTTCAGCCCACCAGGCTTCTCTGTCCATGGGATTTCCTAGGCAAGAATATTGGAGTGGGTTGCCATTTCCTTCTCCAGAAAATAACACTTTTCTATTGAAAAGAAGTTATATAAATGCAGTCAATTTTGTTTATAATTAATTTAATTTGTTGTTCAGTCACTCAGTTTTGTCTGACTCCCTGCTGCCCAGTGGACTGCAGCACACCAAGCTGCTGTCCTTCATAACTATCTCCTAGAGATTGCTCAGACTCATGTCCATTGAGTTGATGATACCATGCAACCATCTCATCCTCTGTCTCCCTCTTCTCCTCCTGCCCTCAATTTTTCCCAACCTGAGGGTTTTTCCAATGAGTCAGCTCTTTGCATCAGGTGGCCAAGGAATTGGAGCTTCAGCTTCAGCATCAGTCTTTCAGTGGATATTCAGGACTGATCTCCTTTAGGATGGACTGGTTGGATCTCCTTGCAGGTCAAGGGATTCTCAAGTCTTCAACTCCACAATTCAAAAGCATCAACTCTTCAGTGCTCAGTTTTCTTTATGTGAAAGTTTTCTCAACTTTCACATCCATACATTACTACAGGAAAAACCGTACCTTTAACTAGATGGACCTTTGTCAGCAAAGTAATGTCTCTGCTTTTCAATATGCTGTCTAGGTCTGTCATAGCTTTTCTTCCAAGGAGCAAGCATCTTTTAACTTCATGGCTGCAGTCACCATCTGCAGCAATTTTGGAGGCCCAGAAAATAAGGTCTGTCACTGTTTCCACTAGTTCCCTTTCTATTTGCCATGAAGTGATGGGACCAGATACCATGATCTTAGTTTTCTGAATTTTGAGTTTTAAGCCAGCTTTTTTACTCTCCTCTTACATCTTCATCAGAGGCTCTTTAGTTCCTCTTTGCTTTCTGCCATAGGGTGGTGTCATCTGCATATCTGAGGTTATTACTATTTCTCCCAGCAATCTTGATTCCACCTTGTCCTTCATCCAGCCTGGCATTTCATATGATGTATTCTGCATGTAAGTTAAATAAGCAGGGTGTCAGTATACAGCCTTAGCGTATTCCTTTCCCAAGTTGGAATCAATCTGTTCCATGTCTGGTTCTAGCTGTTGCTTCTCGACCTCTATACAGATTTCTCAGGAGGCAGATACGGTGGTCTGGTATTCCCATCTCTTTAAGAATTTTCCAGTTTGTTGTGACCCACACAGTCAAAGGCTTTAGTATAGTCAGTGTAGCAGAAGCAGATGCTTTTCTGGAATTCTCTTGCTTTTTTGATGATCCATCAGATGTTGGCAATGTGATCTCTGGTTCCTCTGCCTTTTCTAAATCCAGCTTGAACATCTGGAAGTTCTCAGTTCATGTACTGTTGAAGCCTGGCTTGGAGAATCTTGAGCATTATTTTGCTAGTGTGTGAGATGAGTACAATTGTGTGTTTGAACATTCTTTGGCATTGCCCTTCTTTGGGATTGGAATGAAAACTGACCTTTTCCAGTCCTGTGGTCACTGCTGAGTTTTCCAAATTTATCAGCGTATCAAGTGCAGCACTTTCACAGCATCATCTTTTAGGATTTGAAGTTGCTCAGCTGGAATTCCATCACCTCCACTAGCTTTCTTCATAGTGATCCTTCCTAAGGCCTACTTGACTTTGGACTCCAGGATGTCTGGCTCTAGGTGAGTGATCACACCATTGTGGTTATCTGGGTCATTAAGATCCTTTTTGTATGGTTCTTTTGTGTATTCTTGCCACCTCTTCTTAATATCTTCTGCTTCTGTTAGGTCCATACGATTTCTGTTTTTCATTGTGCTCATCTTTGCATGAAAATTTCCCTTGGTATCTCTAATTTTATTAAAGAGATCTCTAGTCTTTCCCATTCTATTATTTTCCTATATTTCTTTGCACTGATCACTGAGAAACGCTTTCTTATCTCTGCTTGCTGTTCTTCGGAACTCTGCATTCAGATGGATAAAGCTTTCCTTTCCTCCTTTGCGTTTTGCTTCTGTTACTTTCTCAGCTATTTGTAAGGCCTCCTCAGACAGCCATTTTGCCTTTTTGCATTTCTTCTTCTTGGGGATGATTTTGATCACTGCCTCCTGTACGATGTTACAGATGTCTGTCCATAGTTCTTCAGGCAGTCTGTCTATCAGATATAATCCCTTGAATTTATTTGTCACTTCCACTGTATAATCATAAGGGTGTATTGATTTAGATCATACCTGAATGGTCCAGTGGTTTTCCCTACTTTCTTCAATTTAAGTCTGAATTTAAAATATGTTTATTGAAGTCTCATTCCTACCTGTGCCATCTCACCTTTTTCCTCTAGCTACACTAGATTACCTTTTTTATTAGTTTATTGGTTGTCCTTTCAGTATTTCTTTATGCAAAAACAAACAAATATGAATGTATTTTTATAAAAAAGATTGCCTTGTGCTCTTTCACTCATTGGTATCTGATTCTTTGTGACCCCGTGGACTCTAGCCCTCCAGGCTCCTCTGTCCATGGAATTTTCCAGACAAGAATACTAGAGTGGGTTGCCATTTCCTCCTCCAGGGGATCTTCCTGACCCAGGGATTGAACCTGCCTCTCCTGTGTTTCCTGCGCTACATAGCCTAAAATATATACACACTTTTATTCCTCGCTTTTTTAACATGAAAATTTATCCTAGAGATATTTCCAAGTCAGTAGTTGATACAGATATTCCTTAGTCATTCTTGTGGATGCAGAATTTTTTATATACCATGATTTATTCAGGTAGTCCCATACTGCTGGATGCTGCATTCTAGTCTTTTGCTTTTACAAACAATTCTGCAAAAAATAAAACGTCATTTCAAATTAGCACAGATATGTAGTTAGGCACACGTGTATAAATTTGTATGTGTATGCATGTTACATACAATATCTGTATCTTCCTATGTTACACACACACACACACACACACACACACACGCACAGGCTTCCCAGGTGGTACAGTGGTAAAGAATCTGCCTGCCAATGCTGGAGACTCAGGAGACGTGAGTTTGATCCCTGGGTTGGGAAGATCCCCTCAAGAAGGAAATGGCTACCCACTTCAGTATCCTTCCCTGGAGAATCCTATGGGCAGAGGAGCCTGGCAAGCAATAGTCCATGGGGTTGCAGAGAGTCAGACATGACAGAGAACATGCAGCAGCAAAATAAATCTCCTGCACATATGTATGAGATTCTTAAAATTTAGACAGTTACATCAAGAGTAAATGCATCTGAGATTTTGGTTGATAATTCCCGAAATTCTTTCCTAATGGTTATTTCTGCACCTACCAACAATGTTTGAAAGTGTCTATTTCTCCATAGCCTCCTCTCCAACAGCATCTTATAACATTTTTGCATTTTGCCAATCTGATGGTTAAGCAGTTATATCTCAGAGTAGTATTAATTTGCATCTTTACTAGTGAAGTTAGCACCAATTTAGATGCTATTGATTTAGTGGTTATGCTATTGGGTTTTTTTCTGTGACTTGTCCATTCATATCTTTTGGTTACTTTTCTATAAAGTTAGTCTTTTTCTTCTCTATTCCTAAAAGTTTTTAATGTATATTGAGAATGTAAGCATTTGGTCTGTGCTATGAGTTGGAGATATCTTGCCTATTTTGTTATGTTTGTTTTAACTCTGCTAATGGCATATTTCTGACATGCAGAAGTGTTGATTTCATTTGTATTTACTTTTAACTGTTAGCCTTTCCAAAATTTGAGTCACAGTTAAATAGTTATGAAAGGTTATAATAAAAACCACCTTTGCTGTTTTCTAATACTTCTAAATTTCATATTCTTACATTTAAATCTTTGATCCATTTGGATCTATTTGTTTGACTTGATACATAGCATCAGTATGGAATCTGCCTTATTTTTTCCAACTTGCTACCCATTTTTCCCAACACTGTTTATTAAAAAGTCTATCCTTACTGTTTGATTTGATGTGCAGTGTTCATTGTACACTAAATTCCCATAGGTATTCAAGTCTATCTCTGGACTTTCTATCCTATTTGATTAGTCTGTCTTTTCATGAGCCAATCCTATAATTTACTGATTGATGCATTATAGTATTTTTACACTGGTAGGAGTAGTACCTTTATTACTCATTATTAGAATTTTCCAAATTATTCTTCTTTGATCATTTATTTTTTCCTGTGCACTTTAAAATTGGTCTATCTAGTTCCAGAAAATAGTCCATATTTTTACTGTTTATTCTTTGATAGTTTAAAAATATCACACATTGCTTTATGATATTGTCTTCCCATTAAAGAACACAATACATCTTTACATTAATCTGAGTTAAATTGTTTTCACTGCAATATAACTGACACATAAAATTTAGTTAATAGTTTCAGGTGTACAACATAATAATTTGACATAGTTGCTTGGCCAAAAAGTTCATTCAGGATTTTTCCATAAGATGGCTTTAGTAGCACTGAGTCTTCAGATTCGGAGAAGGCGATGGCACCCCACTCCAGTGCTCTTGCCTGGAAAATCCCATGGATGGAGGAGCCTGGAAGGCTACAGTCCATGGGGCCGCAAAGAATTGGACATGACTGAGCGATCTCACTTTCACTTTTCCCTTTCATGCATTGGAGAAGGAAATGGCAACCCAGTCCAATGTTCTTGCCTGGAGAATCCCAGGGACGGGGGAGCCTGGTGGGCTGCCGTCTATGGGGTCGCACAGAGTCGGACACGACTGAAGCGACTTAGCAGCAGCAGCAGCAGTCTTCAGATTCATTCAGAACATTTTGTTAGATTGTATTATGACAGCTGTCATACTGGCATGCATTTTTTAAAAATTGGCAAAATTTTTGTAGCTGTTTTATTATTGAAAATGGAAGAAAAGCAAAATTTTTAGCATATTATACTTTGTTATTTCAAGAAAGGTAAAAACACAACTAAAACACAAAAAATGATTTTAGCAGTGTATGGAGAAGGTTCTCCGAGTGACCAAATGTGTCAAAAGTGGTTTGTGAAGTTTCATGCTGGAAATTTGTCACTGGGTGATGAGATGCTCCAGAGTCAGGTAGACCAATTGAAGTTGATAGCAATCAAATCGAGACATTAATTGAGAACAATCAACATTATACCATGTAGGAGAGAGCCAACAGACTCAAAATACCCAAGTCTTGCTAATCATTAGTACCAGCTTGCTTATGTTAATTGCTTCCGTGTTTGGGTTCCATATAAGTCAAGCTAAAAAAAACTGAACTGAACATATAGGTAAGATCATACAATATTTGTCTTTCTCTCATTGTTTCACTCAGTTTAGCACTGTCAAGGTCCAAATGACAGGATTTCCTTTCTTACGGCTAAAGTATCATAAATATTTATTCATCCATTCATCCGTTCATTCGTCCATTGATCCATCAGTAGTAGACACCTCAATTGCTTCCACATCCATATCTTGGCTTTTATGAATAATACTGCAGTAAACATGAGCATATCTTTTCAAGTTAATGTTTGTTTTTCCATCAGAAAAATACCCAGAAGTGGAATTGCTAAATCATATGATAGTTCTATTTTTAAGCTTTATTTTTATGTTTATTTTATATTGGAGTATAGTTGATTTACAGTGTGCAGCAAAGCGACTCCATTATACATGTTAATATGTCTATTCCTTCTAGTCTTTTCCAGATTCTTTTTACCCTTTAGGTTATTACAGAATATTGAATAGAGTTCTCTGTGCTATCCAGTAGGTCCTTGTTGATTATTTAATATATAGTAGTTTGTACATATAAATCCCAAACTCCTAATTTATCCCGCCCCCCCCTCAACCTTTCCCCTTTGATACCTATAAATTGTTTTCTAAGATCTGTGAGTCTGTTTCTGTTTTGTAAATAAGTTCATTTGTATCATTTTTTAGCATCTACATATAAGTGATATCATATCATATGATAATTGCCTTTCTCTCTGACATATTTCCCTTAGTATGATAATCTCTAGGTCTATCCATGTTGCTTCAAATGCACCATTTCTTTCTTTTTTATGGCTGAGTAATATTCCATTGTGTATGTGTACCACATCGTCTTATCCACTCTTCTGTCATTGGACATTTAGATTGTTTTCATGTCTTGGCTATTGTAAATAGCTGCAGAGAACTTTGGGGGTTATGTATCTTCTTGAATTATGGTTTTCTCCAGGTATAGTCCTAGGAGTGGAATCACTGAACCAGATGGTAGTTCTATTTTTAAGTTTTTCATGAACCTCCATACTGTTTTCCACAGCAGCGGCACCAGTTTACATTCACACCAACAATGCACAAGGCTTCTTTTTTCTCCACATCCTCCCAAGTCAAGTTTCATATTCTTTTGTGTTCCTGAATACTTCGTCTTTTGCTGTTATTGAAAGAGAGTCTACTTAACACATTATTTCTGTCATTGTTATTTTAATAGATTAATTTCTATATAATAATCATTTTATATCAGACTACTTTGAATTCTCTTTAGTTGTCAGTTTCATTTGCTGTCTCTTGGACTTTTTCAGGTATATGATCATACCATCTGCCAAATGGAGATAACTTAATTTTTTTTCCAATTTTTGTACCTTTAACTTTCTATGGTTTTGGAGGTATTAGGCAAGTAATTAGACACAGTGTTCATTTGTATCCAATGTAGTGGATTATTGTAGTGATTATTGTAGAAGTTTGATAGTTTGATAATGACAGTATGTTTAGTTTCTGACTTTAGGAGAAATATCTTTGATGTTTCTCCACTAGGAAATATGTTTGCCTTAGGGCTGAGATACAATATGTCCAATCATATAAGTGAAGTCTTCATCAACTCTTATTCTGAGTGCTTCTTTGCTGTAAATCAAGGGTAGATTTATTTTTAGCAAATTTATTTTCTGTGCCTATGTGCATGCATGCTAAATGTTTCAGTCATGTCTGAGTCTTTGTCACCTCATGGACTGGTGCCTGCAAGGCTCCTCTGTCCCTGGACTTCTCCAGGCAAGAATACTGGAGTGGGCTGCCATGCTCTACTCCAGGGGATCTTCCCTTCTATGATTATATATAAATGTAATTTTTCCATGGATTTATTAATATGCTAAAATACAGGACTAAATGTTGTACTATTGAACTATTCAGACATTCTTGTACAGGAAGGAGGTAAGGAGGAACCTAATTTGATGATGACAATTATCTTACTGTACTGTTTATTAATATTTTATTATCTTTTTGAAGTGATATTCATAAATATAATTCATCGTTTAGCATTCTATCAGTTTTAGTATCAATGATTTATGAGATAATTTTGAAGTTTTCATTATTCTGAGGACTGAGACATTTTCTGAGATCTGAGATAGTTTAGAATAATGTTAGAATTACCTATTCTCTAAAGATTTCTCTGTGAAACTAGAAAATAGTACTTTTGGAGGGGTGGGGTAGATATTTGCAATACAAATAACCAGCAATTAAGCTAGTTTGCAACCACTTCTGTCAAATTCCCCTCAATTCCAATACACAACTTTAGTATCCTGCAGTGTTTAACCCTGATACTCTTAACTGTACTTTAGCTACTACAGCCTAATTTATAAGTTTCAATAGAAATCGAGCTCAATAAAATTCCTAAACCTGCTGGGGTAAGTTTTGGTAGAATACTTTTTCCTGGGAATTTATCTATTTCTTTATTATTTTTCATAGAGTTGTACAAAATAGTTCTATAATCCCTTTTGGTTTTGTGATTATTTCCATTTATTCTGTATCTGGTTTTTTGACTGTTTGATATTTTTGGATTGGAAAGTAAATTAAAGTATCCTGTTTGTAATGTATTTCTGTTTCTCCTTGTATAGTCTATGGGTTTTTACTTCATAAAAGTTAGTTATTGCTAAGTCATTTATTTGGTACCTAGGTATTCATTCCTTATATTCCTTTTGAATTCTTACCCTTAGCATTTAAAAAAAAAGTCTTTTAAAATTGCTTTTTTATTTCAGCTCTATATTCACTGATACCAAAATCACTGCCATGCTTTCTTTTTGTTAGTATTTGTTCATCCTTTTATTTCTCTCTTTACTGAATTGCATCCACAACACCCACTTGTGGATTGGACTGGTGATAGAAGCAAGGTTTGATACTGTAAAGGGCAATGTTGCATAGGAACCTGGAATATTAGGTCCATGAATCAAGGCAAATTGGAAGTGGTCAAACAGGAGATGGCAAGACTAAAAATAGACATTCTAGGAATCAGCGAACTAAGATGGACTGGAATGGGTGAATTTAACTCAGATGACCATTATATCTACTACTGCAGGCAGGAGTCACTTAGAAGAAATGGAGTAGCCATCATGGTCAACAAAAGAGTCCAAAATGCAGTACTTGGATGCAATCTCAAAAACGACAGAATGATCTCTGTTCGTTTCCAAGGCAAACCATTCAATACCACTGTAATCCAAGTCTATGCCCCAGCCAGTAACTCTGAAGAAGCTGAAGTTGAACAGGTCTATGAAGACCTACAAGACCTTCTAGAACACCCCCAAAAGTTGTGTTTTTCATTATAGGGGACTGGAATGCAAAAGTAGGAAGTCAAGAAACTTCTAGAGAAACAGGCAAATTTGGCCTTGGAATACGGAATGAAGCAGGGCAAAGGCTAATGGAGTTCTACCAAGAAAATGCACCGGTTATAGCAAACACCCCTTCCAACAACACAAGAGAAGACTACACATGGACATGACCAGATGGTCGATACTGAAATCAGATTGATTATATTCTTTGCAGCCAAAGATGGAGAAGCTCTATACAGTCAGCAAAAACAAGACCAGGAGCTGACTGTGGCTCAGATCATGAATTCCTTGTTGCCAAATTCAGACTGAAATTGAAGAAGGTGGAGAAAACCACTAGACCATTCAGGTATGACCTAAATCAAATCCCTTATGATTATACGCTGGTAGTGAGAAATAGATTTAAGGGACTATATCTGACAGACAGAGTGCCTGATGAACTATGGAAGGAGGTTTGTGACGTTGTACAGAAGACAGGGATAAAGACCATCCCCATGGAAAAGAAATGCAAAACAGCAAAATGGCTGTCTGAGGAGGACTTTACAAATAGCTGTGAAGAGAAGAGAAGAGAAAAGCAAAAGAAAAAAGGAAAGATATACCCATTTGAATGCAGAGTTCCAAAGAATAGCAAGGAGAGGTAAGAAAGCCTTCCTCAGTGATCAATGCAAAGAAATAGAGGAAAACAACAGAATGGGAAACACTATAGATCTCTTCAGGAAAATTAGAGATACCAAGGGGACATTTCATGCAAAGATGGGCTCAATAAAGGACAGAAATGGTATGTACCTAACAAAAGCAGAAGATATTAAGAAGAGGTGGCAAGAACACACAGAAGAACTGTACAAAAAAGATCTTCATGACCCAGATAATCACGATGGTGTGATCACTCACCTAGAGCCAGACATCCTGGAATGTGAAGTCAAGTGGGCCTTAAGAAGCATCACTATGAACAAAGCTAGTGAAGGTGATGGAATTCCAGTTGAGCTATTTCAAATCCTAAAAGATGATGCTGTGAAAGTGCTGCACTCAATATACCAGCAAATTTGGAAAACTCAGCAGTCACCACAGGACTGGAAAGGGTCAGTTTTCATTCCAATCCCAAAGAAAGGCAATGCCAAAGATTGCTCAAACTACCACACAATTGCTCTCATCTCACACACTAGTAAAGTAATGCTTAAAATTCTCCAAGCCAGGCTTGAGCAATACGTGGACTTCCAGATGTTCAAGCTGGTTTTAGAAAAGGCAGAGGAACCAGAGATCAAATTGCCAACATCTGCTGGATCACTGAAAAAGCAAGAGAATTCCAGAAAAACATTTATCTCTGCTTTATTGACTATGCCAAAGCCTTTGACTGTGTGGATCACAATAAAATGTGGAAAATTCTGAAAGAGATGAGAATATCAGACCACCCTACCTGCCTCTTGAGAAATCTGTATGCAGGTCAGGAAGCAACAGTTATAACTGGACATGGAACAACAGACTTGGTTCCAAATAGGAAAAGGAGTATGTCAAGGCTGTATATTGTCACCCTGCTTAAACTTATATGCAGAGTATATCATGAGAAATGCTGGACTGTAGGAAGCACAAGCTGGAATCAAAATCGCCAGGAGAAATATCAATAACCTCAGATATGCAGATGACATCACCCTTATGGCAGAAAGTGAAGAACTAAAGAGGCTCTTGATGAGAGTGAAAAAGTTGGCTTAAAGCTCAACATTCAGAAACTAAGATCATGGCATCCAGTCCCATCACTTAATGGCAAATAGTGGAAACAGTGGTTGACTTTATTTTTCTGGGCTCCAAAATTTCTGCAAATGGTGATTGCAGCCACGAAATTAAAAGATGCTTAATCTTTGGAAGGAAAGTTATGACCAACCTAGATAGCATATTAAAAAGCAGAGACATTACTTTGTCAACAAATGTCCATCTAGTCAAGGCTATGGTTTTTCCAGTGGTCATGTATGGATGTGAGAGTTGGACTATAAAGAAAGCTGAGCGCAGAAGAATCGATGCTTTTGAACTGTGGTGTTGGAGAAGACTCCTGAGAGTCCCTTGGACTGCAAGGAGGTCCAACCAGTCCATCCTAAAGGAGATCAGTCCTGGGTGTTCATTGGAAGGACTGATGTTGAAGATGAAACTCCAGGAGTTTGACCACCTGATGCGAAGAGCTGACTCATTTGACAAGACCCTGATGCTGGGAAAGACTGACAGCAGTAGGAGAAGGGGACGACAGAGGATGAGATGCTTGGATGGCATTACCAACTCAATGGACATGGGTTTGGGTAGACTCAGCGAGTTGGTGATGGACAGGGAGGCCTCGTGTGCTGTGGTTCATGGAGTCGCAAAGAGTCCGACACAACTGAGCGACTGAACTGAACTGAATTGCATTACTTCTGGAGTGCCTCTTGTTACAGCATAGTGCTCAGTTTTGCTTTACAATAGAAGTATGCCTTATAGCTTGCATACAAACCCCAAAAGTCACATTCTCTTATGTTCCACTGGCCAAAGCAAATTTCATGGCTGAGTCCAAATTCAAAGGGTGGAGAAGTTAACTCCATTCTTAGAAGTTGCAAAATATTGTTACTGTTTGGTCAAAGAATGGGATCTACTCCAGGCAATGAGGTGGACTGCCTGTGTAGGGATTAATTGGGGAGTGGAGAGAAATGCACGCCTGTAGGCCAATCTCCTTCTGAAGAAACTATGCTGGAGAGAGATGTCTTTTGAACCTTACCTAAGAATCTATATGGGCTTCCCTTGTAGCTCAGTCAGTAAAGAACCTGCCTGCAGTGTAGGAGACATGGGTTCCATCCCTAGGTTGGGAAGATCCCCTAGAGAAGGAAATAGCGACACAATTCAGTATCCTTGCCTGGAAAATCTCATGGACAGAAGAGCCTGGTGGGCTGCAGTCGATGGGGTCGCAAAGACTTGAGTACTACTGAGCAACTAACACTTAAGAATCCATGTGTGGACTGGGTAAAAAAAAAAAAAGTCTAATGTGAGAGTTGTGAGTTCAGTTTTATTTGGGGTTTAGTGAGGACTACAGCCTGGGAGACAGCCTCTCAAATAGTTCTGAGGAACTGCTCTAAAAAGGTAGGAAGCTGGGGAGAGTCAGAATATGATTTCGGTGAAGGGAGTCCATGTAGTCAAGCACACATCTTGGTAGAAGGTTACTGCAAATCACAAGGCACAGATATCTTAGTTAATGATTTTAGTACTTTTCTAAGCATGAGAAGATACAAGAAATTGGGATTCATAAAATTTTCTCCTGAAAATAACTATCTGACACCTGTTCCTTGCCATTTCTTCTCACTCTAAGCAACAGAGCATAGCTTTTGGCCTAAGTTAAGATAGTATAGGAGAAGAGCTGGCCATCAGAATGATGTCTTTCTGATGGCTGGAAATGGTTGCATGACTGTACAATCTGGCCAAGGGAATTAAAGAAGCCTCTCCGCAACAGAAAGGGGAATTTAACAGAGAACAAAGACTGAAAAAAAGAAATAAGAAGCAGAGGTGGCAGACACAAGAGTGAAGGGGGCATAGCTAATGGAGCAAGGTACTCAAGGAGGTTGAAAGGGTTGGAGTTAATAAAGCCTGGATTTGAAGAGGAGGAAACAAACTTCATCCTTCAGAAATAGAGGAAAGGTGTTAAGAATGGGTTTGAACATAGGTGATTGTGCATGGAGGAGTCTGGAAAACTGATAACCTCAGTTTTTTTTTAAATTAAGTAAAATGAAGTACGAGCAAGTGTGTCTGGTGAGAACGAGGATGGCTTGAACCGCGAGGAAGTTTTAGAATGTTCATTGAAATACTAAAGTTGAATTTGACTCAAGATAGATAAAAATAAATTACTTTTTTCTGTACTAGCAGCAAGTTATAAAAGAGAAAAAAATAACAGTGGGTCAGCTGAAAAACTTTATTCAAAGACATTAAACAGTATCTGTTTTTAGACAGAAAGACTTAATATCATAAAAACATGAATTCTCCTGAAATTAAGCAAATGTAATACAATTCTGATTTAAATGTGAATAAGATGGGTGGATAAAGTGATCTTAAGGGTTATTGAAATCTTGTAAATAAGACTAGGAAAGAATTACTTGTTTCATATGATTGAAGCATATTATGACCTCCTATTTGGCTCTGATTTGAGATTAGAAAGAGACCAGTCAGAAAACAGATTAAAAGGTCAGAAATAGATCTTAATACACGCAGATATTTGACATAAAAGAAAAATGGTATTTCAGTAGCATGGGAATAGATGGGTTATTTTTAAACGATGTTAACTCAACAATCTGGTCATCTGGAAAAAAAGTATATCAGATAACTTCCAGATTGAGTAAAGAGAAGAAAGAAGAAAATAATAGATTTTATATACATTCAAGTATCACTTAGGTTGTAGATTAACTAGGAAGCTGTAAAGGAAAAGATCCTCATTTTAAAATTTAATCTATTTACAAAAGATTAAATGTAAATTAGAAAGAAATGAATGTTGTGCTTCAATAAACTTTAAAGAAGAGAATAATAACTTCGGGGAAATTACTTGATATACATAGTAGAGAAGCTCTAAACTATACAAGATTGCCGGGAGAAATATCAATAAGCTCAGATATGCAGGTGACACCACCCTTATGGCAGAAAGTGAAGAGGAACTAAAGGGCCTCTTGATGAAAGTGAAAGAGGAGAGTGAAAATGCTGGCTGAAAACGCAACATTCAAAAAACTAAGATCATGGCATCTGGTCCCATCACTTCATGGAAAATAGACGGGGAAATGATGGAAACAGTGACAGACTATTTTCTTGGGCTCCAAAATCACCACAGATGGTAACTGCAGCCATGAAATTAAAAGACACTTGCTCCTTGGAAGAAAAGCTATGACCAACCTAGACAGCATATTAAAAAGCAGAGACATTACTTTGCCAACAAATGTCCATCTAGTCAAAGCTATGGTTTTTCCAGTGGTCATGTTATGGATGTGAGAGTTGGACTATAAAGAAAGCTGAGTACTGAAGAATTGATGTTTTTGAACTGTGTTGTGGAAGAAGACTCTTGAGAGTCCCTTGGACTGCAAGGAGATCAAATCAGTCCATTCTAAAGGAAATCAGTCCTGAATATCATTGGAAGGACTGTTTCTGAAGCTTAAGCTCCAATACTTTGGCCACCTGATGAGAATAACTAACTCCTTAGAAAAGACCCTGATTCTGGGAAAGATTGAAGGCAGGAGGAGAAGGGGACAACAGAGGATGAGATTGTTGGATGGCTTCATGACTTGATAGACAAGAGTTTGAGCAAGCTCTGGGAGTTGGTGAAGGACAGGGAAGCCTGGTGTGCTGCAGTCCATGGGGTCGCAAAGAGTCGAACACAACTGAGCGACTGAACTGAACTGAAACTATACAAAAGTGCTCACCAGTGAAGAAAAACATAAATAACCACAAAGAAAAATGGGCAAATGAGATTTGGAGAAAACAAATCCAAGTGGCCAGTGAATGTGAGCTCTTGCTCAACCTTGCTAGGAGTTAGGGAAGTAAACAATGACATAGCCTCTCGAAGCCATTAGATGACCAAAAGCTGAGAGTGAAAATACCTGTTGTGAAGAAAGCTGGGGAGAAGGGTACTCTAACGTATGTGGAAATGGCCATTGTTTCAGCCATTTTGAAAAGAAATATGTTATTAGCCACTGAAGTTGATAACACATTTACTTAAACCACTCTTAGGAATCTACTCTGTGGGAATAAAATCACTAGATTAGGTATATATGAGATTATGTTTATTGTACACTGTACTAGTCAGACCGAAAACAGAGTGAATGGCCCTCAGGAGGTAAATGATTTAATTATTTATGGCATAACCATATCAGGTATTATGCAGCCATTGAAAGAAATATATTGTGTTCTTATGAAGCATTTCCCCTGGTAGGCTCTCACGTGATCCTCACAACAACCTGATGAAGTAGGTAGTAATGATGTTACAGGTTACAATGTTACAAAGTTATCCAAGGCCTCAGTGGACACTGTTGAATACACTGTATTTTCTCTTTATGCCAGTTGACTTGGAGAGATTTTCATAATACTGTTCAGTATGAAAATCTTCAGTTCAGTTCAGTCACTCAGTCGTGTCCAACTCTTTGCAACCCCGTGGACTGCAGCATGCCAGGCTTCTCTGCCCATCACTAATTCCTGGAGCCTGCTCAAACTCATGTCCATCAAATCGGTGATGCCATCCAGCCATCTCATCCTCTGTCGTCCCCTTCTCCTCCTGTCCTCAATCTTTCCCAGCATCAGGGTCTTTTCCAATGAGTCAGTTCTTTGCATCAGATGGCCAAAGTATTGGAGTTTCAGCTTCAACATCAGTCCTTCCAATGAACATTCAGGACTGATTTCCTTTAGAATGGACTGATTTGATCTCCTTGCAGTCCAAGGGACTCTCAAGAGTCTTCTCCAACACCACAGTTCTAAAGCATCAATTCTTTGGCGCTCAGCTTTCTTTTTCGTCCAACTCTCACATCCATACCTGACTACTAGAAAAACCATAGCTTTGACTAGACAGACTTTGTTGGCAAAGTAATGTCTCTGCTTTTTAATATGCTGTCTAGGTTGGTCATAGCTTTTCTTCCAAGGAGCAAGTGTCTTTTAATTTCATGGTTGTAGTCACCATCTGCAGTGATTTTGGAGCCCCACAGAATATAACATTATTATAAAAATAAATGGCCCCTACACTTTGTACAGAGATACACACAAACCCCATAGCATGCTATGTATCTAGGATATGTTTGCATACCAGAAAAGTCTGATGTGTTATACATGAGGTAACATTATTTCTTAAGGAAGAAGGAAATTTACTATTTATGGTAAAAGAAAATTTTGAAGCCTCTAATCCCATATAGCTATTTATGAAAGAATGATTATCCGAGTATGAAAGAGTGGATTGTTTGTCATTTTTACTTTTACCTTGGTTTTTAATACTTAATTGTATTATTATGTAATGAGCATGCATGATTGAGGGAACAGAAAGTGATACCGATTGTGAGGGAAAATCTAAGTTAATGGGGGCATGATAATTCTGTAAATCCACCTCAAGATTATTTCCCCCACATCTCTAGAACTTAAAAAATTAATACTAATGAAAAGGTACGGTGATATGTAAGATTTAATATGTAAGACTTTAAACATCAAGTCATGGAAACAAAGGTTTTTTTTTTTTTCTTTAGAAATTAAACTTAATAAACATTTTACTATGTATGCAGATCCCTCAAAAAAAGTAGTTTCATTTTAATGTGGTGACATACTGTTTCTTACATTAATTAACTGGAAACAAATTAAAGTGTGTTTCACTTACTGAATAGGAACCAGTAACAATTATTTTGACACGCCTATATAAATATTTACATATCTTAAATGAATTTTATTATACACAAGCTATAATCATATTACTTTTAATAGTATTGATTAAATTCTGAGTTCCTGAGGAGGAGCAGCACAGTCTTACATGATCACTGAAGAAATTTATTTTTTATTCTGTTCTCCATGGATAACATCATCTCCAGCATCATATGGACACTAGGGTGGAGAAGGGTGGACCCAAGCCCCAAAGTTCCCACTGAATAAGGGAACATGTGTAAGAGATGGATTTAAAAGGGTGGGGAAGGAAGTTCCCTGGTGGCCTAATGGTTAGAATTCTGGGCTTTCACTGCTCTGGCCTGGGTTCAGTCCCTGCTTGGGGAACTGAGATCCCACAGGCTGCAAGGTATGGCCAAAAAATAAACTCATTTTTTAAAAAACTAAAATAGAAAGGCAATGAAGCATAGCAGAGAATATGATCCCACAGCAAAAGCTTCAAGAAACAGGGAAATGCTCCTGTTTGGAGACCTGTGTGGGTAGAGAATCTTCTATCCATTTTGGAGGAGGGGCTGCAGGAGAAGAGTTATCCTCGGAGGAGGCCCAGGTTCCCCTTCAGGTCTGGAGGCAAAGAGACTGCTAGGACAAGATGAGGATGTAGGAGGTTGACTGGACCGGGATTAGGATTCCAAAGGCTGCAGTGAAAGGGGCTGAGATGAAGGATAACAGGGGGATTTGCCAGGCTGAGGGAGCAGAGGAAGAGCATAAAAGAGCTAGAGAAGACAGGTGGTCTTAGCTGGGCTTGGGTCCTTGCCTCGCTCCCTCTACATGAGAGTTATGATTAGCAGTGATTGGCCTCCACCCAATTTGATACAGACTCTATTGGTGATGCTGTAACCGCCTACTTGCCTAGGGAACTTGTTTATATGGGCCTGGAGACAGTGGTGGAGCTGAAGGGCAGGGCCTCCAAGGAGGTTCAGGGGAGTTCTAGCTGATGCCTATTATTGTGCTGAGTTGTGTTCTCACTTTCTATCCAAGTCACTATTAACAGTGGTATGTTTTTGAGTACAAAAATGCCATTGTTAATAGCTAGTATTTACTCTTTGGTTATGAGCTAGACTGGACTCAATTTCTGGAGATGTTTGGGTTTTTCTCACCTAATTCAGGACATGGCCTATTTCAGTTTGTGAAGCAGAGCTGCTGATGTGTTGCGGTTGTCATATTTGGCTGTGAGCGGGACTCCTTTCTTTGAGCCCCCTTTGTATTGTGAGGCTTGGTTTTCCAAGTTCTCTTGTCCCCAAGGTCCTTGGCTGAGGACTACTTTGTAACCACATTCTTCTAGCCAGCCTGATGTAAAGTAACAGAGCTTGCCAGTAGCATTCAATATCTCAGACTGAGAGATCACTTTAAGAAAAAAGGCTGACTTCAAAAAAAAAAAAAGAAAAAAGGCTGACTTCAGTGACTCACAAAACCAGACTTTTGCCACATAGAGGAGGAGGGGAAAGTATCAAGGAATTCAATGAAGAAATGTGAAAAAGTTCAAGTTGCAGTAATTTATTCTTAAGAGGCATGGTTGGCCCCATTTGTGTCTATTCTTTAACTTCTCAAAACTGCTATCTTTATCTGAAAACATTAAGGTATTAGGAACTGAAATCTGTTAATGCCAAACAAAAAGTAATGTATGAGTTAAGAATTTCATTGCAAATAAAACTTTATTGCATAGATGTGAACTAGACTTATTGTAGTAATCATTTTGCAATATATATAAATATCAAATTATTATTTTGTATGTAAAAAGTGAAAGTGTTGCTCACTCAGTCATGTCTGACTCTTTGCAACCCCCTGGACTGTGTAGTCCACCATGCTCCTCTGCCCCTGGGATTTCCTAGGCAAGATTAATGGAGTGGGTAGCCCTTCCTTTCTCCAGGGGATCTTCAGAGCACAGAGATGGAACCTGGGTCTTCTGCATTACAGGTAGATTCTGTACCATCTGAGCCACCACCTGAAACTAATATAAAGTTATAATGTGAATTAAAAAAAAAACTTTATTGAACTCTTTCTGTTAATGTTTCGGCTTAGAGTTCAGGTATTTCTTTAGATCCAGGCAGTTACTCTGACAGTGGAGTTTCATTTTCAATGTTAGGAACTTTTTAAGGACAGTCAGGAGCCAGTTGATATTTTCATGGACCTAGTTTTGATGTGACTTTCAACCTCAAGTTACTTTGATCTTTTTGGTTTCTGTTTCTTAAACTGCTTTGAAAAAACTACATATTTAGAGCATAGGAGTGGGCTGATGATGTTGTCACTTATGAACTGCCCTTGGACATTGGTCTGTTATCTCCACACTCTCCTCCAGTTTTTCCTTCCCGCCTTGATGGGACTAGTCCTAGAAAAAGGCTTTTTTAAGCCATAGTCCTAGACTTAGCAGTCCATGTTCCTCTTTGGGGATCTCCTGCCTCAAAATATGAACCCTTAAATACTAGCTTCTTAACCCTTTATTTATAGTTTGTGTGAGAGCTGAATAGCTTCCCATATTCAAGGCTAAAAGCATACACTTTGAAACATGTTTTCTCCCATGATATCTACAAAATATGATTAAACTTGTGTGTTGACTCACAGAATGGGAGACAAATTGGAATTTATAGGATATACTTCTTTTTCCTTTCATGCAGATATGACTATTGTGCTTGACCTACACTATCTAGTTAAAGTGACATTAAGACAAAGTGTTTTATATAATTAGCTCTTTTTATTCATTTAGGATATTTTAAGAGGAATAGGCTTTGAAAATTAAAGACAGATATTAAATAATAACCACAAAAGACTTCAGCATGAGGAATGATTAATGCTTGAGAGATTCCAAGACAGATAAGTATATTATCCCATGGATAACTAACTTTTATTTCTTAATATAACAGTAACATTTCTTAATGATCCTACATGTTCATTTTCAGTTATATAAAAGTATAGTCACACTTGCTTTAAATCAGAAAGAAATATATTCCAGATTGTTTCCCTAAGTGAAAATATGGTTTCATTCAGTTAAATACTATAAATATAGTCAATAATTACAGAAAAGTCAATACTATTTAATGTTATTTGAAATAAAAGTCATATTATAGAACTATACTTAAATAAGAAGCACTATATAAAATGTAATTTTAGGTATTTACTATAAAATATATAAAAGATTGAAAGGAAATATATCAAAATATTGAAAGATTTTATCTTTGAAAAACATGCTGATTTTTTTTCTGCTTAATCTTAAAATAACTAATAGTAGAATTAGTTTAATTTCTGCTTTATCACTTACACTCTTAAGTGAAAGTAAAGTTAATAAAATACTCACCTATGAAGAATATTAAAATTTAACTTTTAGTTGCTTTTAGATGATTCATTAGAAAAACCTATAGAACAAACAGTCTCTAAGAGACAAATATTTTTAAAGCTTCTCAGTTACCTAGGGACAAAACTGGGGCTTTAATTTAGTTCTCTTGATTAATACATTTATAATTAAATTAAGCTTTCTTCTTAAAAATATACGTGGTGTGTTCAGGCAGGATGCATACAGAGACATACAGAATCTGAGTAATTCTACAAGATGAATAATTTAGTCTTTTCATCACAAGGAAAAGCAAAGAAAAGGGGAGTGGCTATTATAGATTTAAAAAGGATTAAATTATATTTCAGTTAGTATTCTGTAAGATACTTATTTGGATCCTAATAAAAAATCAGAGATTTAGGTCAGACAGGTACATTGGACATGGATATTTTCATGTGCCATTAGGGAATAATTGTAATTTTTGTTAGTTATTAATATAATGGTGATATTTTGGTTATTTTTAAGGCCCTATTTGTTATAGTTTATGGTATAGTATTATGTGTGTGGAGGAAGTAACTTCCTTGGGTTTATGCACAAAGTTGTATGGTATCTATAATATGGTTTGACTGCAAAAAAAGAAAGGAAAATTGCGAGCAAATATGAGAGAAGAAAACAATTCATCAATTGTCAATTATTTCTGATTTCTCAAACCATCTTCAGTTTATAGTGAGGGTCATTTTCTGATGCTGTGGCTTATTCTAAAGAATAATTCTAAAATAGGACCCATACCTTGCTTTTCTCCTTCTTGCTAAAGTTGTTGAGGGAAAAGGGGGCCACCGTGAGGGAGTAATTGAATTTTAGCTGCTCTTAAAGAGAGGTTTCCACTAATTTCAGTGAAGGTGCTGGTGCTTGAAGGAAGACCTTACCTCCAGAAATGATCAATGACACGTCCTATGGTGACATATTTATTAACTAGTCTTTTGTTTGCCATTAATCAGCCCCACAGGAATGGTCTAATATGGTTGAAATCAGAATGTAGTTTACATCAGCCTTTATAAGGCATTTTTTTAACCAAATGGTAAACTATGCCCTTAATAGGCATTCCATTTAAAATTATAGTAGATTTGTTTTCCATGGACTTCCCAGCCCTACATTCCAAGGAAGTAGCAGCAGACTCCAGGCATAACCACTCCATTCTTTTATTATTGTTATGTTGTCTTGTGGAGAGATCTGTTAGACTCATTGTGAAGCAGATTATTAGTTTTTATTTTTGTTGATCAGCCTTTGACTCCTAGGGTGGGAATCAGTTGTGAGATAAAATGCAGCACCTGTTACAGATGCTTGTGCAGAAACAGGGGCTGAGCAGTGGAAATAGTCTCTTGTGGCCTAAGAAAAAATTTAGGAGTGCATAGGAAATAGGAATGTGTTCCAGACTTACTTCAGGATAAATGGGTTACATTATTTTTTCTCAGCCTCAAAAAAGAAAAGACCTCTATTCAGATGATATACTGAGTTTGTTATCAGGACACAGGAGTGACCTTAGAAGGCTCTTGGTTCTACTCTCTGATCTCTTCCAGAAAAAAAGAAAATGACTTCAGATCAACGATTCCAAAATTAAAGTCATTAACCTAGTTGGTACTTGACAGCCCTGTAATCAACTTTCCTCAAACGCATTGCTGCCTAGGATGCTCCCTTCTGGTACGGAGGACGTGAGGTTTACACCCAGAGACTCCTCAGATCAGGACGGCCAACTGAGCATGCGTGGTTACTTCCCAAAGTCCCACCTTCACCTCCAGGATGCTCCCTGGTAGGGTGGAGATTAATTGGGACAGGTTGTAGGAAATAAAGAAGTTACGTTCTTTGAAAATCTGAGTAGTGATATGAGTTAATTTTTATTCTAATACAATAACTTTTTAGCAATTTGGTTATGCATATATTGGTCCTAGCAAAGTAATGCTCAAAATTCTCCAAGTCAGTCTTCAACAGTACGTGAACTGTGAACTTCTACATGTTCAAGTTGGATTTAGAAAAGACAGAGGAACCAGAGATCAAATTGCCAACATCCGTTGGATCATCAAAAAAGCAAGAGAGTTCCAGAACATCTACTTCTGCTTTATTGACTATGCCAAAGCCTTTGTGTGGATCACAACAAATGGTGGAAAATTCTTCAAGAGATGGGAATACCAGACCACCTGACCTGCCTCCTGAGAAATAGGTATGCAGGTCAAGAAGCAACAGCTAGAACTGAACATGGAACAACAGACTGGTTCCAAATTGGGAAAGGAGTACATCAAAGCTGTATATTGTCACCCTGCTTGTTTAACTTATATGCAGAGTACATCATTAGAAATGCCGGGCTGGATGAAGCACAACTGGAATCAAGATTGCTGGGAGAAATATCAATAACCTCAGATATGCAGACGACACCACCCTTATGGCAGAAAGTGAAGAGGAACTAAACAGCTTCTTGATGAAAGTGAAAGAGGAGAGTGAAAAAGTTGGCTTAAAGCTCAACATTCAGAAAACGAAGATCATGGCATCTGGTCCCATCACTTCATGTCAAATAGATGGAGAAATAGTGGAAAAAGTGACAGACTTTATTTTTGGGGCTCCAAAATCACTGCAGATGGTGACTGCAGCCATGAAATTAAAAGACACTTGCTCCTTGGAAGAAGAGCTATGACCAACCTACACAGCATATTAAAAAGCAGAGATATTACTTTGCCAACAAAGGTCCATCTAGTCAAAGCTATGGTTTTTCCAGTAGTCATGTATAAGAGTTGGACTATAAAGAAAGCTGAGCGCTGAAGGATTGATGCTTTTGAACTGTGGTGTTGGAGAAGACTCTTGAGAGTCCCTTGGGCTGCAAGGAGATCCAACCAGTCCATCCTAAAGGAAATTAGTCCTGAATATTCATTGGAAGGACTGATGTTGAAGCTGAAACTCCAATACTTTGGCCACCTCATGCGAAGTGTTGACTCATTGGAAAAGACTGATGCTGGGAGGGATTGGGGGCAGGAAGAGAAAAGGATGACAGAGGATGAGATGGCTGGATGGTATCACCGACTCAACAGACACAAATTTGGGTGAACTCTGGGAGTTGGTGATGGACAGGGAGGCCTGGTGGGCTGTAGTCCATGGGGTCACAAAGAGTCAGACATGACTGAGCAACTGAACTGAACTGAACTGAACTGAACTGATGTTAGTCCCATGATAGCTTTCTGTTTAAACAGAATTTCTTCTCAACCACCCTAGGCAATGAAGTACTTGGGAAAAAATGGAATGAAAGTCTTTTGAAGGAAAAGAAGCCATAAATGTGGAATATATACAGAAGAGACAATTATAATTTAAACTTTATAAATCATAAAAAAGCCTTGGAAAAGAAAATAGAATTGCTAGTAGAGCCACAAAGGCAACATCTGAGAGAAACACGTTGGTCAGTAATCTCCCTCCCAATTTTAGAACTGCAGAGGTAAGGCAGGAGGGCTTTATGCCTTTTGATTCCTCCATCAGTAAAATTGGAATGATCATGTCCCCATGGTCACTTAACAAAATACCAGGGAAATAATTAAAGTCTTGTTTAAGGTTTATTGCTAAGAAACACAATCCAAACTTAAACTCGGATAGACGTATCTGAGGAATCCTATGGATTTTTCTTGCTTAAGATTTTGGGCACATGGGAGCAATTTCTAAGGAAACACTTTAATAAAAATTTCTTAGCTGAAATACAATGATGATAGATTTATCATTTTAAGTAGTTACCTATTTATCCAGATATTTGAGAGTAAATTTTTTATTTCACTAGAAATGAAAGAATAAAAGTTCTTATACAAGCAAATACCATTAGAAGGTAAGCAGAAGAGTACATTATGATAAATATGAGCCAGACTGTCCCAATGTTGAAACAGATTACCATATCATGTTGAGATAGACATCATCCAACTGCTGTGTTTTTTGACTTCAGGATTTGGTTTCTGTTAGGTCACCCAGGGGATATCGAGTTCTACAAAGTTTTGTCTTACCCTGTGATTTACCAATCTAAGACCTTGACTTGAAATTCACAATTCTCTCTAGTGTATGTATAAATTCCTTTGGTTTTCATCTACTTGGCACATCTTAAGTTCCCATTAGGCACTAGCTACTCAGCTAGGAATTGGGCATGCTAATGAAAAGACATCATTTTTTTGAACTTTTCTATTGGAGTACAGTAAATTAACAAAATGGTGTTAATTTCAGATGTACAGCAAATTAAGTCAGTTATACATATAAATGTTTCTATTTTTCAAATTCTTTTCCCAATTATGTTGTTACATTGAGCAGAATTACCTGTGCTATACAGCACATCCTTGTTGGTTATCTATTTTATATATAGCAGTGTGTACATGTCCATCTCAAACTTTCTAACTAAAAAATCATTTCTGTCATTTGAGTGAGAATACAGAAATGCAAACCATTCTTTACAACTAAGTACATCTTATTAGGGACACACATATAAAATGTAATGGGAGGACAGGGAAAAGTGCTCCAAAATCAGTCCTGTAGGTTATGACTAGTTCCTTGGCCCCACTAACTGTGGATCCTTGGTTTCGCATTTTCAGAAAGAATATGTAGGAATTTTAACAAATCATCTTATACCAAGTTCCAGTATGTGTGTGTATATATTCTGTGTGTGTATATATTTTTTAAACCAATGATTCTTAGGATTAGGATTGCGTCTTGTGGATCTTTTTCAACCGTCATTTAGAAAAGGTAGCATGAGAGGTCTTGAAAAAACAAGACTCTAATATCTACCGAGGAACCATTCAGTTGGGCTCACAACTACTGAAGGAGACCGGTAATAGTTTAGTGAACCTGATAACTTCAGGTTATTTTTTCCTGAATAAAAAACCCTGAAATTATCTGATTCACTTGGCCACAGTTAGTAGCCAAGATGTTAACTGATGATTTATAGTGAAGTAACAATTTTTTTTTCTCTTTGCAAGATATTTGCTTTAAAAACTTAGTTCTGCATTTCAACAGGGAGACGATTCCAGTGTCATAAGAGCACGCGTCTTAAATTGAATCTAATTTATGCCTAATATTGGAATTTTGGTACTTGAAAGAAAAAAACTTAATGATTAAATTTATTATAAATTTTAACAATTCTTGAGGTAGTAATTGGACTTGCCTGGTGGCTCAGATGGTAAAGTGTCTGTCTACAATGCAGGAGACCTGGGTTCGATCCCTGGGTCGGGAAGATCCCCTGGAGAAGGAAATGGCAATCCACTCCAGGACTATTGCCTGGAAAATCCCATGGACAGAGGAGCCTGGGAGGCTACAGTCCATGGGGTCGCAAAGAGTCGGACACGACTGAGTGATGTGACTTGAGGTAGTAATTATTTTATTTAGGTACTTCCAATTACTATATTTAATTAGATATTTCTAAGCAGATGTTTTTGGTTCTCAGGTAGGCAGATTTTTTAGAATGTACAATATAATGGAAAGATTTTCATAGGCTAAAAAGATAATAAAACTTATATTCATTGAGTGCACACTAATTACCAGATGTGGTTCTAATAGTAATGAGCATTTCTAGTTTTGGAGCTATCATAAATAACGATGCTGTAAATATTCTTGTCTCTTGGGACACATGCACATAAATTTTTGTTATGAATGTAATTTCCATATCTTATGATAGGAAAATATTTAGCTCTAAGTAACAGCACCAAACATCTTTCAAAATGATTGTACCAATTTTCCTCCCATTTGTAGCATATGAGAGTTCCAGTTGTGCATTATCCTAACCAACATTTGGTTTTCTCCCAAGTCTGATGGGTGTCTAGTGGTATCTTATTTTGATCTTAATTTGCACTTCATAGTGACTAGTAATGATGAGCATATTTGCATGTATTTATTAATCCTCTTTTGTAAAACGCCCACTTAGATGTCCTCTTTTGTAAATTTCCCAACAAAATTTTTAGCATTTTAAAAATTGGGTGATCTTTTTCTTGCAGAAGTTGCTTTTATTTTATATGTGAGTCCTGTTTAAGATATCTTTATTGCAGTTGCCTTTCCTACGATATGCTTCACATGTTCATTCTTAGTATCATTTCATGAAAAGACAATCTTTCTTTTAATTTGATACTCTTACTCAGTCTTATTTATGGATATTCTTTTTGTGTTTTGTTTAAGAAATATTTGCCTATGCAGGGTTATGAAAAAATATGAATATCGGCAGGTTTTATTAAATACCTTGATGTCGTTTCTATTGCCTTTTAGCTTTCATCAATTCTATTCAAAGGCAGTTGTAAATACTATTGATCTTTTTGAGGATGATTTATAATATCTCTTTTCCTCTGCTGTTCTGAGATCTTCTGCTTATTTTTCAGCAGTTTTACTAATAAGTGCTTAGATGTGATTTTATTGGACTTTATCTAGCTTGGTATTCATGGAGGATCTTGAATATGTGTCTTGATGTTTTTCATCAGTTTTGCAAAATCCTCTATTATCTATTCAAATATCACCTATGCCCTATTCTCTATATCTTCTCCTGAAACTCTTAATTTCACCTATAATACATGTTTTCCTCTTATAAGTCTGCTACATTTTTCATCTTTTTAAGATTTGAAGACTTAGTCTGGATATTTTTTGTGGTCCAATCTTTCTCTTCACTATTCCTCTTATTGTTGTTGTGGTTTAGGTGCTAAATTGTATCTCTTTTGCAACCCCATGGACTAGACCCCACTAGGCCCCTCTGTCCACGGGATTTCCCAGGCAAGAATTACTGGAGCGGGTTGCCATTCCCTTCTCCAGGGGATCTTCCTGGACCAGGGATCAAACCCACATCTCCTGCACTGGCAGGCAGACTCTACCACTGAGCCACCAGGGAAGCCACTCCTCTTACTATTTGTACCTAATCTGCATTCAGTCTGTCTGAGTTCTTAATTTTGGTTATTGCCTTTTTCAGTTCTAAACTTTCTATATGATTTAAAACAAAGATTCTGTGTGGATTTCTATTTTTTACCTTATTAATCATAGTTATTTTATAATCTGTGTCTGGAACTCTTGTAGATCTACTTATTTTTCCCATTTTTCTCTTAGTCTTTGGTCTTTGTCTTCAGAATATGTGTGGCAGTAATTAATTGAATCTCAGACATTGTGATTTGAAAATTTTAGGAGTAATTTGAGATTTTGGGTGGTGCTTTTGCAGTCTCCTAGACTAGGAAAGACTACATAATGTTTTGAGCTAATCAAAATAGGTTTAGTTTTCGTGAGAGCTGATTTGCTTTCACTTTGTTTATGATCTATTCTGGTTATTTCTGCAATGTACCACTTCAGCAGTTCCAACTCCCAAACTCCATGAAATGAATGAAAGCTTCTCAGCCTCTTGGCTTACACATTGGCAAATGCCTCAAGTGGACATGCTGCACAAAACCTCAGGTTCACGTTTTAGCGTTTATATTCAAATAAGGATCTTGGTTCCTTGAGTCTTGACTGCCTTGATAGTTTTTGGATAATTCTAGTCAATTCTTTAAGATTTTATCCAAATTTTATACTTATTTTCATGGGGAAAGTTAATGTAATATAAATTAGTCTGCTATAATTGGAAGTGGAAATAGCTTGTTGTTATTTGCTCAAGAACTATTAATATTTTTAGTGCCTCCTGTATCCCAGGTACTATTATCCTAGGCACTGGCAAATAATGGGGGTTTTCTTTGTTTGTTTATTTATTTATTTATTTTGGCTGCACTGGGTCTTTCTCGCTGTGCAGGGCTTTCTCTAGTCATGGCCAGTAGGGCAGTATGCGGGCTTCTCATTGTGGTGGCTTCTCTTGTTTGCGAGCACAGGCTTTAGGGACGCAGGCTCAGTAGTTGTGGCACGTGGGCTTAGTTGCTCTGTGTCATATGGATTTTCCTGGACCAGGGATCAGATATGTGTCCCCTGAGTTGGCAGGCAGATTCTTTTCCACTGTACCATCAGGAAAGTCCAATAATGTTTAAATGCTATTAAAAGTTACTCTTTTCATGGATCTCAAATTCTAGAGAAGACAGATAAAATAAAAGCAAATAAGGTAATTTCAACCAGTGAAGAGTAACTGGTTATAGAGAGAAGGCTGCTTTAAGAGACAGTCATGAAAGTCATCTTCAAAGAGGGGACACTTGAACTGAGATGTGCAAGGTGTGAAGGAGGCAGCCAGGTGAAAAAGTAGGAAAAACAGAGGAAATGGGAGGTCTGAGGGGCCCTCGTCCAAGGTAAGGAGCAGCGGCTGTGCTTTGCTGGAGCAAGCGTGAAGAGATACCCCATGCCCAAGGTAAGAGAAACCCAAGTAAGATGGTAGGTGTTGCAAGAGGGCATCAGAGGGCAGACACACTGAAACCATAATCACAGAAAACTAGTCAGTCTAACCACTCTAGGACCACAGCCTTGTCTAACTCAATGAAACTAAGCCATGCCCTGTGGGGCCACCCAAGATGGGCGGGTCATGGTGGAGAGGTCTGACAGAATGTGGTCCACTGGAGAAGGGAATGGCAAACCACTTCAGTATTCTTGCCTTGAGAACCCCATGAACCGTATGAAAAGGCAAAATGATAGGATACTGAAAGAGGAACTCCCCAGGTCAGTAGGTGCCCAATATGCTACTGGAGATCAGTGGAGAAATAACTCCAGAAAGAATGAAGGGATGGAGCCAATGCAAAAACAACATCCAGCTGTGGATGTGTCTGGTGATAGAAGTAAGCTCTGATGATGTAAAGAGTAATATTGCATAGGAACCTGGAATGTTAGGTCCATGAATCAAGGCAAATTGGAAGTGGTCAAACAGGAGATGGCAAGAGTGAACGTCGACATTCTAGGAATCAGCAAACTAAGATGGACCGGAATGGGTGAATTTAACTCAGATGACCATTATATCTACTACTGCGGGCCGGAATCCCTCAGAAGAAATGGAGTAGCCATCATGGTCAACAAAAGAGTCCGAAATGCAGTACTTGGATACAATCTCAAAAATGACAAAATGATCTCTGTTCGTCTCCAAGGCAAACCATTCCATATCACAGTAATCCAAGTCTATGTCCTTACCAGTAATGCTGAAGAAGCTGAAGTTGAATGGTTCTATGAAGACCTACAAGACCTTTTAGAACTAACACCCAAAAAAGATGTCCTTTTCATTATAGGGGACTGGAATGCAAAAGTAGGAAGTCAAGAAACACCTGGAGTAACAGGCAAATTTGGCCTTGGAATGCGGAATGAAGCAGGGCAAAGGCTAACAGAGTTTGCAACAGAACGCACTGGTCATAGCAAACACCCTCTTCCAATAACACAAGAGAAGACTCTACACATGGACATCACCAGATGGTCAACACCAAAATCAGACTGATTATATTCTTTGCAGCCAAAGATGGAGAAGCTCTATACAGTCAACAAAAAGAAGACCAGGAGCTGACTGTGGCTCAGATCATGAACTCCTTATTACTAGATTCAGACTCAAATTGAAGAAAGTAGGGAAAACCGCTAGACCATTCAGGTATGACCTAAATCAAATCCCTTATGATTATACAGTGGAAGTGAGAAATAGATTTAAGGGACTAAATCTGATAGATAGAGTGCCTGATGAACTATGGACTGAGGCTTGTGACATTGTACAGGAGACAGGGATCAAGACCATCCCCATGGACAAGAAATGCAAAAAAGCAAAATGGCTATTGGTGGGGGAGCCTTACAAATAGCTGTGAAAAGAAGAGAAGCAAAAAGCAAAGGAGAAAAGGAAAGATATAAGCATCTGAATGCAGAGTTCCAAAAAATAGCAAGAAGAGATAAGAAAGTCTTCCTCAGAGATCAGTGCAAAGAAATAGAGGAAAAGAACAGAATGGGAAAGACTAGAGATCTCTTCGAGAAAACTAGAGATACCAAGGGAACATTTCATGCAAAGATGGGCTCGATAAAGGACAGAAATGGTATGGACCCAACAGAAGCAGAAGATATTAAGAAGAGGTGGCAAGAATACACAGAAGAACTGTACAAAAAAGAGCTTCGCCACCCAGATAATCACGATGGTGTGATCACTCATCTAGAGCCAGACATCCTGGAATGTGAAGTCAAGTGGGCCTTAGAAAGCATCTCTACGAACAAAGCTAGTGGAGGTGATAGAATTCCAGTTGAGCTATTTCAAATCCTGAAAGATGATGTTGTGAAAGTGCTGCACTCAATATGCCAGCAAATTTGGAAAACTCAGCAGTGGCCACAGGACTGGAAAAGGTCAGTTTTCATTCCAATCCCAAAGAAAGGCAATGCCAGAGAATGCTCAAACTACTGCACAATTGCACTCATCTCACACACTAGTAAAGTAATGAGATTGGGAACACGTGTACACCCATGGTAGATTCATGTTTATGTGCAGCAAAACCAATACAATATCGTAAAGTTAAAATAATAATAATAATAAATTTTTAAAATAAGAAAAAAAAATTATGCTCAAAATTCTCCAAGCCAGGCTTCAGCAATATGCAAACCATGAATTTCCTGATGTTCAAGCTGGTTTTAGAAAAGGCAGAGGAACCAGAGCTCAAATTGCCAACATCCACTGGATCATGGAAAAAGCAAGAGAGTTCCAGAAAAACATCTATTTCTGCTTTATTGACTATGCCAAAGCCTTTGACTGTGTGGATCACAATAAACTGTGGAAAATTTGGAAAGAGATGGAAATACCAGACCACTTGACCTGCCTCTTGAGAAATCTGTATGCAGGTCAGGAAGCCACAGTTATAACTGGAAATGGAACAACAGACTGGTTCCAAATAGGAAAAAGAGTACGTCAAGGCTGTATCTTGTCACCCTGCTTATTTAACTTATATGCAGAGTACATCATGAGAAACGCTGGACTGGAAGAAGCACAAGCTGGAGTCAAGACTGCCGGGAGAAATATCAATTACCTCAGATATGCAGATGACACCACCCTTATGGCAGAAAGTGAAGAGGAACTAAAAAGCCTCTAGATGAAAGTGAAAGAGGAGAGTGAAAAAGTTGGCTTAAAGCTCAACATTCAGAAAACGAAGATCATGGCATCTGGTCCCATCACTTCATGGGAAATAGATGGGGAAACAGTGGAAACAGTGTCAGACTTTATTTTTGGGCCTCCAAAATCACTGCAGATGGTGATTGCAGCCACGAGATTAAAAGACGCTTACTCCTTGGAAGGAAAGTTTTGACCAACCTAGATAGCATATTCAAAAGCAGAGACATTACTTTGCCAACAAAGGTCCATCTAGTCAAGGCTATGGTTTTTCCCTGTGGTCATGTATGGATGTGAGAGTTGGACTATGAAGAAAGCTGAGCGCTGAAGAATTGATGCTTTTGAACTGCAGTGTTGGAGAAGACTCTTGAGAGTCACTTGGACTGCAAGGACATCCATCCAGTCCATTCTAAAGGAGATCAGTCCTGGGGTTTCTTTGGAAGGAATGATGCTAAAGCTGAAACTCCAGTACTTGGGCCACCTCATGCAAAGAGTTGACTCATTGGAAAAGACTCTGATGCTGGGAGGGATTGGGGGCAGGAGGAGAAGGGGGAGACAGAGGATGGGATGGCTGGCTGGCATCACTGACTCGATGGACATGAGTTTGAGTGATCTCTGGGAGTTGGTGATGGACAGGGAGGCCTGGTGTGCTGCAATTCATGGGGTCGCAAAGAGTCGGACACGACTGAGCGACTGAACTGAACTGAACTGAACTGAGGGGCCTTGAAGTGAGAAAAGGAACCACCTGTATAAGGTAAAATTGAAGAGGAGGTAATCTAGGTAACAGCTAGCAAACTGTATATAATGGGATGAGGGATATACAAGTAGGAGAACTGAAAATGACTCCTAAGTTTGATTTTATTCATAGCCACTAGTTACCATTTATTGAGTTGGAGAGGACCAGAGGAGGAACTTATTTGGAGAAAGGTGTCAAGTGTTCTGTTTTTGACATGTTAAAGCTGAGGTGCCTGTTAGGCCTCCAAGGCAGAACATGTAAATTTGGGGACTGGCAGGAGGATGATATGAAAGCAGTGCAAATGGATAAGCTCCTCAGAAGAAATATTGCAGAGAAAGAAGAGAACCTACACCCGACCCTGGGTGACAACAGTACTTAGATTAATCAGAAGACTAGGAGCAGTTAGAGACACAGGAAGGAAACTAGCATCATATTTCAGTGTTTCAGTTCTTATGAACACACTAAAAATTAAGGCCTAAGAAATGTCCCTTGAATTTAATGATGCAGGAAACATTGGTGACTGGCAGGAACGGGCATCTTAAGAGTGGCTGGAATAGAAGCCAGGCTGGAGTATGCTGAAGAGCAAATGGGGCCTCCAATTCTAGCAAAAGGAAGACTGAACTGATACGTGACTCATCACTCTCTAAACACATAGCCATGCTAAATTCAAATAACAAATTGAAATGTAGAGTGGCCTCACAAGAAAGGAACAGAAATTACGTGGTACATCCCTTCAAAGAAGCAACTGAAAGCTAGAGTTATATGCATAGCAGCTGACATCAAGAAGGGGTGGGTATAAGTGGGGCAAGAAAGGTGGGGTCATCTCAGCCAGAAAGAGACCCTAAAGCTTAGTAGCTCAGGCTGTGATTCACTCACAGTAATAGGAGGGGTGGTCTTGGTCTTATGCACTGGAGGAGACGGGAGGTGAGATCCATGCATAAGACTGAGATAAGGCAGTTGTTGCACCGATGTTCTGTTGTGCTTTACCCTGGGTAGTTTCACTCTTTGGTCTCTTTAGCCTTGTAGAGTCGATCTCAGCTGTTAGATCAGGCTGGAATCAGGTTAGGAATCTGTAATGTTGACTGTAGATTATGTGTGTTGAACTTCCTTGTCCATAAAGACTGAGTAATCCTAGATCTGAATAAGTAGTAATGTCCCAGAAATTGAACTCTTTCTGGAACTGAGCTAGGCATTCTCCTGGGAAATAGATGGGCCCCCAGTAACCACTTTTAATTGGAAGGTCATCATTAATTCGAGATGGTCAATTTAGCTCAGTTGCAAGTAGCACATTATGTGGAGGTCATAGGAGGAGCTCTGAGAAGCCAATGAAATGATTTAAAGCATCTAGCTCCTTTGGCTTAGGTCATAGGTTATCCATAAATTGCCTCTTGTACCAATAATTCTAATTCTCTATTATAACATGTAAATAAAAAAAATTTTAAGGTAAATAGTGAAAATACTGTCCAAAATATTTTACTGAAGGTCAAGCAAGACCTGATAAAGAAGCTAAAACTGTACTAGCTAAAACTTTATTAAAACTAGTAGCTAATTTCTAAACAAGGACCCCATGGTCTCTCTAAGAGACCTCATGGTTTCTTAGAGGTGGCCTAAAAGTATTCAACTTTTCTTTTCAAAATGGAAACTGTCTTACTGGGTTTTTTTCTAACTCCAAATGTAATCAGTGTTCATTACAAAAAGGTTAAGTTCTCAAAACAAAAGCCTTTCTCAAATTCCAGTAATTTCGGACTCAGCTAAAGTGAAAGTGAAAGTAAAGTCGCTCAGTCGTGTCCGACTTTTTGCGACCCGTGGACTGTAGCCCACCAAGCTCCTCCGTCCATGGGATTCTCCAGGCAAGAATACTGGATTGGGTTGCCATTTCCTTCTTCCTGACCCAGGGATCGAACCCAGGTCTCCCACATTGCAGGCAGACACTTTAACCTCTGCACCACCAGGGAATAACACTCTTATTTTTACTGAGCAAACTGAGTGATTGCTTCACCTCCACTCTAGAAATATGTACATGGTAGATACTTTTTATTGCCTGAGCAAATTTCTTATTACTTGAAATACTTAAAACTCAGTGTATACTTAAGTAACACTTAAACTCCAGTAAGCTTTAAGTGTTTCAGATCTTGGTAGTTCAGATCTTGTCAAGAATAACCACGGATAAATTTATGAAGGGAACATAACAAAGCATCTTCTATGAGTATTTTTTCATTCTCAGGCATTATAGTAGGCCAGGTCATGGTATTTTTCCATCTGGATTTCTGCAGAATGATTGGCTTGTGTTACGAATCTCTGTCTAATTACTTGGAGTTGCCAAATTAATCCTAAATCTATTCTAGTCAAGGACAATTTTTATTACATCAATTTACAATTTAAGAACTTTCAGTGGCTGATTTATTTCTCTAAACAAATCACCCTAGTTTGACATCAGTGGGCCCCAGGCCTTGCTGTTTCTCATGGATTCATTTTCTTCCCATTCATATGTGTTCCAGGCTCTTTGCCCTGTGGATATAGCATCAACTACACACCTTCTTGCAACAATTAAAATTCTATGCTTGTCTCATGACCCTAATCAAAACTTACTCACTTTTTGCTGACCTCTTATGATTTACATTTTACAGTATATGCTGTCCTCTATCCACTGGTATATATTTAGTGGCTGGTTTGCTTATAGCTCTTCTTTAGTTGGAGAAGACTCTTGAGAGTCCCTTGGACTGTAAGGAGATCCAACCAGTCCATCCTAAAGGAGATTAGTCCTGGGTGTTCATTGGAAGGACTGGTGTTGAAGCTGAAACTCCAATACTTTGGCCACCTGATGCGAAGAGCTGACTCATTTGAAAAGACCCTGATGATGGGAAAGATTGAGGGCAGGAGGAGAAGGGGATGACAGAGGATGAGATGGTCGGATGGCATCACCAACTCAATGGACATGGGTTTGGGTGAACTCCAGGAGTTGGTGATGGACAGGGAGGCCTGGCATGCTGCTGTTCATGGGGTCGCAAAGAGTCTGACACGACTGAGTGACTGAACTGAACTGAACTTTAGTTATTTCATGACTATCATATCGCTGTGGCTGGCTGTATGGAGGTACTGTGTGCACCTTGAGCACATCATGAACTAACACTGCTCTTTCAGTGTGGAACCCAGAGGTCTCTTACGGATCACTGCAGCATAAAGTTGGTAAAGGCATAAAGTGTGAAGAGGGAGGGCAAACAGTGACACCTTCAAGGAAGAATTAGGCCTAATGGTGGAACTTTGCATTTGATCCTAACTATTTAGCATGATATGCCTGAAATATATGGAACTAAATACTTGTTTTATCTTAGTGTAGTCAACTGGTGTACATTAGAAATTAATACTGATCAGACAAATCAATTAACATAAGTATTTCATATTCTAAAAGTGTCAGAATGTGACTACTCCAATTCCATCAATATTATACTGAAGGAAAATTGTATTCCTGAGCTACTGTCTTTGTGTATAAAAGTTACTTTAGTTAATTTAAGCATTGTAATAAGCAGGAATGTTTGATTCATTTAAAGTCTAAAAAAGTCTGAACCATTTAGATTTTGTATAATTTATGCTTCTCCACCACTCTGCAATCTAGGCATATTCTTTACTATACCTCTAGAGAGCTAACCTTCATGTTAATCTACAGACTGTGAGCTGTGTAGGTTCCAGCCTTTCTTTTTCATATTTAGTTTTGCCACTGGACTCTGGGCCTCTGTCCTCACCTGTTATGTAAAGAAGTCAGGTGAAATTATCACCAAAGTCTCTTCAAGTGCGAGTTTTGCATGACTAATCTGTTGTAGAACATAACTAAAATAATGGTTCTTCTGTAGTTCTTTTGGGGCTTTTATTGTTGCCAGGAATCATGCTGGAAAGATAAAGGCATCACAGGGAATGTGCATGGAAAGACCACTGAATTATGGCCATGTTTTGAGATAGAGACTTAAGCACCAAAAAGAGCTAATAAAGGATGTTTTGTTAGTGGTGTTTTAAGGAGAAACATGCTTGGAAAATGTTGAGTATTTCTAGATAGAGAAGTACCAAATGGGTGTGTCCTTTTTATGACATCAAGCACTTTTGCTTCGCATACTCAGTGTGCACGCTAGTTAGGAAGGGCAGAGTCCCCGACCTAGGCTTGCAGGGTGTGAGGTTCTGAGGTCAAAGCGGGTTTGGCTGCTCAGCCTGGACCGGGGCGCAGGAACCCTTAGCTGGGAAGACCTCGGTGTGGCTGCTGCGTTTGTGCACGTGGGCTCCTGTTTTCCCCACAGCCCCGCAAGGGACCAAACCCTCTTTTCACCTGGGCAGAGCCCAATGTTAGCAGCCCTGGTGGCTCAAATCAGGAGCCAGGGTAGTGAAGTGCCTTGCTCGTTTATGTTGTCTTTGAAATCTGGGGCTCTCATTCCTGCTGGGGTCGGGGACAGCCGCAGTCTAGATAGTGTATAGAGGGTGGGCGCGAGGGTGGTGGCCGGAACCGCTAGCCTCACGGCCCACCTCCGCCCTTGCCCCCGACCAGCGCCTGAGGACGCGATCCCGGCTGCCCAGGCCGCCCCGCCGGGCGCTGGAGTGCCGCCCGCAGAGGGCGTGCCCTGGAGCCGAGCGCGCCCCTCCGCCGCCACCTGCGGGGCCGGCCAGCCGGGTGCTGGGCGCAAACTCTTCTGGAGCGCGCGGCCGGCGCGGCGGCGGCGGCAGCGGCGAGAGGAGGAGCCCAGAGCGTGGCCGAAGGGCACCCCGTCCTCCAAACGCTGCCACTTGACTGAGCCGGCCGCTGGCGAGAAGGCGGCGCCACTGCCCGCACAGCTGGACGGCACTTCGCTCCGGGCCCGGCCTCAGCTCCCGCCCTCCCTGACGCCCACCCGCCTCCGATGCCCGCTCCCTCCCCGCCGCCAGCCAGACGCCGGAGAGGCGCGCGCCTGTCCCGGTCCTGTCGTGTAAGTGAACTCCTGGGAGGTGGGCGACCTGTCCGTCGGCCTCTGCTCCTCCGTTTTGCCTTTTTGATTTTGAGTGACAGAAATCTGAGTTGCAGGAGGCTTTGATTAAACCGGACCTTTCTTGGCCAGCTGCCTGCTAGAGCCTCGTGTCTCCGGCTCCTAAATAAGAACTTAGCCCCCGCCCCCATCCCCCTTGTTCTCAGCCCCCAAATTCAAAGCTTTGCATTAATAAATTGCAGTTTCACCTTCTTCCCTCCTCCTTACCTGAAGAGTGAAGATTTTCAGGTAAAAGATTTGCCTGTGAACGTTTAATTTGTATGCCAAGCCGTCGGGCTTGTGCTCCGAATGGCATGTCAGAAGGAAAATGTGAGCTCCCGTTGGAGCTGTGGGAGGCTGAATCTGGAGGTGAATTATATTGCAAATGGGAAATGAAGCAGAGCTGAAGGTAAGATCCTTTGGCTGTTAGCGAAGGGGTCTGGGGAGCAGAGCAGAACAATTGGAGTTTATTTCTCTCCTGTGTCCCGTCTGCCCGCTCCCCATCTCTTACGGAAATAGTAAACATTTTCATCAAAGACCCTATCGTTTTCGGATCGGAGATTTATGCTGTTTATCTTAGGGAATATTTTAGTTAAGAATTCAGAGGAATAAAGGGTCTGTTTTTATTATGACAGTGTATAAATCACATCAGGATCAACAGTTGAATATACCTTTAATATTTGGATGAGGTAGTTTTCAAGTACTTGATATAGATACCATATATAAGCGGGAAATAACGAATGTTTAGGTATTCAGCAGAATAGTCTGTTAAAACCATAACTTCAGTTTTTAAATTCTTTGTTTTGCCATTAAACAAAAATTACTTATTAGGCCCATGGTCTTACAACAAAAGGATACTTTAAAATCATTGACCAACCTCCGGTCCATTTTAACATTCCTTCTATTGCTCTCCTGACAGACTGGCCACACTTTGTGGGGGGCGCTTCAGTGACAGGAAGCTCACTGCGTTGTGAGTGTCTCTCCTTTCTGTTATTGTCAGCAAGGCCTTGTTGACACTGAGCTGACAACTGCTTCCTTGGACCAGCTTCTCATTAGTCTTGCTTTTGCCAATAGCTCTCTGGCCTGTGAAATTATACGTAGAATTTTTCAGCAGAGATCTAAGACTTTCATCCATCTGAAAAAGTTTGTTACCAAAAAATTGTTAAGAAATGGAAAGTCTAAAATGGTTTAGAGTAAGACTTTTGTCTCCTTTACTTGACAGCTTTGGCTTCCTCATCTGTAAAATAGGAACGATAGGGGTTTTGTGAGAATTAGATAATATTCATAAAGTACTTATCATAGTTGCCTAGAAGTTAGTAAATGTTTATCATCACTAAATAATATTCATTTTGTTTCCCCTTACTTAAGACCTTTCTCTGTGCTAAAGATCCTTAGTCCCAAATTGAATTTAAAAATGCAGTCTAGTCTGAACAGTACAGACTGCAATGAGTTCCTATCTTCAAACAAAATCATCTGATTTTTAATCGGCTTTTGTAGTAAATACAACAAAGTTGACTAAAAAACTCACCACCACCACTATCCACCCCCACCCCCACCCCACCCCCAACACACACACTTTGCTGTCTAGGTAGGCTTTATTCATTTTTAAATTATGCAATTAATTTCTTGAATATGAACATTTTTTCTCTTATCATCTATTACTTTAAGTCTCTCTCCAGTTTCCAGCTTGTTATTGTTGTTCAGTTATCAAGCCCTGTGTGACTTTTTGGAACTTCATGGACTGCACCACGCCAGGCTTCTCTGTCCTTCACCATCTCCCAGAGCTTACTCAAACTCATGTCCATTGGGTCGGTGATGCCATCCAACCATCTCATCCTCTGTCGCCTCCTTCTCCTCTTGCCCTCAATTTTTCCCAGCATCAGGGTCTTTTCCAGTGATGTGTTTTAGTCTTGATTGTGGCTTTCATCATGTTCACCCTGCCTCTGGCTTTGTGTTACCTGCACATGTGGTGAGTTTGTTCACTAGACATTTATGTCATTGATAATACATGGGACAGGTCCCTTTGGCATGTGGCATCTATAGACACCTGTGGCATATAGAAAGATGTGGACTTTTGGATCCTGGTTTTGGAGCCTGGCTACTAGCTTTGTGACCATGAGAAACTTCTTTTCCATATCAATAAATTGAGGTTACGAATTTCTGCCTTTCAGGTAATTATTAGAATTCAAAGTAATGTATTGAAAATGCCAACTACAGTATTGGTTGGGGAGATGTATTTGGCTCTCAGTAGGTATTGCTGAGACTAATTAATCCACTGAATTTAGCACTCTCCTTCAGATTAAACTCTTCTAGCCCACAGATCAGTCTTCTTCATACAGACATTATGAGAATAATTTTAATCAAATGCTTTGCTAAAATTAAAAATCCTGCATATTCTCTGATCCATCACAAAAGTAAATGATATTAGCTTAAAAATGATTGATTCTCAGTAAAGTCCTAGTTCTTTGAAACCCTCAGTATTTTTCCCCCTGTTTTCTGATTAAATCTTGAATTTTGCTGGAGATTGGTATTAAATTAACTGGTTTGCCTAGGAATTCTAATTCTTTCCTTCAGTTTTGAATTCTTTTTTAATTAGGGGAGAAAAAGTGTGTTTCAATCTCTAGTCTCTTGAGACTGCCTTCCTTCTCCATGTTTTTCTGAGGTTGTCAGAATATTTCTGTGCTTACATCTGCCAATTCTCTCTGGAATGTGATTCACCAGATTTTGAAGACATGAATTCTTTTAAAGTGATCTCTTCTGCTTGTGCACTGGTTCTCTCTTAATAAGATTTCTTCTGTACTTTGCAGCTTAAAGATCATTTGCTTTTAAGAAAGCTAAACAATTGCTGAGCAGTTCTGTTTCCTTTCCCTAATTAATTAATATACCATCTGCCTTGGATTGGGGATTTCTTTTTTTTTTAAATAAACTGGGCCTATTTTCCATAGTAAGACTGATACGAACAGAATGGTGGTGGAGAAATACTACATTATCATGTTGAAAGTTTAGGGAGTAATAAATTACTAGTCAATATATGATATAGGAAGAGCCTGCACTTTAAGAATTTATTCCTTATAAATTAAGAGTTGTGAAATAAAGGATGTTTCACAAGGGGCTTTGAGGGTAACATAAACTAGTGAAGCTGTATGGGTTCCAGACATGAGCGTGACAAGAGTCCTGCAAACTGGAGAGTGAACACCCAGCTTAAAGCTGTTCTAATTCAGAGCAGTTGGAACATTACACTGGTCAAAGGATACACTGGCCCTAACACTGCTGTGAGTGTGTGGCTTCAGCTTGCTGCAAGTGTCCTGAAAGAGGTAGAACTACATGGAGTCTCACTGTTTTATCCCCAGTATCTAACACACCTTGAAGCACATGGATATTTGATAAATCAGTTCAGTTCAGTTCAGTCACTCAGTCGTGTCCGACTCTTTGCGACCCCATGAATCCCAGCACGCCAGGCCTCCCTGTCCATCACCAACTCCCAGAGTTCACTCAGACTCATGTCCATCGAGTCAGTGATGCCATCCAACCATCTCATCCTCTATCGTCCCCTTCTCCTTCTGCCCCCAATCCCTCCCAGCATCAGAGTCTTTTCCAATGAGTCAACTCTTGGCATGAAGTGGCCAAAGTACTGGAGTTTCAGCTTTAGCATCATTCCTTCCAAAGAAATCCCAGGACTGATCTCCTTCAGAATGGACTGGTTGGATCTCCTTGCAGTCCAAGGGACTCTCAAGAGTCTTCTCCAACATCACAGTTCAGAAGCATCAATTCTTCGGCACTCAGCCTTCTTCACAGTCCAACTCTCACATCCATACATGACCACAGGAAAAACCATAGCCTTGACTAGATGGACCTTAGTCGGCAAGGTAATGTCTCTGCTTTTGAATATACTATCTAGGTTGGTCATAACTTTTCTTCCAAGGAGTAAGCGTGTTTTAATTTCATGGCTGCAGTCACCATCTGCAGTGATTTTGGAGCCCCCCAAAATAAAAGTCTGACACTGTTTCTACTGTTTCCCCATCTATTTCCCATGAAGTGATGGGACTGGATGCCATGATCTTCATTTTCTGAATGTTGAGCTTTAAGCCAACTTTTTCACTCTCCACTTTCACTTTCATCAAGAGGCTTTTTAGCTCCTTTTCACTTTCTGACATAAGGGTGGTGTCATCTGCATATCTGCAGTTATTGATATTTCTCCCGGCAACCTTGATTCCAGCTTGTGTTTCTTCCAGTCCAGCGTTTCTCATGATGTACTCTGCATATAAGTTAAATAAGCAGGGTGACAATATACAGACTTGATGTACTCCTTTTCCTATTTGGAACCAGTCTGTTGTTCCATGTCCAGTTCTAACTGTTGCTTCCTGACCTGCATACAGATTTCTCAAGAGGCAGGTTAGGTGGTCTAGCCAAACCTTAATTAGCATTCATTAAGTGCCTCTAGGTAGAGAACTGTTCTCTGCCAAATAACAAAAGGAGAAATTGCTCCTGCCCTTAAGGAATGTTTGATCTCATTTGAGGAGGCAGCACTTATAAATTAATAGGCTGGACACAAGTTCAAGAAGAATTCTGGGTAACGGTTTGAGGAATTCCAGGAGGTCTTCACGAAGGAGATGGCATATCCTCTGGCCTTAAAGATGGCACAGATTTGGTTTATGCAGGGAAGAGGGAAAGGGTGCTGGAGATACAGGGTGGAGATACAGGACAGGTGGTGTTTTTCAACCAAGAGAAAGTCAGAAGGAGAAAATGAGGATGTGTGTGTGTTTGTGGTAAGGATAATATCTTGATAGGGGAGGAAGTGTCCTTGGATTAGTGAGAAATTAAATCCAATAGGTAAAAAGAAGATTTTTTAGAAATGTTTAAATGTACCTCTGCCGTACCTTACCTCCACTGCCCATCCTAAAATACTGTATCATCAGCTACAGAGACTAGGGTATAATCACTCTAGTCACTTCTTAGTAGTGTTGTATATGTATCCTGAGAACAGGACAAAAATTTAAATAGCAAAGCTTTCAGAATTCTTGGTCATTTGACCTAGAGTCCAAGTGGATTTGGATACCATGTTTTCTCATGTCTCTACATATAAATAATGGTTCTTTTAGTTATTCAAAATTATGTGTACTGCTGCCTGGAATTTAATTCAGCACATAGCACTTAACACTCATTATTTTTGCCTCCTACTTGTTCTAAAATATTTGAGGTGGCTTCACTACATAAGGACTAACTTATTTTGATTATGTCGGGAAGAAAAAAAAGATCATATACTCTCTTAGGGTCATTGGCTGGGCCTGCAAATCAGAATAGTTAACAGGAGAAAGGAATTAATTGCCTCTGTATGCATGGGAGTTCACAAAAATCATGTTTCAAGGGGATGGTTAAAATTGCAGACTTACATACCATCTTAACAAAGGATGTTAAAGTGTGGAAAGAGGCTAGACTAAAGAAAAGGGCATGACAGGGAGTTCTGTGAAGCTGGCTAGGAAATATATGATAAATAGGGTTGTTTGTTCTGCAGAGAATTGTCTTCAGAGTGGCACTCTTCTTGGTACAGGAGAGTGAGACACCTTTACAAAGGTGCTTTTGCCCTGCTTTTGGACAAAAACTTGGAGGGCAGAGGCCTAATTGCCTTTGGCTCAAAACAAGGCTTGGGCAGTGTGGCAAATTCTGGGGTGATAAACTCTAATCCCTCTCAAATTCCTTAATGACAATTGAGATAAATAAAATGTAATGGCTCAGAAAAAAAATGTCAGTTAAGATTATTTGATCAATTAAAATGATTAAGATTTAGGTATTTTGGACCAACCTTGATTAGACACTACATATTAAGGTTCAGACTTGACTAAGGCAAAGTGTCTACCCTCTGTGAATTCATAGGTTGTGAAAGAGACTGACAGACCTACCATCCATCCCACTAGAATGGGATATGCAGTCACAGTGAAATGTAATTCCACAAAGATCAATATTTTAGAACTGTTTTGGAGTATATGGCTTCCACCTTTAAGGGAAGTTTTGAGACTGAGGTATCTGATGTGTTTCTTATGGGTAGATTTTTGTGGAGGAGATTGGAAGAACTGTTCAGAACCAGGAAATGTGAGTTACCCAACATAATCTACTCAACAGTCATCTTTTCCTTTTCACAGTGTTTTTTTTCCTTCTTTTTACCTCCTTATCAGTTTAGTAATAATAATAGCAAAATAACTGCTGCATTTCTATGGTGCTTTCTGTTTTTCCTTATCACTATTCCTGATGAATTTGGGGCAGGCATTATTACATTTAGTATAAAGATGAGGAAGCAGAGTCTCAAAGAAGAAAAGAAAAATTCCTGTGGTTGCACTGCTAATTAAATTCCTCTACCTTTTTTTAGACAGGAGTCATGTAAAGAGGTCTCTAGTTAGAATCTATTGGTTTTTCTGACTTTTCTGAGTACAGAATGACACAAGTTTGCTGTGCATGATAAATTTCTCTCCTTAAGCTCATGATGTTCAAAGAAAACTCTGTGAGAAAAAGATTTTATGCATTTATTTTGAGGGTAAAATCATTTTGTTTAGTGGAGCCTTTTAGGTTTGATATTATGTAATATCAAGGTGTCATTTTTCAAAGGAACTTCGTCTGCACTCAGAGAAGTGAGAAATGGCTTGACAAAAATTAATTTTACCAAGTCCTAAAATCTGAAACAACTTTCCCCTTCTCTCTATACATAAAGCTTTAATAGAAAACACACTTTATACTGTACATAGAAAAAATCCTCGAAGTTGATGTGGGCTAGAATGTAAGATTCAAGAATATTTGGGTGAATCATGCTAAGTTGCTTCAGTCGTGTCTGACTCTGTGAGACCCCATAGACGGCAGCCCACCAGGCTCCTCTGTCCCTGGGATTCTCCAGGCAAAAATACTGGAGTGGGTTGCCATTGCCTTCTCCAGGTAAATCATAGGTGATAAATATTGAGTTAATAGGAGATACAGGAGTTGCTCAGCTCTTTGATGTTTTAATTTATTAGTAAACCCTGAACTTCTGGACCAGTACCACGGAGTACATCTGTCATATCCCCTCACAAACTCATTCCTGCTTCTGAACACTGCATTAACTTAACTCTCATCAGACTCTCAGCATCAAAGCTACTTATTCATCTTTTTTTAAAAAAGAAATTTAGATATATTATTGGCTTTTTACTTGCTAATTGAGTGCTATCCCCTAAATCTTGATATGTAGTGTAGTGAAGCCGCTCAGTCATGTCCGACTCTTTGTGACACCATGGGCTGTAGCCTACCACACTCCTCTGTCCATGGGATTTTCCAGGCAAGAGTCCTGGAGTGGGGTGCCACTGCCTTCTCCAGGGGGTCTTCCCAACCCAGGGATCAAACCCACGTCTCCTGCATTGTAGGCAGACACTTTACCGTCTGAGCCACCAGGGAAGTCACATCTTGCTATGGGTTCAGTGCTATTATTATTCTCTCTCCTCACGAAATGATTGAGTCTTTTATTCACATTAAATCTTGGTTTGAAGCAGCTAAAATGTGTTGCATCAAATTATCAGTTTGACTTTCTTAAGAAAGATATATTTGATGATAAAAAATAATATATGCATTTGAAAAACTGGGGAGCAGAAAAAAGTGCAAAGAAGAAATTTAAATTACCTATAATTCCACCATGCAAAGAGAAACACTTGTTTCCCGTTTTTTAAAAAATCCTTCATGGAGTTGAGTCCATCTTTTAAAATTTTATTTATTTTTGGCTGTGCTGGTCTTTGTTGCTACATGGGCTTTGCTCTAGTTGTGGCAAGTAGGCCCTGCTTTCCAGTTGCAGTGCTCAGGCTTCTCATTGCTGTGGCTTCTTTGTTGTGGAACACGGGCTCTAGGGCACAGGCTCAGCAGTAGTTTTGGCACATAGGCTTAGCTGCCCCACACCATGTGGGAGCTTCCTGGACCAGGGATCCAACCCACATCTCCTGCACTGGCAGATGGATTCTTTACCACTGAGCCACCAGGGAAGCCCTGTTTTCTATTTTTTTAAAACCATATATATTTTAAAAATTAGAAGCATACATGTATATTATAGTCTTCTGCTTTTAAAAATTAACTATAAATTCTAGAGACTTGGAAGAATCTTCTAATCTTTGCAAATTTTTCTTTATTTTAGGCAGCAGACTATAATATCTTCAATGTTTGGTGTCATTTCTTTAGTTAAATGCTAATTACAAGTAAGATTATATGATATTACAAGGCAGGCTTATAACAGTCTTGAAAATATTTTCAATAAATAGAAATATTGTAGGAAATTATTAGTTCAAATAACAAATATGTGAGTGCACAGTCTGTTTTTAAGCAATATTTTTGTTATTTATAGCCTGAGTTTTTTCATTTTTCATTTATCCATAGTTTTTGCTATGGATAAATAACCATTTGACTGGTAACTTTAAAAAATGAACATATGAACATTTTCTCATGTTACTAAATATTTTTAAAGTTATTTTCATATAATGAATTATCCTATAACTTGATTGCTTAAAATGACAAACATATATTTATTTCACAGTTCCTGTGGATCAGGAATCTGAATACAGCTTAGATGAGTACCTCTGCTTCAAAGTCTCTCAAAATCAAGTTATCAGTTGGGGCTATAGTCTTATCTTACCTAGGGGAGAGTTCTTTAGAAGAATGGGTTTATAAAATAAATTGTTCCATAATTAGGCAATTTATTTGAATTAGCACAAGTCATGAGATGTGAAAGGAAAGCACTGTGATATAGCAAAATCCCTGAAATTAGAATCAAAAGATATGGATGTTAGAACAGGCAGTGCATTTGATTTGTCATACAGTATCATCAAGGTCACATGCTTCCCAAGGTAGGATAGTTAAGCTGCTTACTTACAGAGTTATACATCAATGTGTTTTGTAAAATGAGGAAAAATAATCCCTCTCTGTTGTATAAATTCACTTATAAGATACGAGGAAAAGAAGAAAAGAGAAAATGCAAATGAAATATGCTCAATCTATTTCTGAATAGAGATAGATGGGTAATTTACTCTGAAAAGCTCCAGACACTTGGTTATCATTTGTAACTCAGGACTATACATACTCTGTTGCTAAGAGTATTGGACTTTTATTTAAAATATCTAAACTTAAATTATTTACATCAGGTATGGACGCCCGTCACTGTGCTAGGCATATAAGAGTGAGATACGGAGATGAACAATTAGTTATTACCCATCTTCTTTCATAGAGAATTTAAGAAGGCTATTTGTCTGCCTTCAAGAGTCTAGCACACTTATAAACAAGCAGAATGAGAAAAGTACAGTGACAAAGATAACTATGTTATGGAAACTACCTGATAAGAGTACTATCAGGTAGTGAGAAGGCCTTTACACTGGAAGTGTACTTGGGATGGACACTTAAGAATGGGTCTATCTGGGGGATTTCTCTGGCAGTCCAGTAGTTAGGACTCTGTGCTGTCACTGCCAAGGGTGCAGGTTCAGTCTGTGGTTGGGGAACTAAGATCCCACAAGCCACAAAAGACCTATATATAGAAAACTATAAAACACTGATGAAAGAAATCAAAGGTGACACAGATAGATGGAGAAATATACCACGTTCATGGATCAGAAGAATCAATATAGTGAAAATGAGTATACTCTCCAAAGCAATCTATAGAGTCAATGCAATCCCTATCAAGCTACCAACGATATTTTTCACAGAACTAGAACAAATAATTTCACAATTTGTATGGAAATACAAAAAAAACTCAAATAGCCAAAGCAATCTTGAGAAAGAAGAATGGAACTGAAGGAATCAACCTGCCTGACTTCCGGCTATACTACAAAGCCACAGTCATCAAGACAGTATGGTACTGGCACAGAGACAGAAATATAGGTCAATGGAACAAAATAGAAAGCCCAGAGACAAATCCATGCACCTCTGGACACCTTATCTTTGACAAAGGAGGCAAGAATATACAATGGAGAAAAGACAGTCTCTTTAACAAGTGGTGCTGGGAACATTGGTCAGCCACCTGTAAAAGAATGAAACTAGAACACTTTCTAACACCATACACAAAAATAAACTCAAAATGGATTAAAGATCTAAATGTAAGACCAAAAACTATAAAACTCCTAGAGGAGAACATAGGCAAAACACTCACTGACATAAATCACAGCAGGATCCTCTATGATCCACTTCCCAGAGTAATGGAAGTAAAAGCAAAAATAAACAGATGGGACCTAATTAAACCTAAAAGCTTTTGCACAATGAAGTAAACTATAAGCAAGGTGAAAAGACAGCCTTCAGAATGGGAGAAAATAATAGCAAATGAAGCAACTGACAAACAACTAATCTCAAAAATATACAAGCAACTCCTGCAGCTCAATTCCAGAAAAAGAAATGACCCAATCAAAAAATGGGCCAAAGAACTAAACAGACATTTCTCCAAAGAAGAGTTACAGATGGCTAACAAACACATGAAAAGATGCTCAACATCACTCATTATCAGAGAAATGCAAATCAAAACCACAATGAGGTACCATCTCACACCAGTCAGAATGGCTGCTATCCAAAAGTCTACAAACAATAAATGCTGGAGAGGGTGCAGAGAAAAGGGAACCCTCTTAACACTGTTGGTGGGAATGCAAACTAGTACAGCCACTATGGAGAACAGTGAGGAGATTCCTTTAAAAACTGCAAATAGAACTGTCATACGACCCAGCAATCCCACTGCTGGGCATACACACCAAGGAAACCAGAATCGAAAGAGACACATGTACCCCAATGTTCATTGCAGCACTGTTTATAATAGCCAGGACATGGAAGCAACCTAGATGTCCATAGGCAGACGAGTGGATAAGAAAGCTGTGGTACATATATACAATGGAATATTACTCAGCCATTAAAGAGAATCCATTTGAATCAGTTCTAATGAGGTGGATGAAACTGGAGCCTATTATAGAGAGTGAAGTAAGTCAGGAAGAAAAACACCAATACAGGATATTAATGCATATCCATGGAATTTAGAAAAATGGTAATAATGACCCTATATGCAAGATAGAAAAAAAGAGTCACAGATGTAAAGAACAGACTTTTGGACTCTGTGGGAGAAGGCAAGACTGGGATGATTTGAGAGAATAGCATTGAAACATGTATATTATCATATGTGAAATAGATCACCAGTCCAGGTTTGATACATGAGACAGGGTGCTCAGGGCTGGTGCACTGGGATGACCCAGAGGGATGGGATGGGGAGGGAGGTGGGAGGGGGGCTCAGGATGAGGAACACATGTACACCCATGGCTGATTCATGTGAATGTATGGCAAAAACTACCACAATATTGTAAAGTAGTTAGCCTCCAATTAAAATAAATAAATTTTTAAAAAAGGAAAGTTGTGGTACATATACACAATGGAATATTATTCAGCTATTTAAAAGAATGCATTTAAATCAGTTCTAATGAGGTAGATGAAGATGGAACCTATTATTCAGAGTGAAGTAAGTCAGAAAGAAAAACACCAATACAGTATATTAATGACAATATATGGAATTTAGAAAGGTGGTAATGATGACCCTGTATGTGACATAGCAAAAGAGACACAGGTATAAAGAACGGACTTTTGGACTGTAGGAGAAGGCGAGGGTGGGATGATTTGAGAGAATAGCATTGAAACATATATATTACCATATGTGAAATAGATCACCAGTCCAAGTTCAGTGTATGAAACAAGGCACTCAAAGTCGGTGCACTGGGACAACCCAGAGGGATGCGATGGAGAGGGAGGTGGGAGGGGGTTCAGGATGGGGGGACACATGTACACCCATGGCTGATTCATGTCAATGTATGGCAAAACCCACTAAATATTATAAAGTAATTAGTCTCCAATTAAAATAAATATTAATTTTTTAAAAATCAGTCTCTCTGTAAAGAGAAAAGATCCATGTGAATTAGAAGGGAAAAAAAATAAGAAAGCCCTTTTAGAACAGAAAACAGTTTATAAATGTGATATAAGAGTCTATGGAGTCAGTAATTGGCTTAGTATATAAGAATAAGTGGATCATGATTTTCAGATTGCAGTGAATTGAGGACTGAACATTCATTTTTGTGTTTTGTGTTTTATTAGTTTCATGTTCTGATTTGGGCTCAGATTCTTAACTTCAATTACAAGGTCTAAATAATAATGCAGTCATAACAAACTAATAATATTCTGACATTGTTACCCAGTACCCACCACTCCCCACCTCCATTTAGCAACAGTTGCTTAAGGAACTGGCTTAAGAATTTTACAGAACTTAATTCATGTGTCATTAGTACAGTTGTGTCATTGAGTTAGAACATGACATGACCGAGAAATGAGGACAGAATATAAAGTTTAAATGTTTTACCATCTTGGTGATCTAGATCAGGTGTTCTTCAACTAGTTTATCAGGAGCTACCTGTCATTTTCTACAGGGGTTTAGATTACAGGGCTGGAGACTGAAGTTCAATATTTATAGTCATAAATAGGCTTGGTCAGGTGGAGCAGACTCGCACCCAGAACAAAGCCCGTTTCCTGTCACCACCTGGAGAACCTGGTAATTGACACCCTACATAGACCGGCCACCTGACAACTCTTTAATATCCCAAATGACTGTCAGCATTCTTGGGTTGTAATTCTCTGTCCTAATTATAATTCTGAAGCATGACCCTATATGTGAGACACGAAAAGAGACACAGATATTGTCTTTCTTATCCATTTGTCTAAAGCACTTAAAATAGTTAATAGTTTGATTTTAGTAGATTTAGGAGACAGTCTAAGAGAGAGAAGGAAAAGAAATCGTCCTGAACACCTTCCCTGTTCCAGGGCAGTTCTAGATGCTTTTAGTGTCGAAGCACACAGAATTTTTATCATGAACATCTGAGGTAGACTCCCAGTTTACAGAAAAAGTCACCACCACATAGCTCTACTCAGGTTTATTAGCCTCTCAGATATCATCATTTCACTTCTCAATGTTGTTTCCTCTGCCTCTCCGTTGAGAAGAGTTGGCCCCACGTGTGACTTCACGAAGAGCCAGCCTGCTCAAGACCAGCTGCACACAGTGTGTGTTCTGTGTGTCTGAGGACGAAACCAGCTACTCAGTTTCCAAGACTGTACAGTAGTGCCCTTTAGGTGACCTTCAGACGGACCAAAATCACATCTGCTGGCTTTTCTAGCCTTTACTTTTTCATGAGAGTATTACATTTGAGTTCGTTTCTGTTTGCCAGTCTAGCGGGTGTCATTTGATCTGGTTAAGAATTTATAGTCAGTATTACCAATACAGAGTCCTCTGTTAACTGTCTGATTTTCACGGACCTCTACAAGAAGGAAAATATACTCTTAGCATCCATTATTACCAAACAAACAATGACAAACATGCTGTTAGGAACTTGGTTATTTAATGAACTTTATATTTTTAAAGAATTGACATTTCAATTAACTGCATTAAACTTTGAAAGACAGTATATTCACTCAGCTTTTAAAGACTACAATGTGGTTTTTATTATATAGATATTTGCATTAATTCAGGGCTAGGGCCCATTTAAAGCTATAGCCTGAGATACAAAACCTTAAAACCTGTTTAAAGGCTTAGAATATGAAATAAAGTAGGACAACAGTAATAACCATTTCTGTTAATCTTGTGTTTAAGAAAGACTCTCAAGGATTTAGGAGCCTGTTCATTCCCAGAGCAGATTTTGGAAGTTTTTGTTTTTTCTTTGATAGAGCTGTGTGTATTGGCTCCACTCATATTCAAGTTGGGGATTCCCTGGTGGCTCAGACAGTAAAGAGTCTGCCTGCAATGTGGGTGACCCGAGTTAAACCCCTGGGTCAGGAAGATCCCCTGGAGAAGGAAATGGTAACCCACTCCAGTATTCTTGCTGGGAAAATTCCATCAATGGAGGAGCCTGGCAGGCTACAGTCTGTGGGGTCACAAAGAGCTGGACATGACTGGGTGACTTCACTTTCCCTTCACTTTCATATTTAAGTTATAGCTTTTTGGTGAACCTTCTCTGATGTATTCCCAAGGAGCTTACTTACCAGGCTCAATCTGATGACATTGAATCCAGGATGGAGGGCCACAGCTTCAAGATGAAATGTACAGAATGAGCTGCTGTAAACTGCATCTTCTATTTGAAGGAACTAAGATCCTCTAGAGAAGGGCGTGGGTACCCATTCCAGTGTTCTTGCCTGGAGAATCCCATGGACAGAGGAGCCTGGGAGGCTACAGTCCATAGGATTGCAAACAGTGGGACATGACTGAGCAACTAACATTATATTACATTAGCATAGAGGGAACCAAGTAAAAGGGCTTCCTTTTCTTTATGTGTGACTCTGATGTATGTGTGTGTGTATATGTATAAGTGTTGGGATTTGGGGAAGGAATGGTGAGGGAAAAGGCATCTTTGTATTTTATTTTTGCTGGCAGTGGCCTGAACAAATGGCCACTTCACATTCTGGGACAGAGATAATGCTAAGGATCCTTTCTGGGCATTTGCACTAATTATACGCTGAGTGAGCTGTCATCTCATTCTCACTCTATCTCCCTTTGATTTTATTTTGTTAAGTACATTTTGAAAGCACTTATATTGATGGATATCGGTCCTGAACACACAGAAACTCACTAAATACTGGCTAGATGGTTGAAGAATGTTCTCACTGACAACTCTTTATGCATCTTAAGATGTTAAACTATAGTATAAAAGAAATTGATATTCAGTATTTTTGAAAAGTGTATTTTTAAAAACGTTTTATACTTACACTTCTGTATCAGCCAGTTACAATGACAAGAGAGCCAAAAAACTTTTCTTTGCTAACATCCTGCATTAAATATATCACACCTTTAACTGATAGCTGTGGTAACTTTCTAACCTGCCAGATGCATAATGCAGTCTAAGAATTAACTTAAGGAGAGCTCATCCTAAGGCCAGCCCTTAGAAGGCCAATTATATCTGCCCAACTATTGGCATGCATTAATAGTGAGCACTGTTGAAACTATTGCTTCATTATGAATCAACTGTCTTATTAGAGGAGACTGAAATTATATAAAGCTTATTCTTCAATGACATACAGGTTGGGATTTCATTGCCTTTAAGCTAATTTTATTCACATTTCTTTATTCACATCTGTAATTTTATTTATTTTTGACCATGACACACAGCTTGGGGCATCTCAGTACCCCAACCAGGGACTGAATCCAGGCCACAGTGGTGAAAGCACCAAATCTTAACACTACTAGACACCAACAGGGAGGGCTTCCCTGGTGGCTCAGTGGTAAAGAATCCACCTGCAATGCAGGAGACATGGGTTCAATCCCGGGGTTGGGAAGATCCCCTAGAGAAGGAAACGGCAGCCTACTCCAGTATTCTTGCCTGGGAAATCTCATGGATAGGGGAGCCGGGAGGGCTACAGTACACACAGTCACAAAGAGTCGGACCCGACTTAGCCACTAAACAACAACAAGACCACCAGGAAACTCTCTATTTTTGCTTTTTACCATGTCTGTGAAGTGTTTGAACAGCTGTTACCATGAACAGAAGTAGCATAAACTTTTTGTTTTTGGCTCTGATTTTCCTTTCAGGATCACTCTTCCAAAAAACCACAGAATTGCAATCTGATTAACAAAGATATGGGATTACCAATCCTGTTCTATCAGGGCAAGTACATCTTTTCTAAGCATGTGATGATAAGAAACTCCATTAGACAGTTACTGGGCCAGTTGATTACCCAGTGACATGAATGTATCAGGGTCATTTTATCCAAGAGAGGCCCTGAAGACCAGAGTTGACAGCTAGTCCTAGATAGTGGTCTCTGGGAGCCTGGGAAGCTCTGAGCTATAATGTCTCTGCTGATGGAGACCAGATCAGAAACTAGGCCAGTGAGCAGAGTGTAACAGGAGAGCCTTGGAAGAAGCTGTGTTGGTCTTTGTCAGAATTAACTTCAAAACTAGAGGTGGGGAGGGAGGCTCTGTAAATTCAAGAGGAGGAGGATGTTTAACACTTAAAACCTATAAGTGTTAAACACTTAAAAATTATAAGATAAAGTATTATTGGAGCAACTGTTATTCTCAGAAGAACCTGTAATTAGGAATGGGAGCTCACACTGGGAAGTGTGACCTCTCTGGGTCAGTTTCCTCTGCAAGTGGAAATATCCAGGCCTGTCTGCTTATTGGTTCTATTAGTTGGAAAGAAGCAGATGGTAAACATGATATAAATTAATGAACTTAAGTGATAACTATAGAATATTCTATCCATGTTAGAAGCAGTATCGCTAAACCTAGTTGGTGGCATAAATATTTTACCACTTAGATATTTTGTGGTCCTGTAGATAATCAAGATAATGTACTCAAACTAAAGACTGTACTGAAGGGAATGGACTATCACTAATCCATTTCTTTAGAAAGGCTGTCTATCCCTCTCCCCACTCCACTCCCATTAGCTACAAGTTCAGAAACAATACTGTTAAGAACAAAGGACCATCATATCCAACTTGTAAACTGATTTCTCTTCTACTGACATTATTTCAAATCAAAGCACTTGACATTTCCATCAAGATATAGAACATTTCCATAACCTATACATTTCTTTCATGCCTCCTTCCAAGCAGTCCTTACCAACTCCCACTCAAAAGAACTGCTCTTATGATTTCCATTCATAGGATTAGTACTGTTCATTCATATAAATATGACCAATCTTTTGTATCTGGCCCAACATATTTCTGAGATTCATCCCTGTTGTGGCATGGATTGTATTGACAAGTGGTATTCCATTTTATGGATATCCCAGTTTACTCATCCATTCACCTCTTGATAGACATTTGTTTTCAGCTTTCAGTATTATGAATAAAGTTGCTATGAACATAGGACTAAAGTTTTTTTGCAGACATGTTTGCATTTGTCATAAATAAATACCTAGAAATAAAATGGCGAGTTCAGTTCTTTAAAGTGGTTGTACTGTTTTCCACTCACACCACAATATAGGCATTCCACATCCTCACCAACACTAGGCATTGCTAGGCTTTTTCATTTTAGTAGTCCTAATGAGTGTATAATGGTGATATTGTTTTGAAAACACCTTTTTAATTTTTACTTTACATACAGCAAAGCTGACTTTATTTTGGTGAGGAGTTCCATGAGTTTTGATATATGTATAGATTCATATACCACTAGGACAATCAGGGTACATAACAATTCTCAGTTCAGTTGCTCCGTCGTGTCCGACTCTTTGCGACTGCATGCATTGCAGCATGCTAGGCTTCCCTGTCCATCACCAAATCCCGGAGCCTGCCCAAACTCATGTCCATCGAGCTGGTGATGCCATCCAACCATCTCATCCTCTGTCGTCCCCTTCTCCTCCCACCTCCAATCTTTCCCAGCATCAGGGTCTTTTCCAATGAGTTAGTTCTTTGCATCAGGTGGCCAAAGTATTGGAGTTTCAGCTTCAGCATCAGTCCTTCTAATGAATTTTGAGGACTGATTTCCTTTAAGATGGACTGGTTGGATCTCCTTGCTGTCCAAGGGACTCTCAAGAGTCTTCTCCAACACCACAGTTCAAAAGCATCAATTCTTTGGCGCTCAGCTTTCTATATGGTCCAACTCTCACATCCATACATGATTCCTGGAAAAACCATAACTTTGACTAGGTGGACCTTTGTTGGCAAAGTAATGTCTCTTCTCTTTAATACACTATTTAGATTTGTCACAGCTTTTCTTCCAAGGAGCAAGTGTTTTAATTTCATGCCTGCAGTCACCATCTGCAGTGATTTTGGAGCCCAAGAAAATAAAGTCTGTCCCTGTTTCCATTGCTTCCCCATCTATTTACCATGAAGTGATGGGACCAGATGCCATGATCTTCATTGTCTGAATATTAAATTTTAAGCCAGCTTTTCCACTCTCCTTTTTCACTTTCATCTTTGCTTTCTGCCATAGGGTGGTGTCATCTGCATATCTGAGGTTATTGATATTTCTTCCAGCATCTTGATTCCAGCTTGTGCTTCATCTAGCCCAGCATTTCTCATGATGTACTCTGCGTATAAGTTAAGTAAGCATAACAGTTCTAACACCCCCAAAAAGTTCCCTTTTGCTGCCTCTTTGTAGTCACATTCTCCTCTTACCCTGACTCCTAAAGACCACAACTGTTGTCTGTTCCTATAGTTTTGCCTTTTCCAGAATCATGCACTATGCAATAAATAAAATCATGCAACATGAAACCTTTTAAGACTGGGATCTTTCAATCAGCATAATGCCTTTTAGAGTCATCCATATTGGTATCAGTATCTTCGCTACTTTCGATTTTTGGCAGTCATGGATAAAACTGGGATAAATATCTACTACATAAAGCTTTTTATGTGAACACAAATTTCATTTGTCTAAATACCTAGGTGTGTTGGGTTATGTGATAAGTGGATATTCCAACTTTATAAGAAATGCTAAGCTGTTTCCCAGAGTAGCTGTGCCATTTTCCATTCCCACTAGCAATTATGAAAGTTTTAATTGCTCTGCATACTTACCAGCACTTGGTATTGCATATTTTTAATTTTACCCATTTTAATAGATGTACAGATGTATCATACCATGGTTTTCATTCTTCAAATGGCCAGTATTGTTGAGCATGTACTGGTAGGCTGCAGTCCACGGGGTCGCAAGGAGTCAGACATGCCTGAGCAATTTCACTTTCATTTCATGTACTTACTTGCCATCCATAGATGATGTCTTGCATGAAAATTCTGTTACACATCCTTTAAAAATTGGATTGTTTTCTTACTGTTGACTTTTGGTATTTGACCATTCTAGATTGAAGTCATTTGTTGGACAAATGATGTGCAAATATTTTTTTCTCCATCTGGGGCTCATCTTTTTATTTCCTCAACTGTGTTCTACTCAGAACAAAAGTTTTCAATTTTTCTTTAGTCAAGTTTATCAGTTTTTTTTTTTTTTATGGTTAATGCTTTTGGTGTCATATCTAGAAGCTCTTTGTCAAACCCGAGATCATGAATGTTCTCTGTAATGTCTTGTGAAAGTCTTATATTGGATTTATGACTTCCTTTGAGTTAATTTTCTATATAAAGGGTAAGGTATAGATCTCTGAGACGGTGGATATGACTGCCCAGTTGTTTCTAGTTCCAGTCATTGAAAAAATTGGCCTTTCTGAACTGAATTATTTTTGCACAGTTGTCAAAACTCAATTGACCATATTTCTGTGGGTCTATTTCTGGACTCTTCTGTTCCAAAAATTTGTGTGTCTGGCCTTTCATCAATATAGCACTGTCTTGATTATTGTAGCCTTTTAATCATTCTTAAAAGTAGGTAATGTGAGTATTCCAAATTTGATCTTTCTCAAAATTGTTTTGGTTATTCTAATTTCTTTCTTTGCATTTCCATAGTGAGCTTAGACTTGGCGTGTTTATAACAAATCCTCATGGGATTTTGAATGGAATTTTAGAATCAGTTTGTCAGTTTCTACAAAAAAGCCTCCTGGAATAGTGCTTATATGTAAATTTATATATATATAAATTGGGGGAGAACTGACATCTTAACAATATTATCTTTGAGATCATGAACACTTTATCTACTTAGTTTACAATTTATATTATTTACATATGGCATATACAATGTAGTTTTTCATATATTTTGTTAAATGTATCCCTAGCTGTTCAGTTTTTTATATGGCAAATGGCACTAATTTCATCCTTCAGTTACTAAGCATACTGAAGTACAGTTAAATTTTGTATATTAACTTTGTATCATGAGACTTTGCTAAAATCATTTATTCTAGTAATTTTTTCATATATAATCCTTTGGATTTTTTACATACATATACAAGTCATGTCATCTGCAATTAAAGGCAGGTTTTTTTCTGACAAACTTTATGCTTTGTATTTCTTCCCTCTAGTACAATATTAAGTAAAAATTGCAAAATAAATAGAAATTATGAGAATAAACACTGTTGCCTTGTTCCCATCATGGCTAAAGTTATTCAGTCTTTCACTGTTATATATTTGTTTGAAGAAGTCTCTATTTCTAGTTTGCCAAGAATTTTTATCATGAATGGTTGTTTTATCAAATGCTTTTACTGCATCTATTGAGATAATCATCTGGCTGTTTTTTTATATTAACAGTGAATTATGTTCATTGACTTTTGAATGTTACAATCAAAATTTACATCGTGTTCTGGTATAAATCCCACTTGGGTCATGATGTAGCAACCATACTATATATATATATATATATGCTGGATTCAATTTGCCATTAAAAAAAATGTTATGTGAGTCTATATTCATGAGGGATATTGACTTGCAGAGTGTTCTTTTCTTGAACTGTCTTTGCTTGTGGTAGCAGGGGGATCCTGACTTCTTACAGAATGAATATGGAATCCTCTCCCTCTATTTTCTGGAGTTTGGGTAAGATTGGTACTATTTCTTTCTGAAACATTTGAAAGAATTTAGAACTTCGGAGTTGCCATTTGAGCCCAGAGATTTCTACCTGGGAAGGTTTAAGTTATAAATACAATTTCTTTCATTTATATAGGGCTGTCAGACTTTCTGTTTTCTCTTGTGCCAGTCTGGTAATTTGGTGTGTACAAAGTTGCTTATAATATTCCCTTCTTAGTCCTCTAATGCATAAGGAATATACAGTAGTGTCCTTTCCCCCATCACTTCTTGGTTATGTGTGTCCTCTCATTTTCTTGATCAGACTAGACACAGACTTAGCTATTTTATGAGATGTTCTTTTAAGAACCACTATTGGTTCCATTGATGTTTCTCCATTATTTGCCTTTTTCCTTTGCTTTTTTTTCTGCTCTCATCTATACTATTTCCTTCCTTCTGTTTACTTTGGGTTTAATTTACTTTTCTTTTTCTAGCCTTTTAAGGTGAAAGCTTAGATCACTGACTTAATGCTTTCTTCTTTTCTGTTACAAGGATTTAAGTCTATCAGTTTCCCTTTAAACTTTCAGGAGTGCATTTAAAAATTTTTGATATGATGTGGCTATTACTTGGTTGAAATATGTTAATTTCCTTATGATTTCTTCTTTGCCCCATGGGTTTTTGTTTAGTTTTCAAGTATCTGGGACTTTCCTGGATATTTTATTATTTATTAATTCTGTGATGGTTGGAAAATATACTCTAAGATTCCAAGCTTTTGAAATCTGTAGAGACTATCATCTAGTCTGTCTTGGTGATTGTTCTATATTCATTTTCTAAGAGTGTATCCTACAGTTGTTGGGTATAATCTTCTATAAATGTCAGTTAAGTCCAGCGGAATTATAGTGTTGTTAAAAAATTGAATTCCTTATTTTTTTCCTTTGGGTAGTCTTATCAGTTACTGAGAGAATACTGTTTCTGCCTTTAATTATCAGTTTTTCTTAATGTGTTTTGAAGCTTTGTTATTAGTTACCTGTACACTTATGATTATAATGTCTTCTCCTCATTGACACATAAAATGTCCCTCTTAATTTGTAATACTACTGGTTCTTTGAGGTCTGATTTGTCTGATATTCATATAGCCACAGCAGCTTTTTTGTACTTGTTTGCATTGTATATCCTTTCTCACCTCGTTGCAACTGGTATATTTGTATGTAAGGTATATCTCTTATAATTAGCATATAGTTAGATTTTTTAAATAGACTTCCTTTTTTAGAGCAGTTTTAGGTTCACAGCAAAGTTGAGCAGGAAATATAGTTACCTTCTTCCCACTCCCCTCATCCCCTGCAACACACACAGCCTCTCCCACTGTCAACATTCCAATCTGAGTGTTACAGTCAATGAATCTACACTGACATATGACCTCTCCAAGTCTTTACTGGACGTTAGGATTCATTCTTGGTGCTATACATTCTGTGGGTTTGACAACTGGCACATTATCCGTCATTATAGTAGCACACAGAGAACTACCCTAAAAATTCTCTGTGCTCCACCTAGTCAATCTTCCCTCCTCTCTACTTGCTGGTAACCCCTGGGCTTTTTACTGTCTCCATAATTTTCACTTCTTCAGACTGTCATACAGTTGGAAAGATTGTCTTCTTTAGAGCTTAGTAATATGCATTTAAGGGTTTTCAACTTCTTTTCATGACTTGATAACATATTTCTTTTTAACACTGAATAATACTCCATTGTCTGGATATACCACTGTTCACCCATTCACCTACTGAAGGACATCTTGGTTGCTTCCAGTTTTTGCAGTTATAAATAAAACTGCTATAAACATCCATTTATGAATTTTTGTGTCACCATAGTTTTTCAACTCATTTGGGTAAATTCCAAAGAGTGTAATTGATGGATCATATGGAAAGAGTATATTTAATTTTGTAAGAAACTGCCAAACTATTTTCCACAGAAGCTGTGCAACTTTGCGTTTCCCCTAGCAATAAATAAGAGTTCTGTTTCTCCACATCTTTAATAGCGTTTTGTGCTGTCAGTGTTTTGGATTTTTGCCATTCATATGGATTGTACTGATATCACAATGTTGTTTTAAAATGCAGCTCCCTAATGATACATGATGTTAAATATCCCTTCGCATGCTTATTTGCCATTTGTCTTATCTGGGGAGGTATGTTTGTTCAGATCTAGTGTCCATTTGTTAATCAACCTGTTTTCTTATTAAGTTTTAAAGAGTTCTTGTATATTCTGGATAAACAATCCTTTATCAAATATGTTTTTGCAAATACTTTCCCCCAGTCTGTGGCTTGTCTTCTCATTTTCTGGGCAGTGTGTTACACAGAAATCTGTACTTCTGACAAAGTCCAATTTATCAATCCTTTCTTTCATGAATCATGCCTCCGATGTATCTGAAAGGTCATTGCCAAACCCAAGGTCATTTAGATTTCTCTAGATTTAACTCCTGGATTTTATCTTTTAAGTTTTACAGTTTGCTTTATATTTAGACCCGTGGCTCACTTTAGTTAACTTTTGTGAAAGGTGTTAGGTCTAAACTTATTTTTTTTTACAATGAATGTCCAGTTGTTTCAGTACTTATTGAAAAGACTGTCTTTGCTCTATTATCTTTGCTCCTTTGTCAAAGATTAGCTGACTACATGTGGATCTTATTTACCTAGTCTGCCTTTTAATTCAAATTTTTAGTTCATTAAGTAACTTCTGATATCTAGGGGTCAGCGACTTTGCTGTTTGTTTTCTAATTGTCCCATTATTTTTTTTCCTCCTATGTTCATCCTTTCCTGCCTTCTTCTAGGTTAAATATATCTAATTTCTCATTGTTTTTAAGCCACATTTACATTATCTTTTTAATGGGTTCTCTGTTCAGTTTTTTAAAATCTTCCCCCCCGCCTCCTTTTTCAGATTGGCTGTATCTATGGATTTATATTCAAGTTTACTATTCTTTCTTCTCCACTGCCCCATAGTCCATATAATGAGTTTTTCATTTGTTCTTGAATTTACTCCTTGTGTGTTCTGTTACAATTCCTATTTCTCTGCTGAGATACTCTATTTGCTCACTCAATGATCATTTTTCCTTTATGTCCTTGTGTGTGTATGTTAGTTGCTCAGTCGTGTCTGACTATTTGTGATCCCATGGCCTGTAGCCCACCAGGCTCCTCTGCCCATGGAATTCTCCAGGCAATGCTACTGGAGTGAGTTGCCATTCCTTTCTCCAGGGTATCTTCCCACCCCAGACATTGCACCTGGGTCTTCTGCATTGCAGGCAGGTTCTTTACCATCTGAGCCTTGAAATTATTTACATTGCTGTTTAAAGTTCTGTTAAGTTCTGTTAATTACCAAGTGCTTGGTCATCTGTGGATCTGTTTCTAGTAACTTTTATTTCTTGAATAGCCACATTTTCCTGCTTCTTTGCATTATTAGTAATATTTTATTATGTGGTAGACATTGTGGATAATTTGTAGGAGTTTAGATTATGCTATCTCCCTTTAAATAGTATTGAATTTTATCCTTTGTTCAAATGGAACTGTTTGTGCAAACTTAGTCCAATATGGCCCATTGGACTGGCTGCCTGTTTTTTAAAAATTAAGTTTTATTGGAACTTACTCCTTGCCCGTCTGTTTACAAATTATCTATGGCTGCCTCTGCACTATAATACCAGGCCTGAGTAGTGTAACATAGGCCATATGGCTCACAAAACTAAATTATACACAGTAAGTCCCCTATATGCGAAAGTTCACGTTGTGAACTTTCAAAGATACAAACGTGTCTTGTCACTTGTTAGTTCCCATGTCTGGCCTACATGTGTAACCCTCTGCAAGTGGTTCTGCTTTTGCATATTTTACTGCACAGTACTGTACACAGTTTTAGTACAGTATCCTTATTTCAAGTTTAGGATGTCCAGAAGCAAGCAGAAAAGCAGCAGTGATGTAGCTGGTACAGTTAAGAAGCAAAAAATAGAAGATAATTATAACTAAGTCATAATGGGAACATGATTAAGTTAACAATATAAAATAATTACATACAATGGGGGGGGGGGCGTCAAGCAGAGTTATGTGGGAAGTTGAACTGCATACATGCACATGTTTTCATCGACTAGTCAGTCTAAGTCTTTGGTTGGTGTATTTAATCCATTTATTTTAAGGTATTACCAATATATATGATCCTATTCGGAGAAGGCAATGGCACCCCACTCCAGTGCTCTTACCTGGAAAATCCCATGGATGGCGGAGCCTGGTAGGCTGCAGTCTATGGGGTCGCTAAGGGTTGGACACGACTGAGCGACTTCACTTTCACTTTTCACTTTCACACATTGGAGAAGGAAATGGCAACCTACTCCAGTGTTCTTGCCTGGAGAATCCCAGGGACGGGGGAGCCTGGTGGGCTTCTGTCTATGGGGTCGCACAGAGTCGGACACGACTGAAGCGACTTAGCAGCAGTAGCAGCATGATCCTATTAACCATTTTCTTAATTGTTTTGGGTTTATTTTCGTAGGTCTTTTCCTTCTCTTGGGTTTTTTGCCTAGATAAGTTCCTTTAGCTTTGATTGTAAAGCTGGTTTGGTGGTGCTGAATTCTCTTAACTTTTGCTTGTCTGGAAAGCTTTTGATTTCTCCATCAAATCTGAAGGAGTCTTGCTGGGTTCTAGGTTCTACCCTTTCATCACCTTAAATATGCTATGCCATTCCCTTCTGGCTTGTATCATTTCTGTTGAGAATCAGCTGATAGCTTGATGGGAGTTTTCTTGTTGCTTTTAATATTTTATCTCTGTCTTTAGTCTTTGTCAGTTTGATTACTATGTGTCTCAGTGTGTTCTTCCTTGGGTTTATCCTTCCTGGGACTCTCTGTGCTATCTGGACTTGGCTGACTACTTCCTTTCCCATGTTAGGGAAGTCTTCAGCCATTATCTCTTCAAATATTTTCTCAGGTCCTTTCTTCTTTCTTCTCCTTTTGGGACCCTTATAATGTGAATGTTGATGTGTTTAATGTTGTCCCAGAGGTCTCTTAGGCTGTATTCATTTCTTTTCATTCTTTTTTCTATATCCTTTCCTGTGGCAGTGATTCTCACCATTCTGTCCTCCCCTCCCAGTCATTTATCTGTTCTTCTGCCTCAGTTATTCTGCTGTTGATTCCTTCTAGTGTATTATTCATCTGTTTGCGTGTTCTTTAGTTCTTCTAGGTCTTTGGTAAACATTTCTTGCGTCTTCTCAATCTTTGCCTCCATTCTTTTCCTGAGACCCTGGATCATCTTTACCATCATTATTCTGAATTCTTTTTCTGGAAGGTTGCCTGTCTCCACTTCATTTAGTTGTTTTTCTGGGATTTTATCTTGTCCCTTCATCTAGGACATAACTTTCTGCTTTTTCATCATGATTAACTTTCTGTAATATGGTTTTTGTTTCAGCAGCTGTGAGACTGTGCTTCTTGCTTCTTCTCTCTGTCCTCTAACGGATGAGGCTAAGAGGCTTGGGTAAGCTTCTTGATTGGAAGGACTGGCATGGGAAAAACTAGGTCTTGTTCTGGTGGGCAGAACCTTGCTCAGTAAAGCTTTAATCTAATTGTCTGCTGATGGGTGGGGTTGCACTCCCACCCTGATAGTTATTTGGCCTGAGGGGTCTACAGGCTCTATGGTAGGGTTAATGGTGAACTCCAAGAGGGTTTACACCAAGGGGGACCTTCCGGTGCCCCATCCCTGTGGTGAGCCCCTGCCAACCCATGCTCCACAGGAGGCCCTCCAACACTAGCAGGTGGTGGTGGTTCAGGCTCCTGTGAAGTCACTGCTCCTCTCCTGTGGGTCTTGGTGCATGCAAAATTTTGTTTGTGCTAAGACTGGAGTGTTTCTGTTTCCCTCAGTCCTCTGGAAGGCCTATAATCAAATCCCGCTGGCCCTGAAGGCCAGATTCCCTGAGGAATCCCAGTCCCTTTGTTGGATGCCCAGGCTGGGAAGCCTGACTTGGGGTTCAGAACCTTCACAATAGTGCAAGAACTTCTTTGGTATTATTGTTCTCCAGTCTGTGGGTCACCCACCTGGCAGGTATGAGATTTAATTTTATTGTGATTGCATCCCTCCTACCAACTTGCTGCAGCTTCTTGTCTTTGGACGTGGGGTTTCTTTTTGTGGTGGGTTTCAGCATCCTCATCAATGGTTATTCAACAGCTATTTGCAATTTTGGTGCTCTCACAAGAGATGAGTACATCTCCTTCTACTCTGCCATTTTCAAAAATGTTTTATTTTTCATACATTATTTGTGTGAAAAGTATTATAAACCTATCACATACAGTACTACATAGCTGATTGTGTTAATTGGGTACCTAGGCTAATTTTGTTGGGCTTAGGAGCAAACGTGCTCTCAGAATGGAATCTGTTGGTATGTAGGGGACTTACTATATATATTATCTAGCCCTTTAGTGAAAAGTTTCATTAAAATCTGCTCGAGGGTTCACTCCTAAAGTGTCACATAAAGTGGTAGCAAAATGCCTCAAGTAGTCAGTGAGGTTTCTTCACTTTCGCTGGTGTGGAACTTCAGGAATTCCCTAGCACTATTGAACTTATAGCATCACTGTTCAATTCTAAGTCCCAGAGCAGGTATTCATTTGCTAACTCTTGCAAATGTTTTCTGTATATACACACCCCAGCCCTCAACCAAACCAGATTTAGGTCTGCTTTTCTGATGCACAGCAAAGCTAAGCAACTCACACCAGGTTGTGGTGAAGGAGAGTAGTGTTTATTGCAAGATGCCTAGTGTGGGGCCAAGCAAGGAGAATAAACAGATCATGGTCAAAACCCCTGAACTCCTTGATGGCTTTTGGTGAAGGGGTTTTCGTTTTTAAGAAGCTTTATTACCCATGTTCAGATTAATTAAGGATGCTGTAGTGACAAACATATAGGAACACTGTTTAAAACAGTCATTAAATAGAAAAGTTTCAAATTTATTTTTTATCATTGGACATTTTGTCTTTTTTTACATTGGAGTAATCGGAGAAGGCAATGGAAACCCACTCCAGTACTCTTGCCTGGCAAATCCCATGGATGGAGGAGCCTGGTAGGCTGCAGTGCATGGAGTTGCTAGGAGTCAGACACGACTGAGCGACTTGACTTTCACTTTTCACTTTCATGCACTGGAGAAGGAAATGGCAACCCACTCCAGTGTTCTTGCCTGGAGAATCCCAGGGATGGGGGAGCCTGGTGGGCTGCCATCTCTGGGGTCACACAGAATTGGACACGACTGAAGCGACTTAGCAGCAGCAGCAGCAAACTTAATTAACAATATGTTAGGGGGGGCGGTCCTAAGATAGCGGAGGAATAAAACGGGGAGGCCACTTTCTCCCCCACAAATTCATCAAAATAACATTTCAATGCTGAGTAAATTCCACAAAACTTCTGAGGCAGAGGACATCAGGCACCCAGAAAAGCAGCTCATTGTCTTTGAAAAGAGGTAGGAAAAAATATAAAAGACAAAAAAAGAGACAAGAGAGGTAGGGAGGGAGCTCCATCACGGGAAGGGAGTCTTAAAAAGAGAGAAGTTTCTAAACACCAGGAAACACTCTCACTGCCGAGTCTGTGGCGAGCCTTGGAAGCATAGAGGGCAACATAATAGGGAGGAAAAATAAATAAATAATTAAACCCCACAGATTATGAGCCCAATGGTAACTTCCCCAGCAGAGAAGCAGTGCAGATGCCTGCATCCGCCACTAGCAAGCGGGGGCTGGACAGGGAGGCGGGGGCTGGACAGGGAGGCGCGGGCTGCATTGCTTTTTAAGGATCGGGCCCAAATGCCCCCAGGGTAACCAGAGTGAACTAACTTGGGCTAGCAAACCAGACTGTGGGATAGCTACCAAGCGAAAAGCTCTAACATAAGACACCACCAGGACCATGCACAGAACAAAGGCCGGAACAGAATTAGCCAGCTGCAGACCATCCCCCCTCCGGTGACAGGCAGCCAGAGAGGAAGGGCCGAAGCGGGCAATCGCAGCCCCAGAGAGACATTAACTACAAAACTGCAAACAGGCTTCTTTGCTAACTAAGACTTCTTGGGGTTCTGGACAGTCATCATCCACCTGAGAAGGCACGCCAGTTGTACACACAGAAAACTGAGCAGCAGGGACAGGAGAGGCGATAAGTCATAGCGACCGCGCTCACCAAACACCTGAGCTACTTGGACCTGGGAAGGGAACAAAACACAGGCCCAACAGAGTCTGCACCTCTGAGGACCAACTGAGTTTCTGAGCCTGAGCGGCTTAGACCTGGGAGGTGCATGCAGCCCACGGCTGGCCTCAGACGGTTTCTGGTGGAGCAACGTAGGGCCTGAGCTGTGTGCGCCGTGAGTGGGGGGAGGCCCAGTGTGGCTGAGACACTGCGAGCACATGCCAGTGTTATTTGTTTGCAGCGTCCCTCCCTCCCCACAGCGCGACTGAAGTGAGCCTAAAAAAAAAAAGTGTCCACCACCGCCCCCCTTGTGTCAGGGCAGAAATCAGACACTGAAGAGACCAGCAAACAGAAGAAGCTAAAACAGAGGGAACCGCCTTGGAAGTGACAAGTGCAATAGATTAAAACCCTGTCGTTAGTACCAACTACATAGGAAGGGGCCTATAGATCTTGAGAAATTTAAGCCGGACCAAGGAACCATCCAAAAATGAACTGACCCCACACTGCCCACAACAACACCAAAGAAAGTCCTAGATATATCTTTACTATTTTTACGATCATTCTTTTTTTCTTTTCTTTTCTTTTTCTTCTTTTTTTAACTATTAAAAAAAATTTAAGTCTTCTATTACTCCTTTAATTTTCATTTTTATAACCTATTACTTTTCAAAAAAAGACCCTATTTTTAAAGCAAATTTCATATATTTATATATTCATATATATATGTTTTTTAATGATTCTTGTGACTTTGTTTTTTTTTTCTTCTTCTTTTCTTTAATATTGTATTGTTGAAATCCAACCTTTACTCTAGATTTTTAATCTTTGTTTTTTGGTATTTGTTATCAATTCTGTACCTTCAAAAACCCAATCTTCAGTACCCATTTTTACTTGAGAGCAAGATTACTGGCTTGACTGCTCTCTCCTCTGCACTCTCCTTTTTCTCCACCAGGGTGCCTCTGTCTCCTCCCTCACCCTTCTCTTCCTTACCCAACTCTGTGAATCTCTGTGTATTCCAGATGGTAGAGAACCCTTAGGGAACTGATTACTGGCTGGATCTGTCTCTCTCCTTTTGATTCCCCCCTTTATCCTCCTGGCCACCTCTGTCTCCTTCCTCCCTCTTCTCTGTATAACTCCATGAACATCTCTGAGTGGTCCAGACTGTGGAGTGCACATAAGGAAGTGATTACTAGCTAGCTTCTCTCTTGTCTTTTGATGCCACCTCATCTCATTTGGGTCACCTCTAACTCCCTCCTCCCTCTTCTCTTCTCCATGTAACTCTGTGAACCTCTTTGGGTGTCCCTCAATGTGGAGAATCTTTTCATCTTTAACCTAGGTGTTTTATCAATGGTGTGGTATAGAAGGAGAAGTCTTGAGACTACTGTAAAAATAAGACTGAAAACCAGAAGCAGGAGGCTTAAGTCCAAATCCTGAGAACATCAGAGAACTCCTGACTCCAGGGAACATTAATCAACAGGAGCTCATCAAAAGCCTCCATACCTACACTGAAACCAAGCACCACCAAAGGGCCAACAAGTTCCAGAGCAAGACATACCATGCAAATTCTCCAGCAACACAGGAACACAGCCCTGAACTTCAATATACAGGCTGCCCAAAGTTACTCCAAAACCACTGACATCTCATAACTCATTACTGGACACTTCATTGCACTCCAGAGAGAAGAAATCCAGCTCCACCCACCAGAACACAGACACAAGCTTCCCTAACCAGGAAACCTTGACAAGCCACCCGTACAACCACACCCACAGTGAAGAAACGCCACAATAAAGAGAACTCCACAAACTGCCAGAATATAGAAAGGCCATCCCAAACACAGAAATATAAACAAGACAAAGAGACAGAGGAATACCCAGCAGGTAAAGGAACAGGATAAATGCCCACCAAACCAAACAAAGGAGGAAGAGATAGGGAATCTACCTGAGAAAGAATTCCAAATAATGATAGTAAAAATGATCCAAAATCTTGAAATCAAAATGGAATCACAGATAAATAGCCTGGAGACAAGGATTGAGAAGATACAAGAAAGGTTCAACAAGGACCTAGAAGAAATAAAAAAGAGTCAATATATAAGGAAAAATGCAATAAATGAGATCAAAAACACTCTGGAGGCAACAAATAGTAGAATAATGGAGGCAGAAGATAGGATTAATGAAGTAGAAAATAGAATGGTAGAAATAATTGAATCAGAGAGGGGAAAAAAAACGAATTAAAAGAAATGAGGACAATCTCAGAGACCTCCAGGACAATATGAAACGCTCCAACATTCGAATTATAGGAGTCCCAGAAGAAGACAAAAAGAAAGACCATGAGAAAATACTTGAGGAGATAATAGTTGAAAACTTTCCTAAAATGGGGAAGGAAATAATCTCCCAAGTCCAAAAAACCCAGAGTCCCAAACAGGATAAACACAAGGTGAAACACCCCAAGACACATATTCATCAAATTAACAAAGATCAAACACAAAGAACAAATATTAAAAGCAGCAAGGGAAAAACAACAAATAACACACAAGGGGATTCCCATAAGGATAACAGCTCATCTTTCAATAGAAACTCTTCAGGCCAGGAGGGAATGGCAAGACATACTTAAAGTGATGAAAGAAAATAACCTACAGCCTGGATTACCCAGCAAGGATCTCATTCAAATATGAAGGAGAAATCAAAAGCTTTACAGACAAGCAAAAACTGAGAGAATTCAGCACCACCAAAGGAGCTCTTCTAGATAGGAAACACAAAAAGGGTGTATAAACTCGAAAACAACAAAGTAACTGGCAATGGGATCATACTTATCAACAATTACCTTAAACATAAAAGGGTTGAATGCCCCAACCAAAAGACAAAGACTGGCTGAATGGATACAAAAACAAGACCCCTATATATGTTGTCTACAAGAGACCCACCTCAAAACAAGGGACATATACAGACAAAGTGAAAGGCTGGAAAAAGATATTCCATGCAAATAGAGACCAAAAGAAAGCAGGGGTAGCAATACTCATATCAGATAAAATAAGACTTTAAAACAAAGGCTGTGAAAAGAGACAAAGAAGGACACTACATAATGATCAAAGGATCAATCCAAGAAGAAGATATAACAATTATAAATATATATGCACCCAACATAGGAGCACCGCAATATGGAAGACAAATGCTAACAAGTATGAAAGGGGAAATTAACAATAACACAATAATAGTGGGAGACTTCAATACCCCACTCACACCTATGGGTAGATCAACTAAACAGAAAATTAACAAAGAAACACAAACTTTAAATGATACAATAGGCCAGTTAGACCTAATTGATATCTGTAGGACATTTCACCCCAAAACAATGAGTTTCACCTTTTTCTCAAGTGCTCACAGAACCTTCTCCAGGATAGATCATATCCTGGGCCATAAATCTAGCCTTGGTAAATTCAAAAAAATTGAAATCATTCCAAGCATCTTTTCTGACCATAATGCAGTAAGATTAGATCTCAGTTACAGGAGAAAAACTATTAAAAATTCCAACATATGGAAGCTGAACAACACGCTTCTGAATAACCAACAAATCACAGAAGAAATCAAAAAAAGAAATCAGAATATGCATAGAAACAAAGGAAAATGAAAACACAACAACCCAAAACCTGTGGGACACTATAAAAGCAGTGCTAAGGGGAAAGTTCATAGCAATACAGGCATACCTCAAGAAACAAGAAAAAAGTCAAATAAATAACCTAACTCTACACCTAAATCAACTAGAAAAGGAAGAAATGAAGAACCCCAGGGTTAGTAGAAGGAAAGAAATCTTAAAAATTAGGGCAGAAATAAATGCAAAAGAAACAAAAGAGACCATAGCAAAAATCAACAAAGCCAAAAGCTGGTTCTTTGAAAGGATAAATACAATTGACAAACCATTAGCCAGACTCATCAAGAAACAAAGGGAGAAAAATCAAATCAATAAAAATGAAATCAGAATCCAACAACACATTAAAAAGATCATACATACACCATGATCAAGTGGGCTTTATCCCAGGGATGCAAGGATTCTTCAGTATCTGCAAATCAATCAAGTTAATACACCACATTAACAAATTGAAAAATAAAAGCCATATGATTGTCTCAATAGATGCAGAGAAAGCCTCTGACAAAATTCAACATCCATTTATGATAAAAACTCCCCAGAAAGCAGGAACAGAAGGAACATACTTCAACATAATAAAAGCTATATACGACAAACCCACAGTAAACATTATCCTCAATGGTGAAAAATTGAAAGCATTTCCCCTGAAGTCAGGAACAAGACAAGGGTGCCCACTTTCACTGCTACTATTCAACATAGTTCTGGAAGTTTTGGCCACAGCAGTCAGAGCAGAAAAAGAAATAAAAGGAATCCAAATTGGAAAAGAAGAAGTAAAACTCCCAATGTTTGCAGATGATATGATCCTCTACATAGAAAACCCTAAAGACTCCACCAGAAAATTACTAGAGCTAATCAATGAATATTGTAAAGTTGCAGGATATAAAATCAACACACAGAAATCCCTTGCACTCCTATACACTAATAATGAGAAAGTAGAAAAAGAACTTAAGGAAACAATTCCATTCACCATTGCAACAAAAAGAATAAAATACTTAGGAATATATCTACCTAAAGAAACTAAAGACCTATATATAGAAAACTATAAAACACTGGTGGAAGAAATCAAAGAGGACATTAATAGATGGAGAAATATACCATGTTCATAGATTGGAAGAATCAATATAGTGAAAATGAGTATACTACCCAAAGCAATCTACAGATTCAGTGCAATCCCTATCAAGCTACGAGCGGTATTTTTCACAGAGCTAGAATAAATAATTTCACAATTTGTATGAAAATACAAAAAACCTCGAATAGCCAAAGCAATCTTGAGAAAGAAGAATGGAACTGGAGGAATCAACCTGCTTGACTTCAGGCTATACTACAAAGCCACAGTCATCGAGACAGTATGGTACTGGCACAAAGACAGAAATATACATCAAAGGAACAAAATAGAAAGCCCAGAGATAAATCCACACACCTATGGATACCTTATGTTCAACAAAGGAGGCAAGAATATACAATGGATTAAAGACAATCTCTTTAACCAGTGGTGCTGGGAAAACTGGTCAACCACTTGTAAAAGAATGAAACTAGATCACTTTCTAACACCACACACAAAAATAAACTCAAATGGATTAAAGATCTAAACGTAAGACCAAAAACTATAAAACTCCTAGAGGAGAACATAGGCAAAACACTCTCTGACATAAATCACAGCAGGATCCTCTATGACCCACCTCCCAGAGTAATGGAAATAAAAGCAAAAATAAACAAATGGGACCTAATTAAAATTAAAAGCTTCTGCACAACAAAGGAAACTATAAGCAAAGTGAAAAGACAGCCTTCATAATGGGAGAATATAATAGCAAATGAAGCAACTGACAAACAACTAATCTCAAAAATATACAAACAGCTCCTGCAGCTCAATTCCAAAAAATAAATGACCCAATCAAAAAATGGGCCAAAGAACTAAATAGACATTTCTCCAAAGAAGAGTTACAGATGGCTAACAAACACATGAAAAGATGCTCAACATCACTCATTATCAGAGAAATGCAAATCAAAACCACAATGAGGTACCATTTCACACCAGTCAGAATGGCTGTGATCCAAAACTCTATAAGCAATAAATGCTGGAGAGCGTGTGGAGAAAAGAGAACCTTCTTACACTGTTGGTGGGAATGCAAACTAGTACAGCCACTATGGAAGACAGTGTGGAGAGTCCTTAAAAAACTGGAAATAGAACTGCCATATGACCCAGCAATACAACTGCTGGGCATACACACTGAGGAAATCAGAATTGAAAGAGACACATGTACCCCAATGTTCATTGCAGCACTGTTTATAATAGCCAGGACATGGAAACAACCTAGATGTCCATCAGTAGATGAATGGATAAGAAAGCTGTGGTACATATAAACAATGGAGTATTACTCAGCCATTAAAAAGAATACATTTGAATCTGTTCTAACGAGGTGGATGAAACTGGAGCCTATTATATAGAGTGAAGTAAGCCAGAAAGAAAAACACCAATACAGTATACTAACACATATATATGAAATTTAGAAAGATGGTAGTGATAACCCTGTATGCAAGACAGCAAAAGAGACACAGATGTGTAGAACAGTCTTTTAGACTCTGTGGGAGAGGGAGAGGGTGGGATGATTTGGAAGAATGGCATTGAAACATGTATAATACTATATAAGAAACGAATCGCCAGTCTAGGTTCGATGCAGGACACAGGGTGCTCAGGGCTGGTGCACTGGGATGACCCAAAGAGATGGTATGGGGAGGGAGGTGGGCGGGGGATTCAGCCTTGTAGTGTTAATGCTGGAAGATGCCCCAGGCGGAATCTCAAGATGATCCCTTTTTTTCTTGGTGAATCTGGCTGAAGGTTTATCCATTTTATATTTTCAGAAAGCCAGCTTTTTTTTCCATTGATCTTTTCTATTGTTTTCTTTGTCTCTTTCGTTTATCTCTGCTCTGGTTTTTATGATTTCTACTAACTGGGTTTTGTTTGTTCTTTCTCTAGTAGCTCTAGGTGTAAGGTTAGGTTTGTTTCCTGATGTAAACTTGTATGGCTATAAAATTCCTCTTATAACTGCTTTTCCTGCAACCCCATAGTTGTTGGGTCATTGTGGCTTTTGTTTTCATTTGTCTGTAGCTATTTTCTCTGACTTCTAAAGTGATCTATTGATTTTTTAGTAGCATTTTGTTTAGCCTCCACATGTTGGTGTTTTTTACAAGTTTCCTCTTGTAGTTGATTTCTAATCTCATAGTGTTGTGGTCAGAAAAGCTGCTTAATCTGATTTCCATTTTCCTAAATTTAAGGAAGTTTGCCTTATGGCCCGGCATGTGATCAATCCTGGAGAACGCTCCATGTGCACTTAAAGAGTCTGTATTCTGCTTTTGAACAGAATGCTCTTTAAATATCAATTATCTCCATCTAGTCTGATATGTCACTTAAGGCCTGTGTTTCCCTATTGATTTTCTGTCTGGTGTGTTGATGAAAGTGGGCTATTAAAATATCCCACTATTATTGTTACTGGCAATTTCTACTTTTATAGCTGTTAGGAGCACCTGAATATATAAGGCAAATACTATTTGGGGTGCATATATGTTTATACTTGTTATATCTCTTTGGATTGATCCCTTTATCATTATGTAGTGTCCTTTGTCTCTTGTAACAGTCTTTCTAGTCTATTTTATCTGATAAGTATTGCTCCTCCAGCTTTCTTTTGATTTCTATTTGCATGGAATATCTTTTTCCATCCCCTCACTTACAGACTGTATGTGTCCCTAAATCTGAAGTGAGTTTCCTATAGACAGCATATATAAAGGTCCTTTTTTTTTTTTTTAATCCATTCAGCCAATATATTTCTTTTGGTTGGAATACTTAATCCATTTACATTTCAGGTAATTATCAATATATATGGTTCTTATGGCCATTTTGTTAATTGTGGTGGGGGTTTTTTTGTAGGTTTTTTTTTTCCTCCCCTTCCTCTTGTTCTTTTCTCTTGTGACTTTTTGTACTGTATCTGGATTCCTTTGTGTGTGTTTGAGTGAATTTATTGTAGATATTTGGTTTGCAGTTATCATGAGGTTTTGATATAGCATTCTATATATAAACAAGATTGTCTTAAGTTACTGGTCTTTTAATTTCAAATACATTTCCAGTATCCTGCATTTGTACCCTCCTCACAATTGCTGGTTATGATACTGTATTTGTGTTGGATGGTTTCCTACCTTTACTGTATGTTTGCCTTTACCAGTGAGCTTTTCAATTCATAGTTTTCTCATTTCTAGTTGTGGCTTTTTTTTCTTTCCTGCTTAAAGAAGTTCCTTTAGTGTGTTACAAAGCTGGTTTGATAGTGTCAAATTCTTTTTGCTTTTGTTTGTCTGTAAAACTTTTGATTTCTCTGTCAAATCTGAATGGAGAGAATTTCTGGGTAGAATATTCTTGGTTGAAGGTTCTTCCCTTTCATCACTGTAAATCTATCATGCCATGCCCTTCTGGCCTACAGAGTTTCTGCTGAAAAACTTTATGGGAATTGACTTCTATATTATTTGTTGCTTTTCCCTTGTTTTAGTATTTTCTTTGATTCCCACCATTCTGTCTTCCAACTCACACTCATCCATTTTTCTGCCCATTTATTCTGATGATTTATTCTCATGTATTTCCAGTTATTGTCATTGTTCATCTCTTTAGATCTTCTAGCTCTTTATTAAACATGTATGTATCTTCTTGTACTGTGCCTCCATTCTTTTCCTGAGACTTTGGATCATCTGTACTGTCATTACTCTGAATTCTTTATTTGGGGGTAGACGACCTAGCTTCACTTCCCTTGGTTGTTGTTTAGGCCCTTTATCTTGTTCATTGTCTGGGACATATTCCTGTGCCATCTTCACTGTGTCTGACTTTCTGTGATTGCCCTTTCCATTTCACAAGCTGTAGGGCTGTAGTTCCTCTTGCTCCTGCTGTCTGCCTCCTGGTGCACGAGGCCAGTCTAAGAGTTTGTGCAGGCTTCCTGGTGGGAAGAACTAGTTCCTGTCCATTGGTGGGCAGGGCTATTTCCAGGAGTGTGTTTAGCTGGCAGTTATGGGCTCATGAAGACTTTAGGCAGCCTGTCTGCTGATGGATGGGTCTGTGTTCCCACCCTATTGGTTTTTTGCCTTGAGGGTTCCCAGTAAGGGAGCCTATAGGGTCTGGGGGTGGGGCCAGGTTTGGGGGAGAAAATGATCACCTCTGAACTTCCCTTGTGGCTCAACCAGTAAGGAGTCTGTCTGCAATGCAGGAAACCTGGGTTCGATCCCTGGGTTGGGACGATCCCCTGAAGAAGGAAATGGCAACCCACTCCAGTATTCTTGCCTGGAAAAGCCAATGGACAGAGAAATCTGGCAGGCTACAGTTCACTGGGTCACAAAGGGTCAGACACGACTGAACGCATTCACTTCTCTTCTTCACTTCTCTCTATGGCCACCTCCAGAAAAGCTCACTGTTGTCCTTCAGTCACTCAGTTGTGTCCAACTTTTTGCAGCCCCATGGACTGCAGCATTCCAGGCTTCCCTGTCCTTCACTATCTTCTGGAGTTTGCTAAAACTCATGGCCATTGAGTCAGTGATGCCATCCAAACATCTCATCATCTGTTATCTCCTTCTCCTCCTGCCTTCAGTCTTTCTCAGCATCTCACCTGGCCAAAGGAGCTCATACCAGTGAGCTTTCCCCAGGACTGTGGCCACCTGTGTTCTTGTCCCTCCAGTGAACTACAACCAAAGGCTATATATTATTTGCTGAACCCTAGTGTACATAAAAAAAATCTAAGGTAACAACAGTTTGACTGTTTTCAGTTTTATAAAAGTTTCATGATCTTGAAAAAATGTTTTCCTATTTCTTAATTGCCAGTTTTGAATGATTATCTTTTCTATTGATAAGATAAAACTGTTGATACCTTAGTAAAGTGATAAAGATTTGTTTCTACTTGCTACCTAAGTGGGCAGTATTTGCATTATATGACTTCAAAATGAAATTTACCTTCTCTTGACAGATAAAACACTACATGTGAAGATTGGTGAAAGGGAATATTGATTTCTGAAGTGTCCTGGAGAGGAAAAACACTGGTCAGTATCAAGTGGACAATGCTTGGTGTTTTCCAAAGATGCTATTGAAGTAGTCTTTGCTACTGCTTTCCTTCACTCAGTCAGAGCTCTTCATAACATGGGCTGCATGAAATCAAAGCAAACTTTCCCATTTCCCACCACACTTGAGAGTGAGAAGAGGCATGTGAGTGAAGAAAACTTTATGCCTGAAGAGAAATTTCTACCCAGGATACCTTCTCTAGTTAATGTCAAAGAGGAAGTGAAGGAACCCCCAGGGCCTCAAATTGTTGTCTTCGAATTTGCACAGCACCTGTCCCAGGAAATCTTGAGTGATGCCTTGCAGCAGTGGGCAGGCAACAACCTCAAGTACTATGACATCCCATATATTGAGAGTGAAGGGCCTTGATTCTATGTGTAGGATGACAACACTTTCTTGAACTGTGGATAAAGTTGGTGCTAGTTTAAATACATGAAACAATAGCAGAAACGGGTGTGAATAAATACAAATAACTCCACTGGGTGTAAAGAAAAATATTACAATAGCTTCAAGAGTCTAATACATAAAATGAAGTGTTTTAAGCAGTTCTACATTAACAGCAGTTTCTCTCTGCTTGGTCTTGGATTTTTGTCATTAAAGGTTTAAATGTAAGTCCTCTGGAGCCACAGGAATCAATCAGCTGTGTGTCACACCACTTTCTTCCAGAGGCAGTAATGCCATCACCAAAGAAATAAGAATTTTAAAAGCACCTTGGGTTTACAAATGGTTATTTTAAAGACATTTCTTTAAAATAACTGTCAATTTAAACAAAAACCACAAGGTATGAAAGGATTTTTCTTGAAATGCCTGGGTAAGGGAACGGCACTCAAGCCAGAGTGGTTAAAGATGGGTTTTGTTTGTTAAAACCTTTTGGGTCAAGGTTTGGATCCCTCCTTAACACAAATGGTCAAACATAAGAAAGCAACCCATGTGGAAGAGGTCTACCATGAACCCTGTCCTTAATTAAATATTTACATTTGTAGATGAAAAGCATAACTATCACCTGGATAGTTAGTCAGGGCCCTAACTAATCACAGCTGTTATTGGATAATTCAGACTTTGCATATAAGCGTCTTAACAAGATACAATTTATAGAAGTCATGACAATGTTTACTGCATTGAATTAGGTAGCCCAGTGATATTTCTAGATAAGAAAACAAGCATGCATAGCTTTTATAAACAGCAATCCAGAAAACTATAAAGTAACAGAAACCCTAGCTGGCAAGGTAGGAAGAAGAACCCAGTCTCAGTGCTGCACGTGTGTTAAGTTTTACTGTCTCCCAGATGTAAGGGACTACTGGCACATGGACAGGCACCATTCAGATTACTATTCAGATTATGCATGAGATTTATAGTTATTACAAAAGATCAAATACTCCTTTAAAGGGAATACTCACATATATATTTTACTGGTAAAAAAGCCCATGGGGGCATTTACAGCCATATACTATACTATTTTCATAAATTTGGCTTTTGGGGGAAGTTTTCTGAAAAAAAAAAAAAGATTAGTTTAAGATAGTGATGGAAAATTCAGGAAAGCAGAAAGAAGATACCGAGAAGATATAACTTGCAAGAAAACTGATACCTTATAAGATCCTTTTACTAAGATACAGTAGACCCTTATAATCAAAAGTAAAGAAAGTCAGAAAAAAAGCTTGTGACCTCTAATGACATAAATGTATATGACCTTATGAGCAGGCAGAATTGCGACCTCTAATTTTAGCATTATACCCTGAAGCCCACAGTCAAACAGACTAAATTCTCCAAGGTAAATGGGCAAAGAAAATTCTTCAAAGTGACAGGCGTGTCATCTTTCAGTTGCATTTGTGAAACTGGTCATTTAACCTTCACCTACTCCCAGGGTTTGTACTGTACTGTTGTACTTATAATCTAGCAACTTTACAAAACAGAAAAACCACCACCCCATTCATACAAAGATCTGAAGTCACAAGTGTAAGAATAGAAAGTTTCCAAAACATGCAAAACATATTTCCAGCTCATGCAGAAAATTTTAGTTTCATGAGTGTTTATACTAATGACTCAGACAAAAGCCTAGATGTTGTCATTTTTCATTCATTTTATATCTCACATCATATACTTTCACTACAAGGTCATTGCTGTTTAAAAGATATAATTAAGTATATAAGATAATACATATTATGGTGAAAACACAAAGCCATATGAAAGTGCATTACACTAGATTTTTCAGCATACATAGGGATATAGACTAGGAGGCTTTGATTATACCTAAATATTTTAACCTCAGGTTCCTCCTTTGCCCTGGGCCTTTACTTTCCAGGGGAGTAATACAAGGATGTCTGCCAGATTTTAATCTAGCTAGAAGCCTAATCTCTGTTGCCACCCTCTCTGATTCTATGGCTTTGTCACTGAGCACCAGCCCCTCCCTCCCAACTCATTTTAACAGAGTTATAGTAGCTTGTGACACAGAGACTTAAAGTTTGTATAATCAGTGAGTTAGTGGATAAACCATGTTGGGGGCAGGCAAGCAACAGCTGGATCAAATGTACTGCATATGACTGTTATCAAGATATAGTTTGGTGTGATGGCAAGATAAACAAGAACATCTTTGACAGGATAATTCAACTTCTACCCTGCCTTAATATTTATCAGATTTCCTCCATTTGAAGGTCTTTCATGAACAAAGTAGAAAGGCTGTTTGAGAAGGAAGGAGACAGACAATAATAAAACAAGATGAAAGAATTATTAGCTACTGGAACTGAAAACATTTGTTCCAACTTAGATCACAAACACGAAGAAATAAGAATAGTGACCAAACTATAAGGAAAAGGAAAGTGGGGGAAAGAGGGACCAAGAAACAACACTCTCATGAGGCTCTAAAAACAAGCTTCCAGTATTGCTATTTGGGGGCAAGACCCCCGCCCCCCGCCCACCACTCCATTGGTTACTACATGACATGCGCGAAACCATTCAATCTTTTACCTCAAGAACACCCAGTGGAGGGGGGAGATGAGTGCCAGCAGATGACGGAGTACCTGCAGGTGCGGCTGTGGAAGCAGCAGATGAGCAGAGAAGCGGCGCCAGTTCCTCACTTAAAAGCCCGCACACCCCCAGACGCGCTCTCACCGCTCCCTTCCCCGTGCAGCCTCTCTTCAGTGCTAGTCACCACCTTTCATGCACAGGCCTTTGATCCGAAACCACCCCACTTTGTTGCCTTATCAGTTCTTTGCAAACTACCTATGGTTATTAGCACTTAAAGCACAATTTTGAAGAGGATAAACGTGACCTTAGTCCCAAAGGAATCGTTTGTGTCAGACTGCCTTATTAGTATTAGAGAGACATGCTGAATGAATCAAGTAGCATGACACGGATATAGCCCACTTGGTATCATTGGCATTTTATGAGATAGGGGAACTATACTTTTGTAATTATATAGTTTTAGAAATCAGAAGTTAAGAGACAAATTATAATATCAAGGAGCAGTAATTTAGAAACAAAGTTCTAACAAATAAATGGCTTGCTTAATCATAATGCCCTCATCCTGTATCTTTGTGACCAAACTGGACATGTCTTCCCTGGAGCAGTGGGCACGAGCTCAGACGTACTCCCTACATCTTGAAATGACATTTGTTAGCAAATTCTGTTCACTGTAAGACTTACCTATGAAATGGTATATTTTTTCCAAATATTTTTGTGAAAACACTTTTCCTAACTGTACAATAAAAGTCCAGTTGCAATTAACTAGTTATGAGTTCTTGTTTAATTGATGCAAGCAACTGCCTTTTCCCATTGTGCGATTTCAAAATTTTTTAACATAAAGGACTTAACATTTTCTGCATTTCTAGCAAATACAAAGAAAATAAAAATCCATTTATACAAAATATTTTCCTAGATCATTTGCATCCACATTTAGGAGCTTTAAAAATATAAATGTAGGACTTCCCTTGTGGTCCAGTGGCTAAGAATCCATGTGTCAACTGCAAAGGGCATGGGTTTGATCCCTGGTCGGGGAAGAGCCCTCATGCAGTGGTGGGCAGCCAAAACAAACAAACAAAAGAATATAAACGTAAACATGTTCATTCATTACTATGGCATCTTTTTTCCAAATATGTTCCTAATTTTGGGGGAAGGGAGGGATGATTCATGTTAAAGATACTAAGAACAGAAACTGTAAAGCAAATCCTTCTGGTCTGCAATTTTCTCATCTATGAAAAGAGTGCTGGATATAATCTTTGTCTTTTTCAGTTCTGCCTGCTTTTCAGTTTTCAAAACTAAAGCTCTCTTAGTTTCTGAGGGGTTTGGAATGAAGGAAAAACTGAACCAAGTTATAAAATAAATTATAAGCTGATCTTTAAAGATGATTCTTACCTAGACATTAACATTCCAAGTCTGGGATATCCACAGTTGTATTGTCGTTCACTCAGTTGTGTCCAATTCTTTGTGACCCCATGGACTGCAGCACGCCAGGTTTCCCTGTCCTTCACCATCTCCTGGAGTTTTCTCAAACTCATGACCATTGAGTCAATGATGCCACCTGACCATGGCATCCTCCATCGCCCCCTTCTCCGCCTGTCCTCAGTCTTTCCAAGCATCAGGCTCATTTCATATAAGTCGGCTTTTCACAACAGGTGACCAAAGTATTAGAGCTTTAGCTTCAGCATCAGTCCTTCCAATAAATATTCAGGGTTGATTTCCTTTAGATTGACTGGTTTGATTTCCTTACTGTCCAAGGGACTCTCAAGAGTCTTTTCCAGCACCACAGTTCAAAAGCATCAGTTCTTCAGAACTCAGCCTTCCAACTCTCACATCCATACACGACTACTGGAAAAACCTTAGCCTTGACAGTTGTGTACCTTAAACTTATTTTGTCAACAGTAGCAATTACTGAAGGTATTTCATAGGGTTTCAAGTATTTTCTTGAAATCAGAAAACCAGAGGGTTTTCAAGTTTTTTCTCCTGATTTGAACTACTGTAAGGACAAATTACTATTATCACACCAAAGTCTGGATGTAAATTGCAGAGTGTCTATCTTAAGAGATAAGAATTTTCTAATACCTCATTCTGCCAGATTAGCAAATATTGCAAGCAACAAGAAATAATGCTTTTACTTTCACCATAGGAAGGGATTCTGATTAACTTCAGGGAAGGCCAAGACTGAGTTAATAATGAAGAAACAATATCATAATAACCTTTTTCTCTCTGCTTGAGATTTCTAATGTTATAAAAGGAACACTTCAGCTACAGTAACACAGAATTCTTTAAAATAGATTTTTATACTTTGAAATTCTATGAAGTGTTAACAAAGTATCCAAAAAACATTTTATAACCTACATATAAGTTTACTTAACATTAAACTTAACATTAAAAGCTTAGTCCTTGGAAGGAAAGTTATGGCCAACCTAGACAGCATATTAAAAAGCAGAGACATTACTTTGCCGACAAAGGTCCGTCTAGTCAAGGCTATGGTTTTTCCAGTAGTCATGTATGGATGTGAGAGTTGGATTACAAAGAAACCTGAGTGCCGAAGAATTGATGCTTTTGAACTGTGGTGTTGGAGAAGACTCTTGGAGAGTCCCTTGGACTGCAAGGAGATCCAACCAGTCCATCCTAAAGGAAATCAGTCCTGAATATTCATTGGAAGGACTGATGCTAAAGCTGAAAACTCCAATACTTTGGCCACTTGATGCAAAGAGCTGACTCACTGGAAAAGCCCTTGATGCTGGGAAAGACTGAGGGCAGGAGAAGGGGATGACAGAGGATGGGATGGCTGGATGGCATCACTGACTCAATGGACATGGGTTTGGGTAAACTCCGGGAGTTGGTGATGGACAGGGGGGGCCTGGTGTGTCCAGTCCATGGGGTTGCAAAGAGTTGAACACAACTGAATGACTGAACTGAACATTAAAAACCAATATCCAGAGCCAAAACATAAAATTCCCATTTCAGTTAGATATGCTAACTCAGGAATCTCTAAAGACCTTCGGCAAACTTCTTTTTCTTTAATATAAACTTATTTATTTTAATTGGAGGTTAATTACTTTACAATATTGTATTGGTTTTGCCATACATCAACATGAATCTGCCACAGGTATACACATGTTCCCCATCCTGAACCCCCCCTCCCTCCTCCTTCCCCATACCATCCCTCTGGTTCGTCCCAGTGCACCAGCCCCAACCTCCAGTGAAAAGGACGAGATAAGTAAATATTCTAGGCTTTGCAGGCCTTACAATCTCTACTGCAACTACTCAAAGCAGCCATAGATATGTAAACAGATGAGTAAAACCATGTTCCAATAAAGTTTCATTTATAAACAATCATATTTGAATTTCATGTAATTTTTACATGCCATGACAATATTGGTCTTTGATTTCTTTTCTCCCAAATTTAAAAATGCAAAAGCCATTCTTAGCTGAGCAATATATAAAAAAACAGGCAGCAGGTTGGCTTTGGCCCATGTGCCATAGTTTGGCAACCTCTGCTCCAAAATAATATTTTAAAAATCCAATCATTTCAAAGTTTCAAATCATTACTTCCCAGAGATTTGAAGTAATCATTCAAATCTTCATCAGTAACTTCTTTTAGGTCAGCTGGTTTCCACTTTGGATTCTGGTCTTTATCTATTAAAACTGTCAAGTAGAGACATAAGAAATGTTAATATTTTTTTTTCTGGTATTACCAGATTTTAATTACTGAATTGACACAAACTACCTTGGACTAGGCATATTTTTCTATAGCACATCTTTTTCTGCAAAGTTGAAATTTTTGTATATGTTCCTTCCCCTACTCCCCTTAAATTAAGCCCCCACAGAATTTGGATGATGACCTAACATGCTAAGCCTGATGCTTCTAACTTGAATACAGTCTACTGAACTCATCCAGTGATTTAAGCCTTCAAACTTTTTCTAATAAAATTATAAATGAAATCTCTGCTGTAAAAGAGGTAAAAAAGGCAGGGGAGGGTGGAGGGCCCAGATCTGTCTTCTAACCTCTACACTGAACTGAGAGGAAAATTACTTAAGGTACAGGGAAAGGGACTTTATGCATAATTAATATGCATACTGCTGTTTTGCTGAATCATCTTGCTCACACTGAATTAAAACACCAGACCACCTCAGGTTATCACGAGAAGCTCTACTTCTCTTATTTCAAGTATAGTCATCACTTAGCATAGTCACACAGTATCCCCACAGGATTTTAAGTATGAAGCAATCCATAACCTCCTTCTAAAAGGGAGGAAAATGTCAGTTTCCTGGTTGTGATCACATACTACAGTTATACAAATGTTACCATTTGGGAAACTGGGTAGAAGGTATGGAGGACCTCTCCATATTATTTCTCAAAACTACATGTAAATCTACAATTATCTCAAAAAAATTAAAAACAAGAAAGAGAATGCGCTGTGGTAGGGAATTTCAACCATGCTTAGAATGTGCATAATTCTTGTGAGGAATGAAAATATTTAAACATACAAGGCCAACCGGCCGACATTAAAAAATAAGTTTATCACTAAAAGGCTAAATAATTAAAGAAGCAATCTGGGAACCAAAGGCAGCAGGCTGCCTCAGGAGATAGAAGGAAGGGGGATTTATGCATAATTAAATGTGGATACTGTAGGGTTCCAAGGTTTAGCCACCTGACTACAGGATTCCAGTATCTGATCAATGGTGATATTGAACATTGATGCTATGATCCCAGCCAATTTGAAAGTTTTACGTTCCCTGGACAGAGTAAATAAAAACAATCCTGGAACATTCTTTCTACAAGAATCTCTTTTAAGCTCTCAAGTCAATGCTATATACCTTCTCAACAGTCTACTGAAAGACAAAAGCAAAGAGAATATTACTCAAATCTTCAATGCTACTTAATTTCAGACTAACAACATTTTTCATCCAGCACAGATAAAACATTCGTGCCATGTAGGAAACTCAGGTTTTTCAGAAGGTTTCATGAGGTACTCACTCAAAACTCCAGTTGGTAACTCTAGCAAATCTGAGTTAATCCTTTTAAAATTCTTTTGTAAGTTCTAATGGAAGAAGTTTATTCTCGACGTTAAGAGCATTTCTGACAATCATTCCTCTAATTTGGTAGTTTAATTAATCTGCTAACATACTTTATAATTAGCAAATTGTAACAAACATTTGGTTATGCAAGAACATTTTAACAGTTTTACTCAGAATAGACTCTGCTTTCTGAATAAAGAGGTTATGCTGAAAGATGAGGGTGCATACTTACTCATCATTAAAAAGTAGCTTGATAAGCCCCTGCCCTGTGAATTAGAACTTTGACGTCACTTGGTTTCAGTCCTTTTTCCTTAAAATATCTAACGGTATACCTAAAAATAATACCTTTCTTAAGTTAAGAAGGGCTTCTATTAACATACATTGAACACTTTAGCAGCATAACCCAAGTAGCACCCTGCTGCCGCTGCTGCTGCTAAGTTGCTTCAGTCGTGTCTGACTCTGTGCGACCCCACAAACAGGCAGCCCACCAGGCTCCCCCGTCCCTGGGATTCTCCAGGCAAGAACACTGGAGTGGGTTGCCATTTCCTTCTCCAATGCATGAAAGTGAAAAGTGAAAAGGAAGTTGCTCAGTAGTGTCCGACTCCCAGCGACCCCATGGACTGCAGCCTACCAGACTCCTCCCCCCTTGGGATTTTCCAGGCAAGAGTACTGGAGTGGGTTGCCATTGCCTTCTCCAAAGTAGCACATGGATCCTCCTCAAATCAGAGGTGTAAGCTCTGATCCACATGCAGCAAGAATTTGCAGGGATTCAGTGGGATGAATGTATGTTTTCTATTAAACATATAACCATCTCCTCTGAGTCAGCTCCATGTGTTCTCTAAAAGGATTTTTTATTTCTTATACTATATCATGCCAGAAGTGAAGAGAATTCTACCATAGTGACTAGTGTTTACTGAAGCTTACCGCTCAGAGAATATAAACTTTTATTCAGATAAAGTATATCTAGAGTCTGTACTATATTAAAGTGATAAAAACACAAGAAAGGTAAATATGTAAAATACATGCAGAGGGAAAGAACTCATTTTATACAACATAAATGACAGCTATTGTTTATAGGGATATGAGCTCATACATAAAAAAATGATTGCAAATTTGCTAGAACAAAAATCAATTGCTTGCTTTTTCTTAATATTCTGATTGAAGATGACAAGCAAAAATAGGAATTAATACCATTTGCAGATGCTGCTAATTATGTCATTCAGTTTTTTCTCAAGGCAATGTTGAGCTGCTAGGTACAGGCAAAGTGGTAGATGGCAGGGCTCAACATGGCTGGGGTTTCACCAGGCAGTACAAAAGAAAAGCAGGAACTTCAGGGCTTTTTGCAAGAGAACAAAGGCATCTTTCAAAGGCTTCAGCTGCAGAATGAGTTGACAAACCCACACTGCACTCAGCAGAGGTAGTCCGTGTGACTGCTAGGAGCAGGATTACTTCTTATATATACATTAGGGAACAGCGACAAGGCTACTGGAATTTTTAAAACAATTTTGGTTTCAAAGATTGATCTTCCCTCATGTGTCAGTTGGTAATATTAAAATTTTTTTTCAATCTTTACAAAAGTTTGATTTTCACTAATAAAACAACTGTCTTTTTTAAACAATATATGCTCAAAAATCCCGTTTCCATAATAGCCAAGGAAACAAGTGTCACTTACCTGCCCTAACGCCTTCATGAAAGTCATGGCCTTTCTGAAAGAAAATCAAGATTCAAAGAAGAATTTCTGGGCATCCTCCTTCCTGACGAGCCCTGCTCTTCCAGCCCCTTTAGTCCCCACTCTCATGGCCACACCCTGAGCCACGACATTCAGAGATTGGACCACCTCTGATCACCTCCTCCTATTCTTATTTGCTAAGTATCTCCACTGCTTCAAACCCCCAATCTTACTGAGCTCCAGTGACCTATGACTTTCTCACCATTTGTTCTGGCTTCACTTTGCTCTTCATCCAGCCCAGTTTCCCCAGTTATTTAATGCAGTCATTTTTTTCTTGAAAATGCCCTCATCTCCCTCAAACCTTTTTCTCCCATTTATTCTATTCTGCCAAAATCTCAGCACCAGCTAAACCCCACCATTTATCTCTGCCTGCGTTCACACAGCTAAATCTCACTGCAGACGAACCATAAGGCTGTGACTGGCTCCGTAAAAGTCATGATCACAAACCTCAAAGGCACAGAAAACTGCCTCACAATCCGTGCTTTCTCCCACTGCTAGATATGACTTCCACTGTCTTTGTCCTCTCAACGTCTACCCCTAGGCAAGTTCTACTCTCTACACTAGATTCTCAACTAATGATTTAACCGCCTACACTATATTCTCAGCTAATGACTTAACCTTTATTTTAAAAAAAGAAAGAGAAGCCCTAAGACATGAACATTCTCTTCTCACTATCGAAAAACCTGCAGTCCAACTACAGCCATCTGCACCATGCCTTCTGAGTCCCAACTAAGGCAGAAGGGACCCTCCCCTGCCAAAGGCCAGTCCTCCCCTGCCTTCCCATTCATCTGCCCTCTTCTCAAGGGCTATACCCGAGAAGGTCTCTCTCTCTCTCTTCCTGGCGTGGTCAATGTACACAGTATAACTCAGTGGTTAAGTGCCTACACTTCAACTATCTGGGCTCATCTCCTGGTAACTATGTGACCCTGGGCCAGTAATTTCTCTACTTCCCAGTTTCTTTATATGAAATGATAATGCCTCCATCCTGCTGCTTAGCTGGTAAGTCGCTTCAGTCGTGTCTGACTCTGTGCGACCCCATAGACAGCAGACCACCAGGCTCCCCTGCCCCTGGGATTCTGCAGGCAAGAACACTGGAGTGGGTTGCCATTTCCTTCTCCAATGCATGACAGTGAAAAGTGAAAAGGAAGTCGCTCAGTCGTGTCCGACTCCCAGCGACCCCATGGACTGCAGCCCACCAGGCTCCTCTGCCCATGGGATTCTCCAGGCAAGAGTACTGGAGTGGGATGCCATCGCCTTCTCCACGATTATTTTATATCAATATCCCAATACAATGTCTGACAGACAGTAAGTGCTCAGTAAATGTTAACTATTATTAGTAGCATCAACATAATCCTTTTCCCCTGTTGGATCATTCCCAATCATTTACAAACATGTCCTAGTAACTTCCACCTTCAAAATAAAAAAGGAATCTCACTTGATTTCACAGCCTCAGCTTCTACCCTGTTTCGCTTTCAAGAAGAAAAGGCTGTGAACACAGTCTTCGCTTCTTCACATCCCATTTACTCACTTCCCCTCCCCTCCCCAACTTACCACACTGTAACTTTTGCCTCAGCACACCCCTGAAATGGCCTGCCAAAGTCACCTGTATCTTCAGTGTTGCCGTCGCATAGTATGCCTTTATTCTTGTCTACCAGAGGCTTTGGCAGCACTCCTCCTCCTTGGGGCACTCCTCTCCTGCTTTCATGACACCATGCTCTCCTGCTCCTTCCACCTCTGTCCTCCTCTTCCACTGCTCATTTCCTTCTATACGATCTTCTTGTCATTTAGTCGCTAAGTCATGTCCAACTCTTTGTGACCTCAGGGACTGCGGCACAGCAGGCTCCTCTGTCCTACACTCTCTCCTGGAGCTTGCTCAAATTCATGTCCATTGAATCAGTGATGCTATCTAACATCTCATCCTCTGCTGCCCCCTTCTCCTTTGACCTTCAGTCTTTCCCAGCATCAGGATATGATCTTATCCACTCTAAACTCAACACAGCAGTGCCTAAGCAATCAATTCTGTTAACATATAAGATTCTGGCCCTCCACTGCTCAAAGAACATCCAGTGCCTCCCCATTTTACTCAGAACAAAAGCAAGCAATTGACATAGCTAAAACAGATGACTACTGTACAGGAAATGTTCAGGGAAGATTACTACCCTACCTACAGCCACATGTTGAAGTGAAGTGAAAAGGAGAGAAAATCGATTAAGTCTTTTATGAATTTAACTTCAGTTTCGCAGAAACTCATTCTTCTGCCCTGGGTACTGTATGGACATGATCCCATAAAATGCCATGAGAGCAATTCTACTCCACGTTCCTGCCTTTCCGGTTGCAGGCCATGAGAATTATGGCACCCCCGCAGCAATCTTATGAAGTCTTATAAAGACCTCCAAGGCCCCTACGCTCTGCACAGCCATTCCCCACCCTGTCAGCTCTGCTCTTTCTCACCCACTGACCACCCCTGCCCCACTCTATCCACGAGGCCACCCCTCACTCCCCTCAGAGCTTTGTACGCAGGTGCCCTCCAGGTATGTGCATGACTCACTACCATACTTCTTCCAGGTTTTCACTCAAAGATCTCCATCTCAGTGGGGTCTTCCCTGGTCATCCTATCTACAAGTTCAACTTCTGTCCTCCTTATTCCATACCCTTCTTCCCAATTTACTTTTTCTCCTTAGTGTTTATAATAATATACTACATATTTGACAGATTTATCTATTTATAGTTTATCTGCCCCACTATAAAGTAAGTTCCATGAGAGGAGGGATATGTCTGTTTTGTTCACCTATGTATTCATGCTGAGCACATGGTAATAAGCACTTATTTGTTAAGTAAATAAGTAAATCTCCAAAGTTTTGTTTGTTTGTTTTTAAACTGGTGCAGTCCTTCAGACTTAAATTTCTAACCCACACCTGTAAACTCCAACTCCTAAATGTGTTCTGTCCTTCATATCCATCAAGGCCTATCTGTCTCCTACATCTATCTCAAATCCATTTATTCCTCACCACCGCCACCACTTGTGTCTAAGCCACTACTATTTTGCGCCTGGATTACTGCAGTAAACTCATATCTGATCTTCACCTCCGCTCTGAAAGCCCTCCGACCCCATCATCACTCAGCAGGAATAAATTACCTTCTTGAAACAAATCAAACCAAATCACCCCCTGCTGAAACCCATAAGGCTTTTCAGCATGCTCATGTCTCACCCTTCAGGTGACAGGTGAGCTAACATCTCAAGATGTTTTCCTGGACCCACTTATCTAAAGCTTCCCCATTCCCTCTTTTCCCACATCATGCTATCACCAACCTTGTATGTTTCCTTTAGAGCACTTACCACAACTGGTGATTATTTTACTTATTTTATTTGTCCTTTATAGTCTCAGGAAACCATAAATTACATGAGAACAAGGACATACAACAATGTAATGCACAGCACAGTGCCTGGCATATGGCTAGCGTATTTGCTGGGAGAATGACGGTAGGAAGGAACCAATCCATCCAGTCAGTGCGCTAAATGTACAGTGGAAAAGAGGGACTGTGTGAGGTATATCGGGTGGTGGTCAAGACTCGACACTGGGCTTCACCTGCCATGTCTGTGCCACTTAATAGCTGCATCACCTGAGGTAGGTTACTCTTCTATGCCACTGTTTCCTCATCTGCAAAGTGGAAACAATAATAATACCTGCTTTCTAGAGATGGTGTAATATTTAATGGAGAGAATGCATATAAAGTACCAAGCACAGTACTGACTTATAATAAAAGACCTCATTGCAATTTACAAACTACGGAGTAACCTCAAGATATGACTGCTAAGTCACTTCAGTCGTGTCCGACTCTGTGAAACCCCATAGAGGGCAGCCCACCAGGCTCCCCTGTCCCTGGGATTCTCCAGGCAAGAACACTGGAGTGGGTTGCCATTACCTTCTCCAAGGCATGAAAGTGAAAAGTAAAGTGAATTCACTCAGTCGTGTCCAACTCTTAGCAACCCCATGGCCTGCAGCCCACCAGGCTCCTCCATCCAAGGGATTTTCCAGGCAAGAGTACTGGAGTGGGGTTCCATTGCCTTCTCTGAAGATGTGACTAATAGAGCTTAATTTATGGTTATATGAACTACTTTGAGTATCTTCACAATGATATTCCAGGACATGGAAGTCTATTAGGTATATCTGCTTCCTAGATAGTAAACATAATATTCCCTTTAGATGAGTTTATTAATGCAAAGGTTCTCTACACATAACAACAACAACAAAAAGAGGTAATTTTGCTTTAAAAGAATTTATCTGGAAGAAGAAATCACTATGACCAAAATATTTCATGAAATCAGTAATATTCTATGTGATTATTGCCTATTTTAAGTGTATCCATAATGGCATTTTAATGCTAGTCTATTAACTGAAACACGTAACTGACTAATAACTTCCCTTTGTGCATTTTATATATATTTAGATTTAGAGAATTTATGCTTCTTGCCTATGCCTGAAAATGGCATATAATTTCTGAAAATGGTTATAATTTCTACTTGAATTTCAAGAGGTTAGAGTCCTTCTTACAATTACATGCAAATGTAATTGTATTTCATAAAGGCTTAACAATCTAGTATTTCCACACACCTTAAGCTAACTGGTCCACTGTATTTTCACAGAGTAAATTCACAGACAGTTTCAATTTTCTTGTTTATAAATTTTCTATATTTATCATGTTCTATAATGAACATATATGACTTTCACAACTAGAAAATGAAATTACTTTAAAGAAAAATTCTTACCATACAAGCTTGACTCAGCCGATATTCCATAGTTAATACTTCTGGCAAGGTCTTTGAAGACCCCTCCAGGAGTTGCCTTAGTGTGATCTTTAGCGAAGTTGGAGACATTTTATTAATTACCTATTAAAGAAAAAAAAAATTTTTTTACTAGCTTTAACCCAATATTTCCTTTACTTTTAAATAATAAACTAGCTGAGTTTTGATACAAATCACATTAAAATTTGCTCCTTAACAATACCTTCATACAACAAAATCTCACAAATGTAAGATTATGCCTTAGTCTAATCGTGGCAAAGCACCAAACAAAAGTTTTTAGTCTAGTACCACAAAGATCATTTTTTCTTTATTTAAAAAAAATATGTATAATGTTCTCTAAAGTTTAAATTCTGTCAGATTTAATCTCAAAAGAAGGAACACTAATAGAAATTCAAGTAAATTTAGATCATTTTACTCTTTAAAAATGCACTAAAAAATGGAGCTGATACTGACATTAAACAGAGGGTAAAGACAATGAACAGGAACTGAGAGCTTAAGAAGCTAATTAAAGGCAACAAATTGGCTTATTCTTCATCTAACTCAAAAGAATATATACAGGTGTAGGAAAAAATATAAATGCATATAATTCTGCTCTCTTCTAATGAAAGACTACAGAATATTCCCAATCTATTAGCATACTATGAGATGAACTTTCTAATCCTTCCATCAAAAAACCAAAATCACTACTTTAAAAGACTGTCTTTGGGGCCTCCCTAGTGGCTCAGTGCTAAAGAATCTGCCTGCCAATGCAGGAGACACAGGGTTGATCCCTGATCCGGGAAGATCCCACGTGCCGCGGAGCAGCTAAGTCCATGTGCCACAAATGCTGAGCCTGTGGTCCAGAGGCCGGAAGCCACAACTCCTGAGCCCACGTGCAGCAACTAGGGAAGCCTGCGCACCCCAGATCCTGCACTCTGCAACAAGAACAGGCACCGCTATGAGATGCCCACGCACCACAGCGAAGAGCAGTCCCTGTTTGCCACAACCAGAGAAAAGCCCCTATGGCAAGGAAGACCTAGCACAGCCAAAAATAACAAATAATAAATAAATAATTATACAAAAGAAAAAAGTCAGCTTAAAATAAATTAATTAAAAAAATAAAAACTTTCTTTGAACTGTTAAAAATGCCATGGAGAAAAGTTATAGTAAGTTACAGGCAGTATTCACTTAAGTATTCAATGTAGTTTTCAAATTACAGAGGTCAGAGAAGAAGAATAAATCATTTGTTCATACAATAGAAATTATTTATTTAATTTGAATAGCAGATACTTTAAAATACTTGCAATGCACAAGAGAAATAAATCAGTGCTAAACAGGTCAAAACAAATTATTTAAAAAAGTATAGAAACCATTTTGAGTAGGAGTAATGTTTTCTACAAGGGGAAATGACACTTAGAAAATAAAAAAGTAAGGAATACTAATTAGAGACACTGTATACAGTTGGATTTTTAATTTTTTTAAGAAAAATTTAAAATGGTATATCCAATCACTTTTTAAGAAGTTAATAAGAATAATAACATAGTTAAAACAACAGATATCAAAACCACAAAATAACAAACTCCTATCCTACATTATAGTTGATTAATGTAAAGAGTCTTTAATGAAATCTCCCATTTATGGGTCTGCCCCAAATCTTCAGGATACCTTCTTCACACATTTTGAAGAGAAATAAACGCCACCATTAAGAGAGAAAAAAGGCAAGTAACAGATAGGAGGAAGATATATGTAGCTTATGTACTGGATAAAGGACTTAATATGGATAAAAATATCCACATACATACAAATAACTCCTACATATTAACAGTAATAATAAAAGGTTTAACAGCAATGGCACCCCACTCTAGTACTCTTGCCTGGGAAATCCCATGGACGGAGGAGCCTCATAGGCTACAGTCCATGGGGTCGCTAAGAGTCGGACACGACTGAGCGACTTCACTTTCACTTTGCACTTTCATGCATTGGAGAAGGAAATGGCAACCTACTCCAGTGTTCTTGCCTGGAGAATCCTAGGGCCAGAGCCTGGTGGGTTTCCATCTATGGGGTCGGACAGAGTCAGACATGACTGACGCGACCTGGTTTTTTTTTCACAAGAAAAGATACCACACAGTCAATAAAGGTATGAATTAATACTCAACCTCATTAGTCATCATGGGAAATGCAAATTAAAACCACTAGGCAATGCTATTTTACATATACCAAAGTGACTAAAATGAAAAAGACAAATAATCTCAAGCATTGGTGAGAATGTAGAGCAACTTACTACGCAATGTAAATTGGTACAACCATATTGGAAAACTTCTTGACAGTAACCAACATAAATGTACATACTGTTAAATTAAATAGAGGCCAACCAACTGAAGTGCCCTTAATGCTTTAGTAGCCTGTAAGCAAACCAAAATCTGAACCTGTAATGCCTCAAGTTTAAAAATAAAAACTTAAGGACAACCAATCATAAACAGCCAATTTAGGCTTTCCCAAATAAAGCTACTGCTTAAGCTACAGCCAAACAAATAAGCTTTGCTTCCACCTCCTTTCCATAAAAGACTTTGCCCCATTTGCATCAATTTTTGCTCAAACTCTTAAAAATTTTAATATGCCTCAGTGTATCTTTTAACAACACATGTGATTTTGCAGAACTACTCCTAGGTGCATACAGAAATGCGTATCTTTGTTACCAGAAGACATAGACCAAATTGTTCATAGCAGCATTATTTCTAACAGTAAAAAACTACAAATAACCTCAAATGTCCTAGCAAAAGCAAAACTGCAGCAAATTTAATGCCCACTTCTATAGCGCAAACTTTAAAACATAATTTGGCATATCATTTTATTTTTTAAATAATTAGCTTTACTGAAGTATAATTTACATATGATAAAATTGACTCAATTTAAGTGAATTTAGGTCTACAAATTTTGATGTATACAGTTGTACAACTACCTCCACAATAAAGATATAGAACATTTCCATCACCCCAAAGAGTTCTACTTCCCTCAATTCTATCACTGAGCAACAGTTTTCTGTGCCTACAGTTCCGGCTTTTCTGGAATTTCATAAAAATACAATCATACATTAAGTAATCCTCTGTGTCTGCCTTCTTTCACTTGGCATAATGCTTCTGAAATACATCCAAGCTTTTAATGTACCAATTCATCCCTTATAGTTGAATATAATATTCCACTGTATGAATTTATCACAATCTGTTTACTCATTCAACACCACCAGGGATTGGATTGTTTCCAGTTTGGGGCAACTATAAAGTTACTACGAACATGTAAGTACAAGCACCTGTGTAGACATATGTTTATATTTTTCTTTGGTAAATCCTTAGAAGCAGGATTGTTGGATTTTTCCAGTAAGTATACATTTAACTCCATAAGAAACTGCCAAACTACTTTCCTGCTGGAAATATGTGACATATAGGTGCTCCACATCTTTACCCACACTAAGTGTTGGTACTATCAACCTTTTAAATCTTAGCCATTCTAATAGATGCTCAGCAGCATCTCATCATGTCTTTAATCTGCATATTCCTAAAGATTAAAGATCTTGAGGGTCTACCCTCGTGGTTCAGTGGCTAAGGTTCCATGCTCCCAATGCAGGGGCCCTGGGTTCAATCCCTGGTCAGGGAACTAAGAATCCATCAAGCCGAAACTAAAACCCAGCACAGATAGATATATTTTTTTAATAACAACAACAATAATAAAGATGCTGAGCATTTTCTCATGTGCTTCCCATCTGTTCACATATCTTCTTTGGTGAAATGTCCACATTTCCCATCTTCAGTTGTGTTTACATTCTTACGTCATAAGAGTTCTTCATATATGGCGGATTTAAGTATTATTATAAGATACACGTTTTACAAATATTTCCTCCCAAAGTGTTGCTTCATTTTCCTGATAGTGTCTTTCAAAGAGGAAAAGTGTTTGACTGTAATAAAGATTTATCAACTGTTTTTCTTTTGCAATTCCAGCTTTTCACATTAAAAGAAAATCTTATCGAACCCAAAGTCACCAAGGTTTTCTCCCATGCTTTCCTTTAGAGTGGTACAGTTTTAGCACTTACATTTAGGTCTGTAATCCACTTTGAACTGCATCTGGTATGAAGGAGCTCAAAGCATGTTACCCCAAGATATGCCACCTTAGCATACTGATTATTTTGAGTAAAAGGCATTTGGGAAACAATAGGTATAAGAAGGGCACTCTGACCCTCCTTTTCTTCCTGAAAGCAGGAGATGCAACCCCCACGTGAAAGGTACCCTCCCTGTGCCAGGAGGAAGGAAGAAATCCTGATCGCCAGAAACGGAGTTTGGGGCCAATGCGTGAGTGCTAAGTCGCTTCAGTCATATCTGACTCTCTGCGACCCCTGGAGTGTAGCCCATTTGGCACTTCTGTCCCTGGCATTCTCCAGGCATGAATACTGGAGTGGGTTGCCATTTCCTTCTCCACTGGGGCCAATAAATCTGTACAAATAAGCCTTGTTTACTTCTTCACCATGTACTACTCCTAACCAAAAGTTCTTTGTCTTGTCAATTCTTCACAAATTGATTGTCTTTTTTTATCTAAAAGGTATGAAAGCTTCCTGCTCTGGTCATCCCTCACATCTTCATTCTCTTGTACAGACATCCATGTATCTGTAAAAATTTAATAAAATCTGTATATTCTTTTCCCATTTATCTGTCTTATGTCAGTGTGATTCTCAGACCAGCCAGAGAACCTAACAGGATAGAGGATTTTTTCCTTCCTACAAGGGCAAAGTAAGAGCCAGTAACCTTTTTTTTTTTCCTTGCATATGGATATCCATTTGTTTCAGAGCCATCTGTTGAAAAGACTTTCTTCTCCCCACTGAATTATCCTGGGAGTTCAAAGCAAGTTTCAATCTAGTATTAATTTATCCCCACTGCTCAAGTGTAAAGCTTCTGGGTCATGGCAGTGTGAACACTTCCCAGACCTGTGTGAGCCTTGCTAACTATTCAAACTGTTGTTTTCCTGTGACTCTTTCCCTGGTCTTGTGGAGTTTTACCTGTAATGTTTATAGATCAATATCCTGGAAATTCCTCTGAGAAGAAAGCTGAATCGATCTTAGGGCTCTCTTGTTTGTTTCCCTTCTCTTAGGAATCATATGCGCTGCCAGCTTTGTCCAATGTTTATAAACACTTGTTTCATACATTTTGTCCAGGTCTCTAGTTGTTTACAGCAGAAGAACAATTCCTGTAGCAAATTTTCTGAATACAGTTCATTTTATTCTTAAATAGTACAGTGTACAGATAATTCTCAAAGCTTACAGAAAGATTAGTAACTTTTTAAGTTTCTCTTTTTAATACTTTGCTACTACTCTTTCTTAAAGTCTATGCCCTGGTTAATGTTCTCAGTTTTCCTATTTTTCCTTCAATTTTTCAGTACACGAATTCTTTACAGAGGCTTGTCAAATTGGGGTATGTTAACTTCTTCAAGTAAAAACAGTTTCATTTTATTCTTCATGAAATGAGCATTGTAAAATAAAAACACACATAAATCTCACATTGGTGACTAAAGAGAAGAAATACCTAAGAATCTAATAAATTTGCTAGTACTGGAAAAGGAAAGTACATGTCCTCTCTCTAAGCCTGTAACACAGCAGGCTGTCCTACATCAATAACCAGAAAACACCCAAAGGACAAGTCGAAAGCAACGCTGGATTCCCTGGTCCTTTGCTCAGGACCACCTTCCTGGACACGAATCTGACTCCCTGCTCCCTGCTCTCGTCTCTCTGCCTCTCTTGGCTGTGCGGACTTCATTCCTCAGTGCTCCTAAGGGCTGGCGACTCATTTAAATCCCTTTCTTGGCTTAGTGTTCTTGCTGAGAATTGAGGTGAGGCAGGTAGTCTCGACCTCTTCTCCTTATGATTCCTTTGATTCCTGACATCACTTGTAATCCTGGAAAAGAAATACTTCTCTGATTGGCCCCCAAGAACCTTCTTTACTTTGGCAAGCCTGCACATCTCATTAACAGAAAAGGGAGATTGAAACAGGAGAGCACGACCTACAACTGAACACCAAGAAAACAAACAGCTGATTTAAAAATGACCAAAGAACTTAAACATTTCTCCAAAGAAAATACAAATGGTCAATATGCATAGGAAAAGATGTTCCATATCACCAACCGCTAGGGAAACGCTAATAAAAACCACAATGATAGATCACCGCCCAGTCATTAGGATGGTTATGAGGAAAAAAAGAAAAGACAAAATAACAAGTGTTGGCAAGGATGCAGAAAAATTGAAACCTCTGTGCACTGTTGTCTGTGGGGCACCTGCTATGGGAAGGAGTACAGAGGTCCTCAACACATTAAAAACAGAATTACCATGCGATGCAGCAAGTCTGCTTCTGGGTATGTCTGCAAACAATTAAAAGCACAAATTGGTACACCCATGTTCATAGCAGCATTAGTCACAAGAGCTAAAAGGCAGAAGCAACCCAAATGCTTCCAGATGGATGGATAAACAAACTGTGGCATAAACATAAATAGAATATTATTAAGCCTTAAAAAGGAATGAAGTTCTGGTACCAGCTACAACATGGATGAACCTTGGTATTTCATCATGGTAGGTGAAATAAGTGAATTCTTTCATCATGGTACATGAAATAAACTAGTCACAATAGGAAAAAGTGCTGCATGAGTCCACTTATGCAAGGTGTCCAGTGTAGCCAAATTCACAGAAAAGGAAAGTAGAATAGTTGTTGCCAGGGACTGGGAGGAGAGGGAAATGAGGAGTTATGGTTTAATGGGTATAATGTTTCAGTTTTGCAAGCTGAAAATATTCTGGAGATTGGCGACACAACAACGTGAATATACTTAACAATGCTAAACTGTACGCTTAAAAGTGGTCCAGAAGGGACTTCCCTGGCAGTCCAGGAAATCTGCCTTGCAATTCAGGGGTCACCAGTTCAACCTGTCGTGGAGGAACTAGGATCCCATATACTGTGGAGTAATAGGCCCTTATGCTGCAACTACTGAGCCCATACACTCCAGAGCCCGTGCAGCACAACCAGAGAGTCCACAACAGAAATCTCACATAATACAATAAGGATCCCGCATGTCACAACTAAGACTCGACACAGCCAAATAAATTTGCTTGGCACCATGAACAATGGACCCCTTAAGAAGGATAGGAGAGTTGATGAATTCCAACCTTAAGCATGATTTAAATAATGAAAAATGGTATACTGGAACTTAGGAAAATGTAAGAAAGCACATTAGAAGCCATAAAACAAGGTACTAAGAAAATTCCATCAGTTGTAAAGAATTTACAACTTCCCTATTTATTATTTTCTAAGTCCATATGTTATCCTATAGCAGAAGTGAAAGTCGCTCAGGCGTGTCCGACTCTTTGTGACCCCATGGACTATACAGTCCATGGAATTCTCCAGGCCAGAATACTGGAGTGCGTAGCCTTCCCTTCTCCAGAGGCTCTTCCCAACCCAGGGAGTGAACCCAGGTCTCCCTCATTGCAGGTGGATTCTTTACCAGCTGAACCACCAGGGAAGCCCAACAGTGATCAGTAGTTAAAAATCTAAAGAAAGGATTAAAGAAAAACCTTATGTTACTTAATGATAAGCAAGTATGTTGAAAAGAATCCTGTCCTTCCTTATGGACAATCCTGGAGAGAAAAGAACCCCTAAGACAGAGCAGATGTTTGCAACTTCCAACATCAACACAGACTAGATCACTAGGGCTTGCAGAAGAAAGACAGGAATCCCTGAAGAGCCCACTGGGTTAGGAGCAATCCTTGAGGTTTACTGACAAAGAGTTAGAATCTTCTTTAAAATTTGTTCAAACACATGCTCTGCAAACCTGTCACTGAAGCACTAACAACTATCTCCTCCTTCGGGATTGTTTTCTGGTGTGTGCCCCGGTTGACATAATTAAAAGGAGCCCTATATCTAAACTCTGTCAGGGAAAACTCAGTGGGAACTTTTGATCCTCATATCATGTTATGCCCAGCAGATACTAATATGTGGACGCACATTCATTCACCAGAGCAGGTCAACTGAATAAAAATGAACATCAGTCCTTCCAGTGAGAGTGCTCAGTGCTGACCCTGGCTGGGATAGGTGACTTGCCAAGTAGCTTCCTCTGAATGCAGAATAAACCTACTGCCAGAGGAATGGGAGGAAAACAGATCTGAGTTCCATTCCTCAGTTTTGGGGTAGGCCAGTGGTTTTAAAATAATATGGCTAGTTGCTTTTCTGTACTGCCTTAAAGTGGTGCTATATAGCCTATGAGATAATATGCTGCCCCATGACTGCTTTCAAATGAAACTGCCAAGTGCATACTTAACGCTCTTGCAGGGGGGCAGGGGAAGGGGGGCCAGGAATGCTGGCTTCTGTGTTGCTCTGAAACCAAGAGAATCAACTTCCAAGTCAGAATCCTTGAAATATAAAATGATTACCTACATTTATGCAAACATTTCTGAGAGTTGTTAATGGTAACATTACTATTGTGAATTAGGGAAACATACGGCTGTTTTGGGCTTCCCTTGTGGTTCAGCTGGTAAAGAATCCACCTGTAATGCAGGAGACCTGGGTTCAACCCCTGGGGTGGGAAGATCCCCTGGAGAAGGAAAAGGCTACCTACTCCAGTATTCTTGCCTGGAAAATCCCATGAATGGAGGAGCCTGCTGGGCTACAGTCCATGGGGTCACAAAGAGTCTCACACCACTGAGCAACCTCACTTTCACTTTGAAAGTTAATAAAATCCCCATACTAAATAAGATCCTAAGTGACAAATTAACATTCCCTCAAGAATGAGGAAATGTTTTCATCTTTACAGGTAAGATTTAACTTAAATTTTTGTCAGTAAGTTATCTGACAACTGAAATGCTATACCTATAAATTGAAAAATTCTATCAGATAATGAGAAACCACCTTTTCTTTTCAGGATAAGGAAACATTTTTTCTTTCCTTTGTCTAGAAGCCTAAAATAAACCAAGTTTAACAGTCACATGACGGTTCCACAAATGTCAGTATCCAATGTGCACTCATTTACACAAAAACAGCTTTTCTCCTGCTGTCACAAGGCGAGTCATGTTGAAGAAAGATGAAGTGTACTAACACTGGGGAACACCATTTAGCACTCAGCTGTGGCTGAAGATGGAGCCTCTTGCTGGTTTTAAAGGGGTCACTTTCTTATTAAACTTCCTGCTAAAAAGACCATATTCTGACGTGTTGCAAGTTTAACAGAACTTACATTTTAATGTCACAACTGCAATAAATTATAAGGTGACTGTTGTCCATCAATCCAGCCCTTATAAAAATGTCCCTGAACATTTCTCCCTCAAGACAAAAAGGACTACTGGAGATGAAGCATGCTTATGAAGTCCTTCTCTATTCCATTCAAAGAACCTAAAAACAGCTTAGCTTTGCTGTCACTATCCAGTGGGTAGACAGGGCATCTGAGTTTAGGTAAAGGCTCTGTGGAACTACTCTCTGATGCTCAATGGAGCTCAGAAAAAATGCTGTGCAGTGGGCCACGTCCCCAGCACAGAGCTCTGACACCCCCAGAGGCTGCTCTGTCACGAGCTCACCACACTCCAGGCAGAGACAGTCTGTGTGTTACCTTCAGCTGCTCCAGGGCAAAAGATGAACCGTCTTGCTGTAAATTGTCAACAATCTGCTCCACAGTATTAGCTGAGAACCAACTATTAAAAAAAAGGAAACATATGACTTCAACAACATGCAAGCGATTTCTTCTTTCCATGATAGCAACGAATCTAAACATAGATTTCCCTTAAACCTTATTTCAAAAATGAAAAAATTTCCAACCTATACTACAGGATGATGAAATAAAATACTGCCTCTCTGGGTATGTGTTTGCAACCTACCTTCACTAATATGAATTAGCCTAAATTTTCTCTTCTGCTTTCTTGAATCTATTATATATACATAAATGATGTCTGAACTATAAAAAAAAACTGATGCTTCTAAAGTATAAAGATAGTTGCCTTATATTCCAGTGCTTTTTCCCTCCTCTTATGTTTCAGTCAGTCTGTCAGTCTCGCAAACACTGCACAAAACTTTTTGCTGATCAGCTTGATAAGACCTTCAGAAAAGATGACTTCACGAAGATAACAGATAAGTTAATTGTTATTTTCTAGCCTCCCTTCCCCATTAAAGAAAAAGAAAGATGTTTTGTGATAAAATGAAACAACATGATAGATTACTTAAATATAATGAATTTATTTCCCCCTGAAAGAGTGGGCACGAAGCCACTTTCAAAGGTAAGTGAGAAAAACACTATGTTACCTGATCTCAGAATTCGGTGCACTGTCAGCACAATTACAGTGTCAGTAAATTCAATTTAATATAGTATCTCCAAAGGAACAGATATAATTGAGATTTCTCTTTAAGTACCTGTTTATTTTGTCCATGTGTTCCTCAAGTATAAAAGGCTTGTCTTGATCAATCTTTGACTGTTTGAAAAGAAAACCTTTAATTAATTTGAAGTAATAAAAATCTTTATAAAATCTTTAAAATTTTCACCATTTTAATGATATATTTTGAGGGAAATTATAACTTTCAGTCAAAACTACATCCAGTCTCATAAATAACTAACACTGTATGTTCAAAAGTCAGACTATGTATTATTCCAGACTAACACTTGATAAAAGTATCCACAGCAAAAAAAAATGTTCTTGTATTTTTATTTGTAGGCATTATACATGATGATGTCATCATCAAAGTTTGTCAGTGAATTTAAGGATTGCAAGGGACCTGAGAAGTCATCCTGCCCCAATTTCTGATACAGAAATTCCTACCACATCTCTGATGTCCCCACAGCATTGACCTCCCGGGGAAAAAACACTACCTCAGAAAGGAACTCATGAGTGCATGAAAAACTATAATTAGGATTAAAAAAAAAATCTGGACCCAAAATCCACCATCTCCTGTTCATAGTTCTAGTTCTTGCACAGTGCAGTTTTGAGTCCCCTTACAATCCAAAGCTGCCTATGTACAAGTCCCAGTTTATTCTCCAAGTGTGGTACAGTACCTTAGCTGCAGGTGTGGCTGAATCATAGCACAGTACAACAAGGCTCTGCACATCCTTGCTTGTTTTGGAAACAATGCTTTATATAACAGGACTAACTGTTAGGGGAAGCACACTGACAGGAACCGCCCACCCTGGCTAGGCACCACCGTAACCAAGTGTGTGAGATGTTTTAGGACAGGAGGCCCTAGTAAGGAACACAGAACTAAGTTACTACCAACCCGAAGAGTTCAGAAAAGATCAAAAGGAGGTGCTACGTGTGCTACCATCTCCCAGACTCCTTCTCACTGGCATCCACCTTGGCTGAGCAATGCGTACCCCACCAGCAAGGACTCTGAATCAGAGAGACTGGCCAAAGACAGCCCAGAAACTAGCCCCATACCATAAACCCAAGGCTGCGAGCCGCGAGGCAGAGCCGCTCTGGGCTCCTTTACCCTACTGCTCTCTGTCCGGGCACCCCTTGCCAGTAAAATCTCTTGCTTTGTCAGCACGTGTGTCTCCTCAAAAATTCATTTCTGAGCATTAGACAAGAGCCCACTCTCAGGCCCTGGAAGGGGTCCCCCTTCCTGCAACAACTCTGGCTTAGTTTCAGGGCAGTCTTCTTATGCTACTGGTTTCCACTGAACAGTTAAGCCTTTTTTAAACTGGTGCAACTGTAGGCTACATTTCTCCCATCCTGTACTTATGAATTTGGTACCCTGGACTGAAATTCAATTAACTCTATTGTGACACTGCGATTTAAAATAAAACCATGTGTCTGGTCTTCACATGTATATTTGGCCGTTTATTCCAGGCTCCCAGCTCCCAAAACCCATGGAAATCCCTAAGTGGAGCACCTTTTGTTATAATATGTGGTCTTTTGTCCTCAGTTCCTGAAATGAAGGTGAAATGGGTGTCTTCTGTTACTCACAAGCCCTTTTCAATCATACCTTTGTTTCTGTTCCTGAGGAAAGCCCCCAGGTGTCAGGGGAACCAAGCAAGGGAACTTTGAGTCTCATCCCTCACCGTCCACACTCTCCCACACCTCCCCCTTCTCCACCTCCAGTGAAGGGAAAGGGGCTGGAAACTGAGTTTGATCACCAGTGGGCAGTGATTTAATCAACTGTCCCTACGTAGTGAAGCCTCCGAAAAAGCTCCAAAGGATGGGGTCTGGAAAGCTTGCCAGGTGATAGGCACACAGGGAGAGTGGTTCACCCCAGCTTCATGGGGACAGAGCTCCTGGGCTTGGGGCCCTTCTGGAGCTCACCCAAGTATTTGTCCACTGAGCTGTGCGTTCATACCCTTCATTGCGTGCTTTATAATAAACCAATAAATGTTATGTGTGTCCCTGAGTTCTATGAGTCACTCTAGCAAATTATCAAAGCCGAGGAGGGGATCATGAGAACCCCAGTTTACTGCCAGTCAGTGAGAAGTACAGGTGACAACCTGAGATTTATAACTGGAGTCTGAAAGACGGTCCATCTTGTGGGACCGGGCCCGTGAGTGGTGTGATCTGATGATTACGTAATCTCACGTAGGTGGTAGCACTGCAATGAGTCATAAGACACCCCGCTGGTGTTGTACAGAACTGCCTAATACATGGAAAGCAAACACATGTGGTGTCAGGCCTGTCGTGAACACGGCAGTAATGAGAGAATAAAGGAAACACGGAATGCTTCCCCACATACCGATCAAATTTCATGTTTTTACTATTAAACATACTACTCTGAACTGGAAGCGCTTTTTTTTTTTTTTTTCTGCCCACAGGTTTACCTAACTTATTTTCTTAGTTTCAAATCAGTCTGATCAAAATGCCATCAACATTCTTATCCAAATAACTGGGGGAAAAAAAACACTGAATAAGGCCAAGATGACTTTACTTACAGACCAACAGCTACAGAACTCTCTGGTAAGGCCTTTCAGCCTCCACACACTATAATCCATCCCACATTTATCCAACCTGACAACATAAGAGACTGTCAAACGCTTTGATGAACTCCGATGAAACGTTCACATGCTTGCATTCATATTCACAGCACTAAGTGTTCACGGCCCATGACTCTCTACTCATGTTTTTCAGTTCTGGGTGATTGTGGGGTGAGGGGGAACGACTTCTCTAAATATTTCCTGTCCTCTATTACACATTCCTGACAGTTACGATATTGGGCCTCCTGGAATAATCCTCTTTTCTCTTCATTTTTCATCGTATGATCCTCTTAGAGCTTTCCTCATCCACCAAGTTTAGTCTAATCGATTGTGGGTTTTTCTTCTCCCTTTCACTGTCATATTTTAAATATCCCTTTTATTCTTTAACTATTTCTCTTAGTATCAACTGTTCTTATTTCACAGATAAAATATTTTTCTCTTATCTGAAGATTAAAAAAAAAAAAAACCACACACACAGCCAAATCTATAATTGCTTCATTTCCTTCTCCTTGCACTGTCTACTCCCTTCAAGTACCTTTTTGGGCCAATCTCTGTTTTTTAATGCCTGACAATCCTTGTTTTTCTGTGTGAGGTACTAAAATTTAGAAGCTTTGTAATGTCAATTGCAATTATAGAAGTGTCAATTATCTATACATTTTGAGATGATCACACAAAGGCCCGAATGTTTCTTTCATTAGAGGGGTCCTCGAATGTCAATAGCTACACGTTTTCTTTTCCTTCTAATGAATTGCTTGGGACTGGGATGGTGCTATGGACTAAATGTTTGTGTCCCCACAAAACTCACATTGAAACCCTAACCCCAGTGTGATGGTATGTGGGGGGTGAAGCCTATGGGAGGGATCTAAGTCAAGAGGATGGAGCCCTTGGGATGGGATTAGTGCTCTTATGCACAGAGCCCTGACAGAGCTCACTGTCTCTCTCTGCTGTGTGAGGACACAGAACAGGAAGAGGGCCCTCACCAGGAACCTAATCAGCTGGCACCTTGATCGCAGACTTGCCAACCTCTAAAACCAGGAGAAACTTCTGTTCTTAAGCCACAGGTCTACAGCAATTTTGTTATGGCTTCCCAAACTAAGATAGGTGGTATGTAAGAATTCTAGGAGCCAACCAGGAAAAGAGGCCAGCATTCTTCCCATTTAATACGTTTTGCATCTTTTCAGTAGAACACCTCATCTACCCTGCCCTTAGCCAGTGAGGCCCTGTCAGAGGCTGGTACCTACAAAGAGTCTACAGCAAGAACTGGTTTGCTTATTGGCCTCCCCCATTGAAGGATAAGTAGCTGCCCTCATCCTTCCACTTCCAAGCTTCCAAAATAGTGACATCTCATACCTGCCACTGTCTCCTCTTCTGTTCTACTTCTCTTTGTGGATTCCTGCCTTTTCTATTCCTTTATGATAATTTTAGTGGGGTTCAGGAGAGAGCATCTATTCAATCATTTTTAACTATTAGTCATGTAGCATGTTTATAGATTCTCAGCACTCAAAAGAAAACTTAAGGTAGACTACATAAGCAATTAAAAGAAAACACTGCAATGTACTTCATTATTATATTCAGACAGATACCAGACTTTCACTTTAGCAGCTCCACAAGTAGCGTCTACATTGAACCTACATTATAGAAAAGTCACAGTGTGTTGTAAAAAGCCCTTGCAAGGGTCAGTCACAAGGCTATGCCCTGAAATTCACCAGCAATGAGAAAACAAGCCATGTAGTTGCAGGTAAAGAAGTCATCTTCTCAGATGGCCATCCTAACAATTGTGAAACACTGACACTCCCATCAGGTTTTAAAGTAAATAAATCCCAGTGTGTTTATTTATATTCACAAACTATAATATTCATCAACTTCTAATTTTTCAGTCACTTCCCCTTTCCCATGAATTAAAATCTGAGGTTAGAATACTGATAAGATTACCTTTGCATGGTAAGTTTCTAAGACATCTGCAACATTTTCTTTTGAAGGAGATTTCAGGGCTAACAAATCTTCTTCTAACATGCCCAACTACAGGTGGAAAAAAAAGGAAAACATTTAAAAACCCATAGAAACACAATTTTTTTTTAAAGAAATCTTATTCTTTAATAAAAATCCTTGTCTGAAAATTATGACACTCGCTTTTCAGCTGAGTCAATGAAGGCAATTTTCACTGAAGTTGCAGGCACACACATTCCCACAAAGCAAATGCTGCCTTGCAAGGAGTGGATAAAGATGAAAAAAAAAACTGAAGAGGAGAAATGGAGACATTCATCTTTGTTTCCCTCTAGCTACTGAGCACTGCTACTGCAAACCAAAGATCTGAACTATAAATTTTACTTTAATCAATTTTAATTAAAAACTGCCACTTGTGACTAACAGTTACTGTAGTCAATGCGCAGCTCTACAATATAGCCACATTTAACTCTTGAACAGCTGTTAACATAACTGATGCCATCTTGCGCCCACACAGGTTCTTCTGCTCTTCCACCAACCCCACCAGGACTGTGCTGTGCAGTAACCCCTTCTCTATCAAGCACTCTGTAGTTAACAGACCTCACTTAATAATCATTGAGGCCAGGTGGTCTCCATGCTCTGTTAAGTCCCCAGACGATGATGAAGACTCTCGCTAACACATTCCCAGTGCCCAAGAGATGCCATGGAATTCATGTGTGTGTGCCAAGTTGCTCCAGTCGTGTCTGACTCTTTGCGACCCCATGGACTGTAGCCTGCCAGGCTCCTCTGTCCATGGGATTCTCCAGGCAAGAATACTGGAGTAGGTTGCCATGACCTCCAAGGGATCTTCCCAACCCAGGGATTGAACCCACGTCTTACATCCCCTTCAATGACAGGCAGGTTCTTTACCAGTAGCGCCACTTGGGAAGCCCACCATGGAATTCCCCAGGCAAGAATACTGAAGTGGGTAGCCATTTCCTTCTCCAAGGGATCTTTCCAACCCAAGGATAGGACCTGTGTCTCCTGCATGGCAGGCAGATTCTTTATCACCTAAGCCACCAGGGAAGCCCAGAAATGAATTAACCATTCATAAATCCTGATTTAGGAATGCATGTCCTGTTTCCAAGCACACACCTCCATACCCAAAGGTCAACTATAAAACCATCCCAGTGGCTCCTCAGCTGTGAATGCTGCCAGATCACTGTCCGCCTGATCCCACCCTGAGAGTACGTTACCCTATAATAAACTGATCCAATGATTATATGGAGACACCTGCCTCATTTTTTTTGGTCTCAAGATACTGTCCCAGTTTGGTGGGTACTTTTTGTTCCCTCTCTTCCAACAGCTCTCCATCTATATCCCTCACATACCTATTCCTAAGCTCAGCCAAATGTACTTGTTACTGCCTCTAAAACAAAGCTAATGCTTTCCTACCCTATGGGCTTGCTCATTAAAGCTTCCTCTATCCAGAAAACCTTCTCCTGACTTAAGGCCCAGTTGACCTGTTAAGATTCAAGTTGAACTGCAACCTCTAAGAGAAAATTTTCAGTCCTTTTTTATAAGTAACCTCTTCCTCCTTTCAGTCCATTGAATCCTTTCTTTGTATCCTGTTTGTGGACTTATCATACTTTACTCTGTCAGATGATACAGGTGGTTTTTAATCTCTTTTACCTCTAGCTCCATTCTCAATGTATATTACTCATTTCTATTATCTGCTTCAGGCCCTGTAAATGGTAGCCTATGCCCTGCAGATATTACTGGGCAGACTGACAAAAAAAGGAAGGGTTGTGGATTAGTTCTCCCCACCAGCCTTAACCAAATTCCACTATGATCAAGAGTGTCCTTCCAGAATAAATAACAGAGTGCCCCTGTTTGCTCCCTGTTACAGCTTGGGAAAGAATGAGACAGCCACCTACTCAATGTGACCGAAGACGCCCATAAAGATCTGAAAATTCAGGCAAATGTGATGAAAGGCCCTCACGTCAGCATTACAGGGGCAACCTTCAACTTTGTATACTTTCATACATTTTAATAACATTCCCTCCCTTATCCCCTAACATCCTGCCCTCAAGATCAGAAATTTCTGGGAAGCTGACTTCTCACAGTTCCTGGAGTTGGGACAGATTAGTCAATATATTCTACCCACCCATGTGGTTCAGGCGTTATACAAGCCAGTTGAATCAGACTGAGCTAACTAGTTGAAGAATAAATCTCAAATCTCTTGCTGAGAATTCTGAGCCAAAACCAACTTGAACTGTGGTTTCTGTTACATGTAACACAATGAGTTTCAACTGCTATGGTAAAACTGCTGTCCTCACTTTGGAGATGGGAAAACTGGAGCTAAAGAGGCTAAATTCAAGCTAGGATTTAAAACCAGACTGTTCATCTGCACATCCTTTGCCACCATGCTATCCTGTGCTAAGAAAACTGACCATGTGGCTTAAAAAAAAATTGTAAGACCAAGATAAGAAATATGGGTTCCTTACAACAAATACCCTTTTAGAAGAGTTTTTAAGATCATATTTTACAAACTTTTAAATGCATTGGGGAAACTAACAAGAGAACCTTTCAAAAATATTTTTACAAAAGCCACTGTTATCGTTCAGTCGCTAAGTCGTGTCCAACTCTTTGAGACCCCATGGACTGCAGCTCACCAGACTTCCCTGTTCTTCACTATCTCTCTGAGTTGGTTCAAACTCATGTCCATTGAGTTGGTGATGCCATCCAACCATCTCTTCCTCTGTCACCCCCTTTTCCTCCTGCCTTCAATCTTTCCCAGCATCAGAATCTTTTCCAGTGAGCTGGCTCTTCAGGTGGCCAAAGAACTGGAGCTTCATCTTTAGCGTCAGTCCTTCCAATGAATATTCAGGGTTGATTTCCTTTAGGACTGACTTGTTTGATCTCCTTGCTATCCAAGGGACTCTCAAGAGTCTTCTCCAATACCACAGTTCAAAAGCATCAATTCTTCAGCATTCAGCCTTCTTCTTTTATAAATTCAGATTTTTATATATTAGACTTTCTTAAAATATTACTTTTTTTTTTTTTTACACAGACTATAATTATTCATTAAAAGATACTCACTAGAGGTAGGCAAAACAGCCCTGGATCTAGATATAATTGTCTCCACTTTGCATACAAGAAAACTGAGGATTGAAGAGCTTAAGCACCTTCCCCAAGGTCACACAGCTTTAACGGCAGATGAAGGATTCAGACCCATGTTTGCCAAAAGCCTGTTATCCCAAACACTTATACCACCTCCCCATGCAATATGAGTTATTCCAACACCACAAAGTGCAGCCAACCACGTAATTACCTTTTCAAAATCTACAAAGTGTGTAGCAATTCCTGCTGTGTACACATCTCTTCCTTTCAGTCTGAATCCTGTTAATGCAAGGAAGTACCCAAGTTTTCCTTGAAGTCGTGGCAAGAAATAACCTCCACCCACATCAGGGAATAGCCCTGTAAAACAAAAAGAGATAATGATTCAAATGAAAGAGATAACTGCAGCTCTCTTACTTTATATCAAAGAGCCATTCTTCTCTGGAGTCTGAATCTATATTAAAAATATTATGAGTATACCATGGTACTATAACGCAACACATACAACGCAACCAATATCACGAAAGACTTGCTACAAATTGTGCTAACTTAATTGGGATAGCTTTCAAATTTTTCATGTTTCATTTCTATAGACGACAATAAAGGATTTGATGACACAGTGTTTTACATGTAAGTACTTGATAAATATTACCTAAATTTCTTATCTCAACTACTACTTTTTAAGAATCTCCAATGTAGGTAAAGACTGAAAACAAATATTTCCTGTCGAAACGATTAGCACAGAAAAAAATGTAATCTGTGGCTATTATGTGATAAATTATTATTACCATTTAATCAATTTCCAAACAGTCAAATATCTAATATTCAAGGTACTTAAAGTGATGTGATAACCATTAGCTTAAGTAAATGAACAAGTTTATACCTAATCAACAGAACTTGCACCTATTCTTTTCTTAATCATGAGTATTTTAAAAATTCCCTTATTCTCTCTACTGGCAACAACTAAAAACAGCAGATACGAAAATACTTGTCAATATACTACTTTTTGGTGTTTAAGAGCTTCCTAAACAAGTTTGACTCTCTAGGTTTAAAAGCTATCTATTTCAAAATCGCTTCAATTAATTAAGCCGAGATAAAAATACAAGCATTCAAATTCTTTCCAGGTCCACTTGCCAAAAATTCCTAGCATCAGTGGCATGTTACTATAAATAGAAATATCTCTTAACATCTCAAACAACATAGGCCTAAAGTTGAATTCATAAACCCTGCCCACCCCCGCCAACACTGTCATCCAGTATCACCCACCCCACTAAAGGGTACAACTATCCAGACTCCAACCTCCTCCTGTACCACCCCCTTAACCCTCCATCAACAACTATGATGTTGCTTCCTCCTCTAGACAGTTCTCTACACAACAGCCAGTGATCTTTTTAATAACACAAATCTTTTTTTAATGTTCTTGTCTGATTGAATTTTTTAAATTATCTTAATAACACAAATTTTGATGAGGCTTGCATTCTATTGCTTAAGTCTTCCATGACTGCCCATTTCTTTTAGGTTAAAACTAACACCTTTAGCTGTCTTCAAGACCCCTTATCACTTTCTCAATTATATCTCTTACCACTCACTCACTCTACCCCAGGCACTTTGGTCATCTTTCTCTTCCTCAACGTTCATTCCTACTTACCCCTGAACTTCAGGAGCACTCTGTCCAAGCAAAAACACCTCTATCCTGAAGCACTTTCATCTGTTCCAGAGCCCCACATTCTCCCTTCGCCCCTTGCCTCAGTGGCTGCTTCCTTCCAGTACCTCTGCTGGCTTCACTTCCCTTGGGCCTATACGCTGCTGTACCCTGAAGGCCTCATCTTAGACTATGCGCTCCCCACTACACACGTTTCCTTAGCTCTGACAGCTTTAGGTAACACCGATGTGAACTGTATCCCAAATTGTGTCCCAAAATCTTAAGCTGAAGTCCTAGCCCCACAATGCGACAATTTGGAGAAACGGACTCTAAAGAGGTAACTAAGATTAAAGAATGCTCAAACTACCGCACAATTGCACTCATCTCACATGCTAGTAAAGTAATACTCAAAATTCTCCGAGCCAGACTTCAGCAATACATGAACCGTGAACTTCCAGATGTTCAAGCTGGTTTTAGAAAGGCAGAGGAACCAGAGATCAAATTGCCAACATCCGCTGGATCATTGAAAAAGCAAGAGAGTTCCAGAAAAACATCTATTTCTGCTTTATTGACTATGCCAAAGCCTTTGACTGTGTGGATCACAAGAAACTGTGGAAAATTCTGAAAGAGATGGGAATACCAGACCACCTGACCTGCCTCTTGAGAAATCTATATGCAGGTCAGGAAGCAACAGTTAGAACTGGACATGGAAAAATGGACTGGTTCCAAATAGGAAAAGGTGTACGTCAAGGCTGTATATTGTCACCCTGCTTATTTAACTTATATGCAGAGTACATCATGAGAAACGCTGGGCTGGAAGAAACAGAAACTGGCATCAAGATTGCCGGGAGAAATATAAATAACCTCAGATATGCAGATAACACCACCCTTATGGCAGAAAGTGAAGAGGAGCTAAAAAGCTTCTTGATGAAAGTGAAAGACGAGAGTGAAAAAGTTGGCTTAAAGCTCAACATTCAGAAAATTAAAATCATAGCATCTGGTCCCATCACTTCAAGGGAAATAGATGGGGAAACAGTGGAAACAGTGTCAGACTTTATTTTGGGGGGGCTCCAAAATCACTGCAGATGGTGATTGCAGCCATGAAATTAAAAGACGCTTACTCCTTGGAAGGAAAGTTATGACCAACCTAGACAGCATATTCAAAAGCAGAGACATTACTTTGCCAACAAAGGTCTGTCTAGTCAAGCCTATGGTTTTTCCAGTGGTCATGTATGGATGTGAGAGTTGGACTGTGAAGAAGGCTGAGTGCCGAAGAATTGATGCTTTTGAACTGTGGTGTTGGAGAAGACTCTTGAGAGTCCCTTGGACTGCAAGGAGATCCAACCAGTCCATCCTAAAGGAGATCAGTCCTGGGTGTTCTTTGGAAAGACTGATGCTGAAGCTGAAACTCCAGTACTTTCGCCACCTGATGCGAAGAGTTGACTCATTAGAAAAGACTCTGATGCTGGGAGGGATTGGGGGCAGGAGGAGAAGGAGACGACCGAGGATGAGATGGCTGGATGGCATCACTGACTCGATGGATGTGAGTTTGAGTGAACTCTGGGAGATGGTGATGGACAGGGAGGCCTGGCATGCTGCAATTCATGGGGTTGCAAAGAGTCGGACACGACTGAGCAACTGAACTGAACTGAACTGAATTGAAGATTAAAGGAGGTTTTAAGGGTGGGGCTTTATCTAATAGGACTGGTGTCTTTATAAGAAGAGGAAAGACTCCAAGACAAAGGGCCATGAGAGGATACAGAGAGAGGCAGCTCTCTACAAGTCTAGGAGAGAGGCCTTGGGCGAAACCAAATCTGCAAATACTTTGATATAGGACTTCCCGCTTCCAGCGGGAGGAATAAGTGGGAGGACTAAATGTTGTTTAAGCTACCCAGTCTTGGTATTTTGCTATGGCAGCCCAATACAGACCCAAGTCTATCTATCTAGTTATGGTTTTCTCTCCTGGGTATGAACTCTCATATCTTCATTTAACCATACAGATAATAGACATCCCAGACGTAACATGGCAAACACAAGCCTTGAGTCACATTCCTCCAACCACACTGCTCCTTCTCTAGTGCCCTTATAGCCATCTAGCAGCACTAGCTAAATATCTTGGAGTTATTCCTGATTCACTACATCACAAGTTAACTCCAAAACATTTTCCAAATACATCCTCTCTATTCCAACTTTACAGCTTCTTATCACTCCAAGCCTAAAATTATTTCTCTCTAGACTTGTGCTGCTCAATAGAATTTTCTCTGATGATAAAAATGTTCTGTAATCTATACCGCCACTAGATATTGCTATTAAATGCTTGAAATGTGGCTGGTGCAACGGAGGAACTGAATTTATTTAAATTAAATAGTCATATGTGATTAGTGGCTACAGAATTAGATAACAGAGCTCTAGATTAATGTAATAACCTTCTAACAAGCCTCTCTGCCATTACTCTTGCACACATACAATCCATTCTCCTTAAAGCAGTCAGAATGGTATCAGAATGTATACCAGACCACATCACTCTCTGCTTTAAACTCTCCCACATTTTCCCATAACATTTATGTTTAAATCCAAACTCTTCACCTGAGTTGCCTGTGTAGCTCTGGAAGAGCACAGTGTATCACTCTGCCCCCGATTCAGACAGCAGACGCTATTTGGTTCCTCAAACAAATAAAGTAAGGCTTTATTCTTGCTTTAAACTAACTTTTAATGCACAGTGTTCTGTTATAAAAGATATTTGCTTTCTGTCATTCAAATCTCAGCTTAAAGACATCACTATGGACAATGTCTTTAATCATCTAAGCTAAAATAGACCATTTGCTTATGACCTAAAACAAATCCTTTACGATTATACAGTGGAAGTAACAAATAGATTCAAGGGATTAGATCTGATAGACAGAGTGTCTGAAGAACTATGGATGGAGGTTTGTGACCTTGTACAGGAGGCAGGGATCAAGATCATCCCCAAGAAAAAGAAATGCAAAAAGGTAAAATGGTTGTCTGAGGAGGCCTTACAAAAAGCTGAGAAAAGAAAAGATGCAAAAGGCAAAGAAGAAGAGGAAAGATATATCCCAATATATAAAGATATATTCTGAAGGCAAAGTTTCAAAGAACAGCAAGGAGAGATAAGAAAGCCTTCCTCAGTGACCAATGCAAAGAAATAGAGGAAAACAATACAATGGGAAAGACTAGAGATCTCTTCAAGAATATTACAGATACCAAGGGAACATTTCATGCAAAGACGGGCACAGTAAAGGACGAAAATGATTATGGACCTAACAGAAGCAGAATAGAAGAGGTAGCAAGAATACATAGAAGAACTATACAAAAAAGATCTTCACGACCGAGATAACCAGGATCACTCACCTAGAGCCAGACATCCTGGAATGTAAAGCCAAGTGGGCCTTATGAAGCATCACTACGAACAAAGCTAGTGGAGGTGATGGAATTCCAAATGAGCTATTTCAAATCCTAAAAGATGACGCTGTGAAAGTGCTGCACTCAATATGCCAGCAAATTTGGAAAACTCAACAGTGGCCACAGGACTAGAAAAGGTCTGTTTTCATTCCAATCCCAAAGAAAGACAACTCCAAACAATGCTCAAATTACCACACAATTGCACTCATCTCACACACTAGCAAAGTAATGCTCAAAATTCTCCAAGTCAGGTTTCAACAGTACATGAGCTGTAAAATTCCAGATGTTCAAGCTGGATTTAGAAAAAGCAAGGGAACCAGAGATCAAATGGCCAACATTCGCTGGATCATCAAAAAAGCAAGAGAGTTCCAGAAAAACACCTACTTCTGCTTTATTGACTATGCCAAAGCCTTTGACTGTGTGGATCACAATAAACTGTGGAAAATTCTGAAAGAGATGGGAATACCAGACCACCTGACCTACCTCTTGAGAAATCTATATGCAGGTCAGGAAGCAATAGTTAGAACTGCATGTGGAAAAATGGACTGGTTCCAAATAGGAAAAGGAGTACGTCAAGGCTGTATATTGTCACCCTCCTTATTTAACTTATACACGGAGTACATCATGAGAAATGCTGGGCTGTAGGAAGCACAAGCTGGAATCAAGATTGCCAGGAGAAATATCAATAACCTCAGATATGCAATAACACCACCCTTATGGCAGAAAGTGAAGAACTAAAGAGCCTCTTGATGAAAGTGAAAGAGGAGAGGGGAAAACTTGGCTTAAAACTCAACATTCAGAAAACTAAGATCATGGCATACAGTCCCATCACTTTGTGGCAAATAGATGGGAAATAATGGAAGCAGTGAGAAACTTCATTTTCTTGGGCTCTTAAAATCACTGCAGATGGTGACTGCAGCCATGAAATTAAAAGACGCTTGCTCCTTGAAAGATATGTTATGACCAACCTAGACAGCACATTAAAAAGCGGAGACATTACTTTGCCAACAAAGGTCCATCTAGTCAATGCTATGGTTTTTCCGTAGCTATGGTAGTCATGTATGGATGTGAGAGTTGGGCTATAAAGAATGCTGAGTGCTGAAAAACTGATGCTTTTGAACTGTGGTGTTGGAAAAGACTCGAGAATAACTTGGATTGCAAGGACATCCAACCAGTCCATCCTAAAGGAAATCAGTCCTGAATATTCATTGGAAGGACTGATGTTGAACCTGAAACTCCAACACTTTGGCCATCTGATGTGACGAACTGACTCATTTGAAAAGACCCTGATGCTGGAAAAGATTGAGGGCAGGAGGAGCAGGGGAAGACAGAAGATGAGATGGTTGGATGGCATCACCAACTCTATGGACATGAGTTTGAATAAGCTCTGGGAGTTGGTGATGGACAGGGAAGCCTGGCGTGCTGCAGTCTATGGCATGCTGCAAAGGGTCAGACAGAATTCAGTGACTGAACTGAACTGAAGCTAAAATAGCCATTCAGGAGAATTACACTTTGAGTAAGATGGAGTAAAAGTGACAGAATTACTCTTCACCTGAAATAAGCATAGAAAAACAACTGCAGTATATGAAATAAGTTTTCAACATACTGGACCACCAAGCAGTAAAGGAAAGTGATGTCTGAATATCTGAAAACAAATGAGGTAAACCCTACTTAAAAGCTTCCTTGGTGGCTCAGTAGTAGAGAACCCACCTGTTAATGCAGGAGACATGGGTTTGATCCCTGGGTCTGGAAGATCCCCTAGAGAAGGAAATGGTAACCCACTCCAGTATTCCTGTCTGGGAAATCCCATGAACAGAGGAGCCTGGCGGGCTATAGTCCATAGGGTCTCAAAGAGTCAGACACAATGAAGAGACTAAACAATAACAAGCCCTACAAAAGCTCCATCTTAATGCCTGGAGAGACTGTCCAGGCCCCAAACAGTCCTAGATTTGAGGGGAATGAAGCTAAAAATACAGGGAGACAGAGGCAGAAAGAATTCCCTGAACAGAGTACCAGAGAGGAGAGAGCTGCAGAGAGAGAAAACACTGGAGATCTGCAGAGTGTCTCCCATAGGTCCCCAGCTTGGTACTGACAAAAACATGTGTTCAATGAAGACACTGTGAGGTTAAGGGAAGAACCACAGGCAAGGATTACAGAGATCGGTACTGGGAACCTACACAGGGCTGAGAATAGTACCTGTTTCCACAAACCAGACCATGACAGCTCAGGATTCGTGGAGGCACCGAGTAGAATGCAAAGAAGGGTCTTGCTTCAGTAGTAGGAAATAATTAGCCCTAGTGTGAGCACTGCTCCAATCCTACATTAAAAACAAACAAAACCAAAAAACCTAAAAGACTTGAACAAACTATTTCCAAGTAACTTAACCTCATCCCAGAAACAAAGTAACGAACATTTACAAGAATGCATATCTTCCTCAACTTACATTGGGGTTGGGTGTAGGGGTTACATTCTGATAAATCCATCATAAATTGAAAATACCATAAGCCAAAAATGCACTTAATACACCTAATCTATCAAAAAATCACAGCTTAGCCTAGCCTACCTTAAATGTGCTCAGAACACTTACATTAGCCTACAGTTGGGCAAAATCATATAACACAAGGCTTATTTTATAATAAAATATTGAATATCTCAGAGGATAAGATGGCTGGATGACATCACCGACTCAATGCACGTGAGTTTGGGTGAACTCCGGGATTTGGTGATGGACAGGGAGGTCTGGTGTGCTGCGATTTATGGGGTCGCAAAGAGTTGGACACGACTGAGCGGCTGAACTGAACTGATTGAATATCTCATATAATTTCATTGAATATTACACTGAAAGTGAAAAACAAAATGGTTCTAAGTACCAGATATTTATCTTAGTGATTAGATGACTGCCTAAGAGGTATGGTTCACTGCTACTGCCCAGCATCACAAGAGTATGGTACCAGATATGGCCAGCCAAGGAAAAGGTCAAAATTCAAAGAACAGTTTCTACTACATATATATTGCTTTTGCACCATTGTAAAGTCATAAGTCAGACCATCGTAAGTTAGGAATCATCTATACAAAAGTAGCCAGCACCCAACAAAGTAAAGCTTACAATGTCTAGAATCCAATAAAAAAAATACCAGGTATCTAAAACCAGGAAGATGTTACCCATAATGACATGATATAACAATCCAAATTGACTCAGAACTGACATATACATGAGAATTAGCAAACAAGGAGAATTAGCAAACAAGGAGATCAACAGTTATAATATACATATCCCTTATGTTCAAAAAGCTAAAAACAAAAAAGATATTTTTAAAAAACACCCACATGATAGTACTACAGATGAAAACTAAGATGAATGTATAAGCTAAAAAAATATCTAAATGGGATTAAGAGCAATTTTAACTTTGTAAAAGAAAGGATTAGTGAACTTGAAGATATAGGAATAGCAAGTATCACGACTTAGCGAATGAACAACAAGGTGAAAAATAGAAAATTTTTAAAAATGAACGATGCATGAGTGAGCCTAAGAAAAGTTTAAATGGAGTTCCTGAAAAGGAAACAGTGGAACACAAAAATATTTGAAGAAATAATGTCAAAATCTCCAAATCTGACAAAAACTATAAACACAACTAGACAAACACAAGCATTAAAAAGCATATACACACAAACATAAGAAACATGAAGAAAGCTACACAAAGGTACAGCATCATCAAATGACCAATAGAAAATTTTAAGAGCAGCCATAGAAAGTAAAAAAAAAAAAAAAAAAAAAACCCACAGAGGAACAAAGATAAGGGTAAGATCACATTTAAACGTCAGAACAGAATTCTATACCTAACCTCAGGTTTAACCTTAGGGGACTAGAGAAAGAGGTGAAACTGAAAGTAGAAAGAAGTAATAAATATCAGAGGAGAAATCAATAAAATAGAAAATAAATTTAAAAAAGGTTGAGATCAATAAAATTAACAAAATGCTAATTAGATTGATCAGAAAAAAATAGAAGACACAATTACTAATATCAAGAATGAGAGACCCAGATATTGGTTCTATAGATACTGAAAAGATAATAAGGAAATTAACTTTAGGCTAGTAAGTAGACAAACTTTTTAAAAGACTCAAATGACCAAATCTTGTGCAAGAAGAAATAGACAACTTGAAAATTCTACATCTATTAAAGATTTTAATTTGAGCTAAAAACCTTACCAGGCCTAGAGAAGGAAATGCCAAGCCTAGATGGTTTCACTGGTGAATTCTACCAAACCAGTGGGGGAAGAAAAATAAAAAGAACCAATTCTACAAAAACTTTTCAAGAAATGAAGCCAGCATTATCCTGCATCAAAATGAAGCAAGGATATTACTAGAAAACTATAGACCAATATACCTCATGAACACAGATGCAGAAATTCCAAGTAAAATTTCAGTGAACCAAACCCAACAACATATAAAAAGTAGAACACAACATACTAGAGTGAGATTTATTCCAGCATGCAGAGTTAGTTTAATGTTGAAAAAACAATCAAGTAATTCACCATTAACAATAAACTAAAAAAGAAAAACTAAAAAAAAACAAAAACAAAACCAGTGGTCATATGAACAGATGCAGGGAAAAAAAGACAAAATCTAAAATCCGTTCCTAATAAAATCCCCCAGAAATCAAGCAATAGAAGGAAAGTTCCTCATCCTCCATAAAGGGCATCTATGAAAAACCTATACCTAACATTATACTTAATTGGTGAAGACTGAATGTTTGAAGGTCCACTCTCAACATATCTGTTCAACACTGTATTGGAGGTTCTACCCTAGACAAGAAAAAATAAAAAGTATCCAGATGAGAAAGAAAAAAAGTAAAACATACTTTACTTGTAAAGAACATAACTATATTTAGAAACTCCAATTCAATCTACAAAAAATCTACTAGAATAATAAGTGAATGTATCATTGCAGGATATGAGGTGGTGGTGGTGGCGTAGTTGCAAAGTCGTGTCTGACTGTTGCGGCCTCATGGACTGGAGCCTTCCAGGCACCTCTGTCCATGGAGATTCTCTAGACAAGAATATTGGAGTGGGCTGCCTTTTCCTTCTCCCAGGATACAAAGTACAAAAGTCAATTTCTATATATCCATAACTAACAATCAGAACTAGATTTTTTTAAATATCATTTATAATATCATTGAACAATATTAAATTCTTAAGGAAAAACCTGACAAAGGATGTATAAGAAATTGAAAACTACAAAATTTGGCTTCAAGAAATTAAAGATCTAAATAAATGGAAAGATATACCTTGCTCACAAGTTTAAAGACTCAATATTGTTAAGACGTCAATTCTGCCTAAATTGATAGATCATAGACAAGCCAAATAAAAATTCTAATAGGTTTTCTTGTTGAAACTTACAAAATCACTCTGTTAGGTAGTTAGAATAGGAAACAGGAGTCCAAAATGGCGGTGGCTAAAAGACAAGGAAAGGAAAAGCCCACGAAAATAGAACAAAGGAAGGTCAAAGGAAGGTCCGAGGACCAGAGTGAGGGCCTCAGGTAGAACAAACAGCACTCCTGGCTAGCCCAATTTACATAGCACAGACCCAGGGGGAGGAAAAAACATATAAAAAGAAGAGCCAAAGGGCTAGGTCTCTCTCCCGCGCACTGACGCGTTCCCCCACTCTCGTCTCTTCGCGTCTTCCGGTTGGCATGCCCTCACGCCTCAAGGATGGATTTTCCTGCTATTTTCTAAATAAAATAGAGCTGTAACACGGAGCTGTAACACTGATCTGTCTAAGAGCAATAACACGGTCTGTTCAAGACCCAAGAGCTGTGACGCGCCGAGGGCTTTAATGTCCGTCACTCCAAATCTTTGTTGTGATGAGACAGAACCGAGGAGAATACACTCGCCTGACAACTCTAAAATTCATATAGAAATACAAATGATCTGTATAGCCAAAACAATTTGGGAGGGGAAAAAACAGAACAAAATTAAGAGGATTATCAGTACTTGATCAGGACTTACTGTAAAGCAACAGTAATCAAAACAGCAGGGCATTGGCACCATGATCGGCACTTACAAAGGCATAAAGGCAATCAGTGGAGAAACACTAGCTTTTCCAAAAAATAATGTGGGAATGCTTTAATCTCCGTAAGCAAATAATAAACTTTGATCTATACCTGTGACCTAAACTTTGATCTATACCTTTGACCCACACCTCACACCACATAAAAAGTTTATTCCAAATTGAGACTAGATCTGAATGTAAGAATATTTCCTCTAATAATTTTTTATCTAAAATTAAATATATGTACAGCAGAACTTAGCACAGCACTGTAATCAACTACACTTCAATAAGAATAAATAAATAAAATCAACTACAATGTGCTAGTGTTTCCAGTTAAATATGCTTTCTTTTGTGTTTTCAGATAAACCTATGAGCTAATATAAACTCTCAGGTATCTTCCTATAATAATTTTGTTTTAAAAGTTCTTTCTTTGCTGTAGCTCACACAAAATTCCATCAATTCCCTTAATAACAATGTAATTTGAAAAGGATCAAAATATGATCATTCTAAAAGTAATTATTGTGGTAGTTTTTGTTTTAGTTTACCTATTGCTGTTTCTGGCATCGCAAAAACAGACTTTTCAGTAGCCACTCGGAATTGCCCATGAACTGAGACACCAACTCCCTAGGAAAAAGGCAAAAAATTACTTAAAAATAATGTGGGGGTAAAAAAAAACAATTAAACTCTCACATTTATAAACATTAAAAGCCAAGTAAATTATCCCTAAATATTATATATAAAGATATATGTAATATGTATTACATATAACTCCTCATAAAGCATATCTTTAAAGGAAATTTCAGGAGACAGATGAGAGGGAAAACCTAAACCGCACAATTTCAGAACTTACTAAGCAAAAAGATACATGGGTATCCCTGATATATGGAAGAGATTTGTTTTAGCAGCAAGCCACCTTTCATCAGTGTCCTGTCTTCTGCTTCATATCCTCTCCCCCAGTTCCTTCTCATTTCAAACTAGACTCAGCATTTCAGAGTACTGACTATTCCCAGAACCACTGGCTGTTCTCAGTGGGACAGATCATCAAAAAAGCATAACCAAGCTATTCTAGCAAATTTTAGTGGCCTTAAATAGAACAGTCACACATTTTATTTATTCACATTATTCCATCAAATAAAATTAGCAACACTTTTCTCAGACATACCACTTAGGAACTGTTTAACTCTTAAAATTGGTTAGTAAGCAAAAGTTTTACAAAATAAAAAGATTTGGCTGAAATTCTTTTCTGATTTGATAAATACACTGAAAAGGACAAACTTAAGAGACATCTCTGGAATAAACAGACATATTTGAATAAAATAAGAGGTATACACGTGATTACAAAGAATCCAAGTTTGTATCAATGCTCACATTGTGACATACATTTCCTATGTTATGTTCTTTTCACAATATTCAAAACATCTACTCATTCTTAGTCCTTTTGAACCAGTGAATTCTATCTCTGGCTTCCCTGGTGGCTCAGATGGTAAAGTATCTGCCTGCAGTGTGGGAGACCTTGGTTCAATCCCTGGGTTGGGAAATGCCCTGAAGGAAGGGAACAGCTACCCACTCCAGTATTCTGGCCTGGAGAACCCCATGGAGAGTGGAGCCTGGCAGGCTACAGTTCATGGGGTCACAAAGAGTTGGACATGAGTGAAACGAACTGGCACGCACACATGCACGTTTTATTAATAATTTTTTGTATTATTGTAAGAACCCTTGCCTCACATTCTACTCTGCACTTTTGTCTATCACAATGTTTTTGTTGTCATTCAGTTGCTCAGTCTTGTCCAGCTCTTTGCAACCCCATGGACTGCAGCACGTGAGGCTTCCCTGTCCTTCACTATCTCCCAGGGTTTGTTCAAACTCATGTTCATTAAGTTGATGATGCCATCCAACCATCTCATCTTCTGTCGTCCCCTTCTCCTCTGCCCTCAATCTTTCCCAGCATCAGGTCTTTTCGAACGACTCGGCTCTTCGCATCAGGTGACCAAAGTGTTGGAGCTTCAGCTTCAGCATCAGTCTTCCCAGTGAATATTCAGGACTGATTTCCTTTAGGATTTACTGATTTGATCTCCTTGCTGTCCGAGGGATTTTCAAGAGTCTTCTCCAGCACCACAGTCTGAAAGCATCAATTCTTCGGTGCTCAGCTTTATTTATGGTCCAACTCTGGAAGAAACACAGCTTTGACTATACGGATCTTTGTCAACAAAGTGAAGTCTGGAAAAGTGACTACTGGAAAAAACATAGCTTTGACTATACGGACCTTTGTCAACAAAGTGAAGTCTCTGCTTTTCAATATGCTGTGTAGGTTTGCATAGCTTTTCTTCCAAGGAGCAAGGCTCTTTTAATTTCATGGCTGTAGTCACCATCTGCAGTGATTCTGGAACCCAAGAAAATAAAGTTTGTCACTATTACCATTCTTTCCCCAACTATTTGCCATGAAGTGATGGGACTAGATGCCATGATCTTAGTTTTCTGAATATTGAGTTTTAAGCCAGGTTTTTCACTCTCCTCTTTCACCCTCATAAAGGGGCTCTTTAGTTCCTCTTAACTTTCTGCCATGAGGGCGATATCATCTGCATATCTGAGGTTATTCATATTTCTCCCCACAATCCTGACTCCAGCTTGTGAGTCATCCACCCCAGCATATAAGCTAAATAAGCAGGGTGACAATATACAGCCTTGATGTTTTCCTTCCCCAATTTTGAACCAGTTCATTGTTTCATGTCCGGTTCTAATTGTTGCTTCTTGACCTGCATACAGATTCCTCAGGAGGCAGGTAAGGTGCTCCAGTATTTCCATCTCTTTAAGAATTTTCCACAGTTTGTTGTGATCCACACAGTCAAAGGCTTTGGCATAGTCAATGAAGCAAAGGAGATGTTTTTCTGGAATTCTCTTGCTTTTCCGATGATCCAACAGATGTTGGCAATTTGATCTCTGGTTCCTCTGCCTTTTCTAAAACCAGCTTGAACATCTGGAAGTTCATGGTTCAATATACTGTTGAAGCCTGGCTTGGAGAATTTTGAGCATTACTTTACTAGTGTGTGAGATGAGTCCAATTGTGCAGTAGTTTGAACATTCTTTGGCATTGCCTTTCTTAGAGATTGGAATGAAAACTGACCTTTTCCAGTTCTGTGGCCACTGCTGAGTTTTCCAAATTTGCTGGCATATTGAGTGCACTTTCATAGCATCATTTTTTAGGATTTGAAATAGCTCAGCTGGAATTCCACCACCTCCACTAGCTTTGTTTGTAGCAATGCTTCCTAAGGCCCACTTAGGGCTTGTTCTTGCCTGCAGAATTCTATGGACAGAGGAGCCTGGTGAGCCATAGTCCAAGGGGTTGCAAAGAGTCTTACATAACTGAGAGATTAACACTTTCACTTGTTATTGAAAACTAGCTTAATTCCTTTGGGGCCAGAGAACAGCCTATCAGATTAATCCTTTGAAATATGCTGAGACTAACTCTATGGCCAATTTCGGTAAATGCTCCATGCACATATGAAATGAACATGAAAGTTACTGATTACATATTAACTGGATCAAGATTACTGAACAATGTTCAAATCATGTGTGTGTATGTAAAATGATCGTGTACATACATATATATACTGTTTAACTGTTTCATCTGTTATTGAAATTAGTATATTCAAATCTTCTCCTAGGATTGTGATTTTGTCTATTTCTCCTTCAAGGACTTTCCAGTTTTTTGAAAGACCACACATTTTTAAATGTTTGAAAATATCATACCAGCAGAGTTATCTCAAAGAAGCAGAGGCTTGTTCCCACTGTTTCTCAGTGTCATATGTTACAAAACTCATTAAGTAATTCTGTTCTGCTTCATTGCTAGAAACAGTTTTACACAATATTTATAAAATATCTTTCTATAGTTGATTATAATCAATAAGATTACTTTCAGAATGTAATCGCACTGATCTTAAGGAGAAAGGCTGAACAATTTTCAATGAACTGAACTAAGTCCTACCTGCTGAGAGAACAAGAGCTGAAATTTAGGGCTTGCTGAATTGAGCCCCCAAATGTTACACATTATGAGTTACCGTGGCCTGGACTCAAATAATCCTTCACATGAAATGAAGATCAGCTTCAAAGCCTCTCATTCCTGACTGAATTGAGATGATCTGGGATGCTAGAGCCCTTAGCCTAAAGACTACTAGATACAAAGGTCAGGAGATTATATCTTAAGGCTCAAATAATACTGAAGTAGAAATAACCCAATCATAAATAACCAGCACTTGATTAGAAATAATCCAACATAAGACCACATGACTAAAGCCTAATAAGAAAAATATACAATAGAAAGATTCACAAGACATACAAATTTAGATTTGTTATACCTAACTTTTTATAACTGTGAAATGTTCTTCTAAACCAAGTACAAGTTTTTGCCATAAAATGTACCTTTTTGGGGGCTTCCCAGGTGGCACTAGTGCTAAAGAACCCATTTGCCAATACAGGACACAAAAGAGATGTGGGCTCGATCCCTGAGTAGGGAAGATCCCCTGGAGGAGGGCATGGCAACCCACTCCAGTGTTCTTGCCTGGAGAATTCCATGAACTGGGGAGCCTGGCGGGCTACAGTCCATGGGGTGGCAAAGAGTCAGAAACAGCAGAAGCAACTTAGCACACATGCAAGCACATCCCTTATTTGATATAAAAATAACTATTGGCTTTATTTTGTATTGGTATAGTATCTTTTCCTATTATTTTACATTTAATCTTTCTGGGTCTTACAATTATGATATTGCAAGCATTCTGACATTGCTTTTTAGTTGGATTATTATTAAATAATTTTAATTGCAATACTGTATGAACATTGTGCAGACAAAGTAAAATGAGTCTGATCCATATTTATAATCTCATATAGAGAATACTAATGTGGATAAGCATGAATAACTGAATATATGAATGTAGGCAAACTTGTAACCTACTTTAAGTTTCACATTCTTAAAGGCAAAACTTAGGCAATCTAAAACTTTTTTTAAATTAAGAGACGTAGGTAGGTGAGTTTCCAGACTGTTTAATAGATGGGAAAGGCTGGTATAGCTTTAAGGCTTTTAAAGAAGATCTCATTAGAATTACTTTAGAAAGCAAAATTTTGTTGTTGTTTAATCACTAAGTTGTGTCCAACTCTTTTGCAGCCCCATGGACTACAGCCCACCAGGCTCCTGTGTCCTTTGATTTTCTATGCAGGAGTACTGGACTGCCATTTCCTTCTCCAGGGTATCTTCTCAATCCAGGGATCGAACCTGCATCTCTCACATTGGCAGGTGGATTCTTTATCACTGAGCCACCACGGAAGCCCCAAATTAAAGCCTTCAAAATGCAAATCGGTTTATCTGATGCTTTAGAAAAAATAAGCATCACTTCTGTATTTCAATATTGCTATTCTAGACAAAAAAGCAATATTAACTTTTAAAAACTGAAAATTATACAGGTATTTAAAGTTAATTTAATACAGTCAATTGTTCCATAATTTCTACTAAAGACAAGATTAATCCCCCAACACAAAACAAACAAACCACATGTAGAACAATTTAGTTTGGTAGCTGAAAAAGACATGTTTCAGATATTTCAGTATTAAAGTTCCTGATTTTGGTGTCCTTATTCCAAGGCAATACATAGTGAATAATTTAGAAACAGAGGATTATCATGTCTTCAACATTCTCCCAAATGGTTCAGAAACTAGACACATTTCAGAGAGAAGAGAAAATAAAGCAACTGTGGAAATAACAGGGAATGTGGATGAAAGATACATCAGAGTTCTCTGTACTACTTTTGCAACTTTTCTGTAAGTTTGACAGTTGTTTCACAATAAAACAGTCATTTTAACCAAAATGAAAATAAAAATAAATGTTCCAGCATAACCAGCACCAACAACCACAGTAAAGAAAACAACAAAGTCAGAAAGGCATACAATGGGGTGATGTGACTAATGCTCACACACAAAGTCATGAATTTAAATTACAATCAGAGAGAATGAGCAAGCGCCTGTCCAGAATGAACAGTGCATCACGGTATCAGAGAGTATGTGAGGGAGTCTTCCATCACCATCATTCACGATTATAAATGGTGTTTTGAAATTAGATATTTTTGTTAGAAATTCAAATAGATTTTTCATCACACAGTATCTCACTATGGTATGAAAGTTAATATCATAAGTTTCATAATGTATCTTCAGGTCCACATGCTTTAAATTAGCAGCCTACACAGTAAAAACAATGACTAATTATTATACTTCTCACGTTAATATTAACAGGCTAATACTGCATATTAGTGATATTAACATATTGATTATGTAACATTAATGTATACTGATAGACTACAGAGATTAACACCAAACATATTTTTTTATTCTGCTTTGGATGCACATAGTTCATGCTATGTTTAGACAAAACACATTCAACAGAAACAAATAATTGAGGTAGAAATATTTAACTTATTTATGAATTAACAGTCTAACATCCTTGGAGGTACAGTTCTGCTTTAAAAGAAAAGGAGAGATGTGAAAGTTGCTAAGAGAATAAATCTTAAAAGTCTTCATCAAAAGAAAAAAACACTTTTTTCAAGTATGTGTAGTGATGAGTATTAACATTGTTTTACAACATATACATACATCAAACTACTATGCTGTACATCTAAAACTAATTATACATCAATTATGTCACAATAAAAAAGCCAGTGAGTAGAAATATGAATTTTGGTACATCATACTTTAAAACATAAATTAGAAATAACTCTTACACATGCCTCCTAAATTCATACTCGAGGTTTTTACCCCAATAACCACATTCTCCCAATATAACATTATCACATATTATATTTAAACGTCTGTATTTGTGACTGCATGGACTGTCGCCTGCCAGGCTCCTCTGTCCATGGGATTCTCCAGGCAAGAATACTGGAGTGGGTGGCCATTTCCTCCTCCAGAGGATCTTTTCCACCCAGGGGTCAAACTCAGGTCTCCTGCATTCCAGGGAGACTCTTCATTGTCTGAGCCACCAGAGAAGCCCCTATATATTTAATAGATGCTTAAAAAGAGAGGCTCTAAGAAACCACTGCCTTATATCATATATTCAAACAAGAAGGGCTATTTTAGAGGAACTCTTAATAGACCTCAGATTTACCAAAGATTTCTACTAACTCCACAAAACATTAACTAATATCCATATTTGCATCCTGAAAGCTACTCTCTGATATGCCTGATACAGGGCTTCCCTGATAGCTCAGTCGGTAAACAATCTGCCTGCAATGCAGGAGACCCGGGTTCAATTCCTGGGTTGGGAAGATCCCCTAGAGAAGGGATAGGCTACTCACTCCAGTATTCTTGGGCTTCCCTTGCAGCTCAGCTGGTAAAGAATCCACCCACAAGGCAGGAGACCTGCGTTCAATCCCTGGGTGGGGAAGATCCCTTGGAGAAGAAGGGAAAAGTAACTGCAGTATTCTGGCCTGGAGAATTCCATGGACTGTATAATCCATGGGGTCACAAAGAGTTGGACACGACTGAGCGACTTTCACCTCTCTGATCTATTGAGTTCAGAGTTTACCAAATAACAGTCATAAATAAATAATTGTTCCATGAGAATCAAACACTCTGGGAAAATATGAAAAAGCTAAGTTACTAAAATAAACTGGTATAGGGCAAAGATAGCAATTATCTCAAGTGACTATTCTTCATAATAACGTTGATATTGTTATTCTGAAACTACTACACACATTAGGACAAAGCAAATTTGTCACAATGTTATTTCTAACTTTTTATTTTATATTGGGAGTATAGCTGATTAACCATGTTGTGACAGTTTCAGGTACACAGCAGAGAGACTCAGCCATATAAATGTTATTTTTTTAAAAAAAACAAGATATTCAACATATATGGGAAGAAAGATACAAATATCAAAGGAGTTAAGAATCTAAATTTGAATAGGAAGTATTCAATTTAGGATCTATTTTTCTCTTAAAAACAAAACACATTCTAAGTTCTCTTTGGGAACGCATGTACACCCATGGTGGATTCATATCAATGTATGGCAAAACCAATACAGAATTGTAAAGTAAAATAAAAAATAAATTTAAAAAAAAAAAAGCCTAGAAAACAATTACAAACTTAACGAGTGCCCAGGCTATTACTGGGGCCAGCCTGGTGGCTCAGTGGTAAAGAATCTGCCTGCAATGCAGGGTATCTTCCTGGAGAAGGAAATGGCAACCCACTCCAGTATTCGTGCCTGGGAGATCCCAGGACACAGGAGCCTGGCGGGCTACAGTCCATGGGGTTGCAAAAGAGCTGGACACGACTTGGTGACTAAACACCAACGACGAAGAATATAATTGCTAACCATCCTTGGAAAAACAGCTGATTTCTAACTCTGGTGAATCCTGGAATACGGTTCTTTACCACAAAGCACACTATCAAAGGTTTCTGGGGGTACAGAAACCAACATGAAGGTTTCCAGGACAAGTCCATCCTTCTGGTTTGCCCCAATCTTCTGAGCTCCCCTTTTTTCAATGTCTTTTTAGGCTCCTTGTTCTGCCTCTGGCCAATAAACGTTTGTATTCCAGTCTGGACTTATTTTGGCTCTCACTCTATTTTGTCACATTTCCTTGCACAATCTTTTCTACTGACAAATTTTCAACACAAGTATCTCTGCTATAACATGAGTTACTGAAAAAATCCTCAGGTTCTACAAAACTGGGCAGATCTTATAAGAAAAATAGTTTCAGCAGTCTGCTCAAAACCTACACAGCTTTGTAATCTGAGGGCTAAAAGAAAGTATAAATGGTCCCAGGGACCTGATTAGGACCGCCAGCTCACTATGAATAAAGAATGCCACAGCAATATTTAAAATGCACAAAAATAAAGTGGAAAGAATGACAATACTTTAATCAGAGCAGGACTGGCAGATACTGAGACAAAGTGGTTGAAGTGTAGCTATGAGCCAGTGGAACTGCCATTAAACACCAAGTGCCAGAAATTGGGGTTGCGCCTAATGGAGGAGGTCCCCCACCCCGAGCTACAGGCATTTGTCTCTGTGGGTTTTTCTTTTTTTTTTTCTTAAAATACAGACAAGAAAATTCCTGTTCACAGTACAATGAGTGAGCTACTTAAGTGCTCTTTTCCTGTCTGAAATGTTGGTTGCTAAGTCGTGTCCATCTCTTTGAGACCCTGTGGACTGTAGCCCACCAGGCTCCTCTGTCAGTGGAATTCTCCAGGCAAGAATATTGCAGTGGGTTGCCACTTCCTTCTCCAGGGGATCTTCCCTGACCCAGGGATGGAACTCGGGTCTCCCTCCCACATTGCAGACAGGCTCTTGACCGTCTAAACCACCAGGGAAGCTCCACTAGATGATCACACATCTGCTGCCTATCCTCTCTCTCCTTGCCTAGGGGAAGAGGAAAAAAACGGCACTCGGACCAATCTAATCTTTGCGTTGTCCTAATATCAGTTTCCCATTACCAATCACTTATGACTTAATTCATGTTGCAGAAGCATACATGAAGCATACTGTGCCTGAGTCCTCAACTTACACTTCCTACCTAGGCAGCACCCTGAGCTCCAGACCTGCAGAACTGATGAAACACTGTTGTTCAGACAACACCCTCCCACACGGATAAACCCATAGCCTTTTCACCCTGAGCTCCAGACCTGCAGAACTGATGAAACACTGCTGTTCAGACAACACCCTCCCACACAGATAAGCCCACAGGCATTTCACACCTGCTGCTGCTGTTGCTAAGTCGCTTCAGTCGTGTCCGACTCTGTGCGACCCCACAGACGGCAGCCCATCAGGCTCCTCTGTCCCTGGGATTCTCCAGGCAAGAACACTGGAGTGGGTTGCCATTTCCTTCTCCAGTGCATGAAAGTGAAAAGTCAAAGTGAAGTCGCTCAGTCGTGCCCGACTCTTAGCGACCCCATGGACTGGAGCCTACCAGGCTCCTCCATCCATGGGATTTTCCAGGCAAGAGTACTGGAGTAGGGTGCCACTGCTAACAAGGCCCCAATTAAATTCATCTCCCTTCACTCTCTCTCCAACCCACTCCCCAAATCATACTTCCTCCCAAATCTTAAATAGTCCATTGTTCATCCCACTGCCCAGTCTAAAAATCTGGAATTAATCCTTGCCTTTTTCTTCCCATTATCTCTCACACCCAATACATCACTGAATCCCACAAGTCTCCTCCTAAGTATCTCCCTTAAACCTAATTTTCTCCCCCTTCATTATCTCTACCTTAGCTCAACATCACCACAATCACTCACCTGGATCCCTGCAATAGCTTCCTGAATAATCTCTTTACATCCAATCCTATCCATGCCCCTTACACCTGTTCTTCCCATGAGAAAGTTCTGTCTAAAATTCACCATTCAAGCCATTTCCCTGGCTAAAAGCACTTAAAAATGGCTCTCCCTCTTGATATCAGGATAAACTTAATATATCTTATATAAGAGGACTGATCTAGCTTCTTGCCTTCCTCTCTAACCAAAGAACTGAACCACTTTCTCCTTCACAACCTCAAATCTAGGCACACTTAACTTTTCCCAAACATGAATTTTCTCAGCTTCACATATACTATTAATATTGTCTTCTTACACACTATCTTCTATACTCCATCAACCTTTTAACACACCTACATCAACTATATCACATTTCTCCACTCTCCCAACTTGTTTGTTCCTGGTTGACTTTTCTTTAAGTCTCAGCTTAAATAAAACTTCTTCCAGTATCCTTTCCCTACACCATCCCCATTACTAAAGTGCTTGCACATACATACACAGTTAAGGCTGGTACTCATGTATTTCCAGACCACCTTATACCCGCCTACAAGACAGTAAGCTCCATAAGGAAAGAAAACAGATTTATCTTGCTCAGTATCTTATCACCAGAGCCTAACCAGTACATCCAATAACTTTTGCTAGTTGTTCAAACAGCTGAGAGAAACCTCACATTATGCCTAAAATCAAAATGAACCTCCAGTTAGTCTTAAACCTCCTGTGTCCATATACCTTAGGAGAATGAGCTCATTTTATTGGCAAGTGGAGCTCCTCTATCCCTTTCTTCTCTGTGAAATAATCTGAAGCATGAATAAGGCACAAAGCCCTCTAGACCACAAATCATCCAACTCTGCATCATGGGGGTAAAATAGAGGCAGGATGAGAATGGCACAGACCAAGACCTAGTATGCTTCCCTGGTGGCTCAGACAGTAAAGAGTCTGCCCACAATGTGGGAGAACAGGGTTCGATCCCTGGGTCAGGAAGATCCCCTGGAGAAGGGAATGGCAACTCACTCCAGTATTCTTGCCTGGAGAATCCCATGGACAGAGGATCCTGGCAGGCTACAGTCCATGGTGTCACAAAGAGTCAGACACGACTGAGTGACTAACACTTTCACAGTTAAAAGGGAAATGAATGAAAATCCTGACCATTCGGACCACAGGGAATGGCCAAGGAAAAAGGAAAAGAATTCCCTGTAGATCTGAGAATCTGCAAGTCTACAAAAGTTGCCAAGAATACCCACATACATGGAAAGTTAAAACTCCTACTTCCCAGAAATCAGTACCTTAAAATGAGGATAGGGATTGAGCAGAGGGCAAGCCCCAAGCAGTAAAGCGAAATTCCTGGTTAGTAAATGGAAGCACTCCCCAATTCTGTACTAGATATGTCTGGGCTAAAAGCCAGGGTGAAAAAGAGTAGAGGAAAGGACAGACTAAAAGGCCCTATCTAATAAGACAGACAATGGGTGACACGGGGTTAAACGATGGAGAAACATTTGTTAGAGGGTAATCCATCATATATTGAAAAACAGAACCCCATGCTTACCTATGAAAAAGGCTTGCTGAGAAATGAGATAACCTTAAAAATCTATTATGAGAAATTCTGCAAATAAAAGCAATCTTTACTCTCTCCTAAAATAGCAGAACAAAATATAAGTAGAGAGAATCCTATGGGGGGAGGATAGGAACTTAACCCTCTCTATCAAGAAAAAGATCTTCATCTCTTTGAAAAAATTTCATTAGTGAACACAAATGAAAATGAATGTACAGTTTATTCTAAACACTTAGAAATCCAAGGAAAATTTCCTCTCTATTCTTCCTTTCATAGATCCTGCCATGTTACCAATCTTCATTCTTTTAAAAGGCTCTTTTTCTCTTTTTTTGGTCATGCCATGCAGCTTGTGGGATTTTAATTCCCTGAGCAGGGCTCAAACTCGGGTCGTGGCAGTGAATGCACCTAGTCTTAACCACTGGACCACGAGGGAATTCCCCATATCCTTTTTTGTCTGATTATTCTCCCTCTCTTAATATACTTTACGTTTTTTCCATAAGACAACTTTGCCTGTCAATACAGTTCTTTTAACTTCCCAGGGCAAATGCACTGCAATACCTTCCTTTAGCCTCTGACTGATCATCCTTTATCCTTGCACATTCAAGTCTAGTTCCATCATACTTGCAACTGACTGCTTCCACCCTAAGCCCATAAAGGTCAATCATAGTTCAATGCATACTTGTCTCAGATTTATGTGTCTGAAATCAGGTAACCTTGATCTACACAAATAGGCTTAGCAATAAAAATGTCTATCATTTTTATTAGACAAAAACACTATAGGAAAAGAAAATTACAGGACAATATTCCTGATGAACACACATGTGAGAAACAAAATATCAGGAAACCAAATTCAACAATAAAAGAACCATATATCATGATCAAGTAGGATTTATTCCTGAGATGCAAGAATGGTCAACATATGCAATCAACGTGATATACAACATTAACAAAATGAAGGATAAAAATCACATGATCATCTCAATAGATGCAGAAAAAGCATTTGACAAAATTTGACATTTTTTTATGATAAAAACCCTCAACAAGTTAAATAGAGATGAAATGTACCTCAACATAATAAAGTCCATATATGACAAGCCCACAGCTAATATCATACTCAATAGTGAAAAGCTGAAAGCCTTTCCTCTTATGATCAGGAATAAGATAAAGATGCCCACTCTCACCACTTTTATTCACCATAGAAAATCTACTCCAAGCAATTAGTCAAGAAAAAGAAATAAAAGGATCTAAAGCAGAAAGGAAGTAAAATATCTGTGAAGATGACATGATCTTATATATAGGAAAGCCTAAAGATGCCACCAAAAAACTGTTCAAACTAGCAAATTCAATAAATAAAGTTGCAGAATACAAAATCAATACACAAAAGTCAGTTGTGTTTCTGTATACAAATAACTTTCAGAAAAAGAAACTAAAAAACAATCCCATTTACAACTGAATCAACAAAAACTACCTAAGAATAAATTTAACCAAGGAGGTGAAAGAGCTGCATTTACACAACTATAAGACACTGATGAAGGAAACTGAAGAAGACACATATCATGGAAAGATATTCTGTGCTCATGAATTGAAAGAATTAACATTGTTTAGATGTCCATATACCCAAAGCAGCTACAGAGTCAACATAATCTCTTAAAATTCCATTGGCATTTTTCACAGAAATAGAATAATCTTAAAAATTGTATGGGGAAGGTGGTGGGAGGGGGGTTCAGGATTGGGAACTTATGTACACCCATGGCAGATTCATGTCAATGTATGGCAAAACCAATACAGTATTGTAAAGTAAAATAAATAAATAAATAAATAATAATTAAAAAAACAACAACAACAAAAAAAAAAAATTGTATGGAACCACAAAAGACCCCAAACAGCCAAAGCAATCTTGAGAAAGAAAAACAAAAGCTAGAAGGATGACACTTTGTGACTTCAAATCATATTACAAAGCTATAGTCATCCAAACACTATGGTATTGGCATAAAAACAGATGCACATATCAATGGAACCCCACTCAAAAAAAAAAAAGTAAAGGGAGCCTATAAATATTAATAAAGCCATACAATGTGGTTGATTAATTTTCAACAAAAAAGTCAAGAATCTACAATGGGGAAAGAACAAACTCTTTAATACATGGTGTTGTGAAAACTGGAATGGGAAAAAATGAAACTAAGTCCCTCACACCACACACAAAAATCAGCTCAAAATGGATTAAAGACTAGAATGGAGACCTGAAATCATCTACCATCTGAAATGGGAGAAATATCATATAACTGATAAGGGGTTAATATCCAGAATACACTTAGCTCTCCATACCTGCAGATTCAACCAACTGAATTGAAAATATTTGGAAGAAAAAATTTCCAAAAGTTCCAAAAAGCAAAATTTGAATTTTGCTGTGCAACATCAACTATTAACATTGTATTTACACAGCATTTACATTATATTAGGTATAAGTAACCTAGAGATAATTCAAAGTTTATGAGAAGATATGCATAGGTTATATGCAAATACTATGCCATTTATGTGAGGGACTAGCCGCTCAGTTGTGACTCTCTGTGATCCCACAGACTATAGCCCACCAAGCTCCTCTGTCCATGGAATTCTCCAGACAAGAATATTGAAGTGGGTTTCCATTCCCTTCTCTAGGGGATCTTCCCAACCCAGGGATGGAAACTGGGTCTCCAACACTGAAGGCAGCTTCATTCCCATCTGAGCCAACAGAGGACCCAAAGGGGACACTGAAGCTGCCTGGGCTGGAAATCAAACCCAGGCCTCCCGTGTGGCAAGCGAGAACTCTACCACTGAACCACCTATGCATCAGTGAGCATCCACAGATTTTATTATCCATGGCAGAGGGGAGGGGGCATTGTCTTGGAAGCAATCCCCTGTGGATACAAAGGGGCTGCTGCTAAGTCGCGTCAGTCATGTCCGACTCTGTGCAACCCCATAGACGGCAGCCCACCAGGCTCCCCCGTCCCTGGGATTCTCCAGGCAAGAACACTGGAGTGGGTTGCCATTTCCTTCTCCAAAGGGGCAACTGTATACAAAAAATTCACACAACTCAATAGCAAAAAAACAATCCAATTGAAAAGTGGGCACAAGACCTGAGCATTACTCCAAAGAAGGTATATAAAATAGCCAACAGGTACATGAAAAGGCATTCAACATCTGTCAATAGCACAATGAGGTATCACCTCACATCTGTTAAGATGTCTATCATTAAAGAGACAAATGATAAACACTAGCAAGGATGTAGAGAAAAGGGAACACTTGTACTGTTGGTGGCAATGAAAAATGGTACAGCCCCTATGTAATATAGTATGGAGATTCTTCAAGAAATTAAAAGCAGGGTGGACTCCAGGAGGTGGTGATGGACAGTGAGGCCTGGCGTGCTGCAGTTCATGGGGTCATAAAGAGTCAGACACAACTGAGCGACTGAACTGAACTTAACCATGTTATCTAGAAATTCCACTTCTGGGTATACATCTAAAGAAAATGAAGTCATTGTCTTGAAGAGTTATCTGTACTCCCATGTTTGCTGCAGCATTATTCACAATAGTCAAGACGTGAAACGTGAAACAACCTATATGCCTGTCCATAGATAAATGGATAAAGAAAATGTGGTGTGTGTGTATTCACACACATATATAATATGAATATATAGCATATTATATATAGTGATTATGTAATATACACATAGTATAAATTACATATATATATAAAATTGGAATATCATTCAATCTTAAAAAAGGAAATTCTGCCATTTGCAATAATACAGATAACCCTGGAGGGTGTTATGCTAAGTGAAATAAGCCAGAGGAGAAAGACAAATACTGGGTAATATCACTTATTTTGAGGAACAACTACAACAAAAAGTATGATTCATACACTCAGAGCCTTGAACTGAGGTTGCCAGGACTCGGCAGTGGGGAAAATATGAAGACATTGTTTAACAGACACAAACAAAAGAGACAAAAAAGACAAAAGTTATCAGATGAATAAGATCAGAGGATCCTTTCATAATATATTCCCTTCACAATGTATTTATATCAGCAAGTTACATACTTCAGTTGCAATTTACCTATCAATTACACCTCATTCTAGTTGTAAGAATTATTATGATTTTCATTTCACTGGAGGAAGGTTGGTCATTCTAAACTCTTTTTTTGTAACATGGCTAGGCCTCTCAATTAGTCTTCAAACAAAACATCACTAATAAATGGTGTGCAGGAGCAAATACATGATTGATTTTCTATGCATAGCCCTTTCTATCTTTATTGCATGAAAAAGAACATTCTTTGGTTGGTGGAATACAGCCTTCACAATGAAAGTCTCAAGCATGAGCAACTGAAATGGCTAAAATGTAAATTTAGAATGTTTTCCAGGCTGTGTTAATGACTTAATAATATCTGATCTTTTGAAAGCTTCTTGGCTGGTTTCTCATTTAAAAATGGCATGGCCCATGAAAGTCTCACTGTTCTCATCATACTACAATGTACACACATTAAAGAGTATTATAAAAATGTTTTGTAATCAAGATATTTAAATGGCATGGGGGGATAGGTATACCAAAGTTAAAAGCTTCTTTAAAAATCTTCTTTAACATAGTTAATAAAGAAGACATACAGATGACTAATATACACATGAAAAGATGCTCAACATCACTCATTATCACAGAAATGCAAATCAAAACCACAATGAGGTACCATCTCACGCCGGTTAGAATGGCTGCTATCAAAAAGTTCTAAAACAATAAATGGAGAGGGTGTGTAGAAAAAGGAACCCTCTTACACTGTTGGTGGGAATGCAAACTAGTACAGCCACGATGGAGAACAGTGTGGAGATTCCTTAAAAAACTGGAAATAGAACTGCCATATGACCCAGCAATCCCACTGCTAGGCATACACACAGAGGAAACCAGAATTGCAAGAGACACATGTACCCCAATGTTCATCACAGCACTCTTTATAATAGCCAGGACATGGAAGCAACCCAGATGTCCATCAGCAGACAAATGGATAAGAAAGCTGTGGTACATATACACAATGGAATATTACTCAGCCATTAAAAAGAATATATTTGAATCAGTTCTAATGAGGCAGATGAGACTGGAGCCTATTATACAGAGTGAAGTAAGTCAGAAAGAAAAACACCAATATAGTATATTAATGCATATATATGGAATTTAGAAAGATGATAACAATGACCCTATACATGAGACAGCAAAAGAGACACAGATATAAAGGACAGACTTTTGGACTATGTGGGAGAGGGCAAGGGTGGGATGATTTGGGAGAATGGCATTGAAACATGTATATTATCATATGTGAAACAAATTGCCAGTCCAGGTTCAATGCATGAGACAGGGTGCTCAGGGCTGGTACACTGGGATGACCCTGAAGGATGAGATGAGGAGGGAGGTGGGAGAGGGGTTCAGGATGGGGAACACATGTACACCCATGGCTGATTCATGTCAATGTATGGTGAAACCTCCAATGTAATTAACCTCCAATTAAAATAAATAAATTTATTTTTTTAAAAAAGCAATGCAAGAAAAAAATAAATAAAACAGAACAAAGATGTCTTACAGACCTTTGCAGTACATCAAGCTAATTCAATCTATGAGACTATTAATTCTTTTCACAAGAACATGTCTTAGTGACATTAATCAGTGGCTCAACTTAATCTGACTCAGCAGGTCCCACTTAACTGAGCACTAGTCAGTTTTCCATGGGTCTGGTTTGTGGCCCAGAAAGCCTTTCGGAGACTGTATATGCTCAGTGCTTCCAACCCAGTTCCCACTTTTTGTCTATTCATCAGAATATGCCCCTTCTAAAGTATGCCTTGAAACCTTAATTTTCCATTTATACTGATCACAAATCCTTCTGCTGGCAGCATCTACAGGACACTTTAAGAAACACAAAAACAATACCATATTGTATACATATTTTGAGTTGGGGGAACTAATTTTGTTTCTATGGTAAAATGCATTGGTGGGAAGAGAAAAGGGAGGAAGGGAGAGAGAAAGGGACAAAGAAAGAAAAGAATCAAAAGTTCTTTAAATTCAATTCAGTTGGGAAGGAAATGCAGGTACATTTACACATACAAAATAGAAATGATTTTTTTCTCTTCTATATATATTTAAAATTAATTTTAATTTTAAAGTAAGTTTGCCTTCCTGTTATATATTAACTTAAGAAAATATGACTTTAGATATTTAAAATAAAAGGTAAAGGAACTTAAAATTCTTTCTTCCTGGAAACAGAATAAATTATTCTTTCAAATTGCTATTCAGAATAATTTGGTATATTTCAGAAACATTGTAAAGATATAATCTTACATAGTTTTGATTAACCAAGTAGAAAACCACTCAGAAACATTTTATTTTACTGCATATCAAAATATCAAATAAACTGTGAATTTCCAAAAGCTGAAACATAATAGAATTTAGTCATCCTCTCTACATAGGACATCCTCTCTACTCTTCATGGTAAACATTAAGAGACTGTAAAACTGTCATTCTCCTTACTGAAAAAAAATTTTTTTTTCTATAGTAAAAAGAAAAAACTAAAAATCAAGCTCTACGGAGCCATCTTTTGGACTGTTCAAGTTTTCTTGTAATTCATTCTTACAGGAAACAATTTATTGATCAGACTCAAGATAAAGACAGAGACAAAACTATTTGGCTACCTTTTTTTTTTTAAGCTACATTTCCCCTATCTTATTCTCATACTTTTATATTAGGATTTAAAACATATCCATAAAACAACTACATATAATACTAAAATTCTACTAAACATTCTGAAAATAAAAAGGCCCTTTGCATAAAAACTATGCGCTCTCAACACTTTAAGGCAGCAGCTCCAAAAGTGAGGCAGGCTCACTGTCACCAGCAGCAGCATCGTCTGGGTCGTCTAGAAATGCAAATTCTTAGGCCATCCTTCAAACTGACTAAACTGGAATTTGGAATGGGAAATCTACCTTTTAACAAGTCCTTGGATTTTGATGTGGTAAAGAATCCACCCACCAGAAGACCTAAACAGACATTTCTCTGAAGAAGACAAACTGATCGCGAATAAACACATGAAAAGATGCTCAACATCACTCATTATTAGAGAAATGGAAATCAAACTACAATAAGGTATCACCTCACAGTCAGAATAGCCATCATCAAAAAATCAACAATAAACACTGGAGAGGGTGAGGAGGAAAAGAACACTATTGTATTGTTGGTGGGAATGCAAATCTAGAAAGATGGTACTGATGAACCTATCTGCAGGGCAGCAATAGAGACACAGAGATAGAGAACAGACTTGTGGACACAGAAGGGAAGGAGAGGGTGGGATGGACTGAAAGAGTAGCACTGAAACATATACAGTGCCATATGTAAAATTAGAGAGCCAGTGTAAATATGCTATATGACACAGGGAGCTCAAATCTGGTGCTCTGTGACAACCTGGGGGGTTTGGGGGATGGGGCAGGACATGCGAGAGAGGTTCAAGAAGAAGGAGACATATATATTCATGACGGACTCATGTTGATATATGGCAGAAACCAAAAGAATATTGAAAGCAATTATCCTCCAGTCAAAAATAAATAAATTAAAAAAAAAAAAAAGAAGAATCTGCCTGCCAATGCAAAAGACATGGGTTCAATCCCTGGGTCAAGAAGATCCCCTAGAGAAGGAAATGGCAACCCACTCCAGTATTCTTGCCTGGAAATTCCTATGGACAGAGGAGCCTGGTGGGCTACAGTCCATAGGGTTGCAAAAGAGTTGGATAAAAGTGAGCAATGGGGTTGCAAAAGAGTTGGACAAAACTGAGCAACTAAACAGCAACAGCGGCAACTTGTAAGAACCACTGCCTTCAGGGAATTCTGAAAAAAGTCCACAGCTAACACTGAACTACTAGTCAGGAATCACTAGTACATCAGCAGTTCATTACCTTATGCTTCATGCTGGAATTACCAGAGAGCTTTAAAAATGCATCAGACCTGCTCCAATATCCGATTAATGGTCCTGGGAGATAAGTAAAGCCCGAGCACTGGGGTTTCTGAAAATCTCTAAGGTGATTCTAAAAGGCAGCCAAAGTTGAGAGCCACAGATCTAGGGGGTTACATTTTCAAAAGTTAAAGTTCACGGAGTCTTAGGTTAAGCAATGTTTGTAAATGAGACATGAACAGTTAGCCTTCAAGAAAAAGCATAGCCAGAAGGAACAACAGAAAAAAAAAGAGTCCTCAACAAGCTTTCAGATTCCATCTCACAATTTAGTGAGCCAGAAAGATCCTCAGAAAGACGTAGAGACTAGAACAACAGACTGAGAACACTGCACGCGCATTTGGTTCTCAGTTCAGGTCAGGCAGCAGGCAGGGTGCCAATGACCTTTTTATCACTAACTCGGATGGAAAAGTGGACCAGAGAGCAAGGATTTCAGTTTCACACCTCTCAGGGTATACAAACATGATGTCTGATGTTAGTAAGCCATGGAGTACCAGAGTAAGGACCCCCACCAGTTACAGGTAAGGTCCAAAGTGTGACCAGGCTGGAGGACTTCTAATGTAATTTTATTTTGAGAACACTGCCATGTTAAGAATAACAAAATGCCCTTTCAATGCAACGTTTAATACCTAGTTTATTTCCTTGACATGATTTTAACTCTGTATTATTATTTTCAACCAAAATCATAGATTAAATAATTTGACATTATTTGAAATGTGAAAAAATACAACAGTTAGCTTTCAAAACCAAGATACATACAAAATCCTATTACAAGAAGAACTGCTTCGTGTCGAGTCTATAAATTTTACTCTTTCAAAGGCTATAAGATGTTTATTATCTAAAGTAAAATTTTCAATAAATAATTTGTTAAATATTTACTGTGTATTCACTAGTTGCTATGGAAATGTTAAAAAGTAGTTGTTGCCTTTATAAACCATCTAACATACTTAGGTACATTTCATAATAACTGACAACAAGAATAAATGCCATATTTGCAGTAAAGTTTGAATGAACCAAGTCAATGAAGAAAGAAATCACATCAAACCACAGTGGTATTTAAGACTTAAAAAAGAAAAAAAAAAGACTTAAAAAAGATAGGGTAGAACTGCAGTCTTTAAGGATGAATTATAAGTAGAGTAGATATGGGGCACTGTAGTTAGCAGACGTGATAGAAGAAAAGAGATGTTTTTGTTCCTTTGTTTTAAAGGGGCAGGGCTGACAATATGTTGCTGTTGTTCAGCTGTGAAGTTATGTCCAACTTTTTGCGAACCCATGGACAGCAGCACGCCAGGCTTCCTTGTCCTTCACTATCTCTGGAGTTTGCTCAAAACTCATGTCCTTTGACTTAGTAATGGCATCCAATCATCTCGTCTTCTGCCATCCCCTTCTCCTCTCTTCAGTCTTTCCCAGGATCAGGGTCTTTTCCAGTGAGTTGGCTCTTTGCATCAGGTAGCCTAAACACTGAAGCTTCAGCATCAGTCCTTCCAATGAATATTCAGGGTTGATTTCCTTTAGGATTGACTGGTTTGATCTCCTTGCTATCCAAGGAATTCTCAAGACTCTTCTCCAGCACCACAGTTTGAAGACATCAGTTCTCGAGCACTTGGCCTTCTTTATGGTTCAACTCTCACCTCTACATATGACTACTGGAAAAACCATAGCTTTGACTATACAGACCTTTGTTAGCAAAGTGATATCTCTGCTTTTTAATATGCTGTCTAGGCTTGTCAGATCTTTCTTTCCAAGGAGCAAGCATCTTTTAACTTTGTGGCTGCAGTCAGGGTCTGCAGTGATTTGGGAGCCCAAGAAAATCAAAACTGTCACTGTTTCTACTTTCCCTCCATCTATTTGCCATGAAGTAATAGGACTGGTTGCCATGATCTTCATTTTTTGAATACTGAGTTTTAAGCCCGATTTTTCACCTTCATCAGGAAGCTCTTTAGTTCCTCTTCAATTTCTGCCATTACAGTGGTATTATCTGCATATCTGAGGTTATTGATATTTCTCCCCACAATCTTGATTCCAGCCTGAGGTTCATCCTGACCATCATTTCACATGATGTACTCTTTATAGAAATTAAATGAGCAGGATGACAATATACAGCCTTGATATACTGCTTTTTCTATTTGAAACTAGTCTATTGTTCCACGTTTGGTTCTGTTGCTTCTTGGCCTGCATACAGATTTCTCAGAGACAGGTAAGGTGGTCTGGTATTCCCATCTCTTGAAGAAATTTCCACAGTTTGTTGTGATCTACACAGTCAAAGGCTTTAGCTTAGCCAATGAAGCAGAAGTACATGGTTTTTTGGAATTCCCTTGCTTTTTCTATAATCCAATAGATGTTCACAATTTCATCTCTAGTTCTTCTGCCTTTTTGCATTTTTTTGTTTACTTTAATTGGAGGCAAATTACTTTACAATATTGTAGTGGTTTTTGCCATACACTGACATGAATCAGCCATGGGCTTATATGTGTTCCCCATCGTGAACCCCCTCCCACCTCCCTCCGCATCCCATCCCTCAGGGTCATCCCAGTGCACCAGCCCAGAGCACCCTGTCTCATGCATCGAACCTGGACTGTCAATCTGTTTCACATATGATAATATACATGTTTCAGTGCTATTCTCTCAGATCATCACACCCTGGCCTTCTCCCACAGAGTCCAAAAGACTGTTCTATACACCTGTGTCTCTTTTGCTGTCTTGCATATAGAGTTATCATTACCATCTTTCTAAATTCCATATATATGTGTTAATATACTGTATTGGTGTTTTTCTTTCTGGCTTACTTCACTCTGTATAATAGGCTCCAGTTTCATCCACCCCAATAGAACTGATTCAAATGTATTCTTTTTAATGGCTGAGTAATAAGCTGGTTTTAGAAAAGGCAGAGGAACCAGAGATCAAATTGCCAACATCTGCTGGATCATCGAAAAAGCAAGAGAGTTCCAGAAAAACATCTATTTCTGCTTTATTGACTATGCCAAAGCCTTTGACTGTGTGGATCACAATAAACTGTGGAAAATTCTGAAAGAAATGGGAATACCAGACCACCTGACCTGCCTCTTGAGAAACCTATATGCAGGTCAGTAAGCAACAGTTAGAACTGGACATGGAACAACAGACTGGTTACAAATAGGAAAGGGAGTACATCAAGGCTGTATATTGTCACCCTGCTTATTTAACTTATATGCAGAGTACATCATGAGAAATCCTGGACTGGTTGAAGCACAAGCTGGAATCAAGATTGCTGGGAGAATTATCAATAACCTCAGATATGCAGATGACACTACCCTTATGGCAGAAAGTGAAGAGGAACTAAAAAGCTTCTTGATGAAAGTGAAAGAGGAGAGTGAAAAAGTTGGCTTAAAGCTCAACATTCAGAAAACTAAGATCATGGCATCCGGTCCCATCACTTCATGGGAAATAGATGGGGAAACAGTGGAAACAGTGTCAGACTTTATTTTGGGGGGCTCCAAAATCACTGCAGATGGTGACTGCAGCCATGAAATTAAAAGACGCTTACTCCTTGGAAGGAAAGTTATGACCAACCTAGATAGCATATTCAAAAGCAGAGACATTACTTTGCCAACAAAGGTCCGTCTAGTCAATGCTATGGTTTTTCCAGTAGTCATGTATGGATGTGAGAGTTGGACTGTGAAGAAAGCTGAGCACTGAAGAACTGATGCTTTTGAACTGTGGTGCTGAAAAGACTCTTGAGAGTCCCTTGGACTGCAAGGAGATCCAAACAGTCCATCCTAAAGAAGACCAGTCTTGGGTGTTCATTGGAAGGACTGATGCTGAGGCTGAAACTCCAATACTTCGGCCATCTCATGCAAAGAGTTCACTCATTGGAAAAGACCCTGATGCTGGGAGAGATTGGGGGCAGGAGGAGAAAGGGACAACAGAGGATGAGATGCCTGGATGGCATCATCGACTCAATGCACATGAGTTTGGGTGAACTCCGGGAGTCGGTGATGGACAGGGAGGCCTGGTGTGCTGCAACTGATGGGGTTGCAAAGAGTCGGACATGACTGAGCAACTGAACTGAACTGAATATTCCATTTTGTATATGTACCATTCGTCTGCTGATGGACATCTAGGTTGCTTCCATGTCCTGGCTATTGTAAACAGTGCTGTGAACAGTGGGGTACATGTGTCACTTTCAGTTCTGGTTTCCTCGGTGTGTATGCTCAGTAGTGGGATTGCTGGGTCATATGGCAGTTCTATTTCCAGCTTTTAAGGAATCTCCACAGTGTTCCCCACAGTTGCTGTACTAGTTTGCATTCCCACCAACAGTGTAAAAGGGTTCCCTTTTCTTTGCACCCTCTCCAATATTTATTGTTTGTAGACTTTTTGATAGCAGCCATTCTGACCAGCATGAGATGGTACCTCATTGTGGTTTTGATTTGCAATTCTCTGATAATGAGTGATGTTGAGCATCTTTTCATGTGTTTGTTAGCCATCTATATGACTTCTTTGGAGAAATGTCTGTTTAACTCTTTGGCCCATTTTTTGATTGGGTCGTTTATTTTTCTGGAATTGAGCTGCAGGAGTTGCTTGTTATTTTTGAGATTAATTCTTTGTCAGTTGCTTCGTTTGCTATTATTTTCTCCCATTCTGAAGCCTGTCACCTTACTTATAATTTGCTTCATTATGCAAAAGCTTTTAAGTTTAATTAGGTCCCATTTGTTTATTTTTGCTTTTATTTCCATTACTCTGGGAGGTGGGTCATAGAGGATCCTGCTGTGATTTATGTCAGAGAGTGTTTTGCCTATGTTTTTCTCTAGGAGTTTTATAGTTTCTGGTCTTACGTTTAGATCTTTAATCCATTTTATTCTCATGTATGGTGTTAGAAAGTGTTCTAGTTTCATTCTTTTACAAGTGGTTGGCCAGTTTTCCCAGCACCACTTTTTAAAGAGATTCTCTTTTCTTCATTGTATATTTTTGCCTCCTTTGTCAAAGATAAGATATCCATAGGTGCATGGATTTATCTCTGGGCTTTCTATTTTGTTTCATTGATCTATATTTCTATCTTTGTGCCAGTAACATACTGTCTTGATGACTGTTGCTTTGTAGTAGAGCCTGAGGTCAGGCAGGTTGATTCCTCCAGTTCCATTCCTCTTTCTCAAGATTGCCTTGGCTACTTGAGGTTTTTTGTATTTCCATACAAATTGTGAAATTATTTGCTTTAGTTCCCTGAAAAATACTGTTAATAGCTTGATAGGGATTGCACTGAATCTACAGATTGCTTTGAGTACTATACTCATTTTCACTATATTGATTCTTCTGACCCATGAATATGGTATATTTCTCCATCTATTTGTGTCCTCTGATTTCTTTCATCAATGTTTTATCATTTTCTACAGGTCTTTTCTTTCTTTAGGAAGATATATTCCTAAGTATTTTATTCTTTTCATTGCAATGGTGAATGGAATTGTTTCCTTAATTTCTCTTTCTGTTTTCTCATTGTTAGTGTATAGGAATGCAAAATATTTCTGAGTGTTAATTTTATATCCTGCAACTTTACTATATTCATTGATTAGCTCTAGTAATTTTCTGGTAGATCTTTAGGGTTTTCTATGTAGAGGATCATGTCATCTGCAAACACTGAGAGTTTTCCTTCTTCTTTTCCAATCTGTATTTCATTTCTTTTTCTGCTCTGATTGTTGCGGCCAAAACTTCCAGAACTATGTTGAATAGTAGTGGTGAGAGTGGGCACCCTTGACTTGTTCCTGACTTTATGGGAAATGCTTTCAATTTTTCACCATTGAGGATAGTGTTCGCTGTGGGTTTGTCATATATAGCTTTTATTATGTTGAGGTATGTTCCTTCTATTCCTGTGTTCTGGAGAGTTATAAATGGATGTTGAATTTTTCAAAGGCTTTCTCTACATATATTGAGATAACCATATGGTTTTTATCTTTCAATTTGTTAATGTCATGTATTACACTGATTGATTTGTGGATATTAAAGAATCCTTGCATCCCTGGGCTAAAGCCCACTTGGTCATGATGTATGATCTTTTAAATATGTTGTTGGATTCTGTTTGCTAGAATTTTGTTAAGGATTTTTGCATCTAAGTTCATTGGTGATATTGGCCTGTAGTTTTCTTTTTTGTGTGTGTGGCATCTTTGTCAGGTTTTGGTATTAGGGTGATGGTGGCCTCATAGAATGAGTTTGGATCTTTACCTTCCTCTGCAATTTTCTGGAAGAGTTTGAGTAATATAGGCTTTAGCTCTTTTCTAAATTTTTGGTAGAATTCAGCTGTGAAGCTGTCTGGTCCTGGGCTTTTCGCTGCTGGAAGATTTCTGATTATAGCTTTGATTTCCATGCTTTTGATGGTCTGTTAAGATTTTCTATTTCTTCCTGGTCCAGTTTTGGAAAGTTATACTTTTCTAAGAATTTGTCCATTTCTTCCAAGTTGTCCATTTTATTGGCATATAGTTGCTGATAGTAGTCTCTTATGATCCTTTGTATTTCTGTGTTGTCTATTGTGATTTCTCCATTTTCATTTCTAATTTCGTTGATTTGATTCTTCTCACTTTGTTTCTTGATGAGTCTGGCTAATAGTTTGTCAATTTTATTCATCTTCTCAAAGAACCAGCTTTTAGCTTTATTGATTTTTGCTATGGTATCTTTTGTTTCTTTTGCATTTATTTTTACCCTAATTTTAAAGATTTCTTTCCTTCTACTAACCCTGGGGTTCTTCATTTCTTCCTTTTCTAGTTGCTTTAGGTGTAGAGTTCAGTTATTTATTTGACTTTTTTTGTTTGTTTGTTTCTTGAGGAATAAGGAATAAGAATGTATTACTATGAACCTTCCCCTTAGCACTCCTTTTACAGTGTCCCATAGGTTTTGAGTTGTTGTGTTTTCATTTTCATTCGTTTCTATACATATTTTGATTTATTTCTTCAATAATCTGTTGGTTATTCAGAAGCATGTTGTTCAGCCTCCATATGTTGGAATTTTTAAGTTTTCTTCCTGTAACTGATATCTAATCTTACTACATTGTGGTCAGAAAAGATGCTTGGAATGATGTTAATTTTTTAAAATTTACCAAGACTAGATTTATGGCCCAGGATGTGATCTAGCCTGGAGAAGGTTCCGTGTGCACTTGAGAAAAAGGTGAAATTCATTGTTTGGGTGTGAAATGTCCTATAGATATCAATTAGGTCTACCTGGTCCATTGTGTCATTTAAAGTTTGTTTTTCCTTGTTAACTTTCTGTTTAGTTGATCTATCCATAGGTGTGAGTGGGGTATTAAAGCCTCCCAATATTATTGTGTTATTGTTAATTTCCCCTTTCATACTTGTTACCATTTGCTTTACATATTGTGGTGCTCCTATGTTGAGTGCATATATATTTATAATTGTTATATCTTCTTCTTGGATTGATCCTTTGATCATTATGTAGTGTCCTTTGTCTCTTTTCACAGACTTTATTTTAAAGTCTATTTTACCTGATATGAGTATTGCTACTCCTGCTTTTTTTTTTGGTCTCCATTTGTGTGAAATATCTTTTTCCAGCCCTTCACTTTCAGTCTGTATATGTCCCTTGTTTTGAGGCAGGTCTCTTGTAAACAGCATATATAGAGGTCTTGTTTTTGTATCCATTCAGCCAGTTTTTGTCTTTTGGTTGGGACATTCAACCCATTTACATTTAAGGTAATTACTGACAAGCATGATCCCATTACCATTTACTTTGTTGTTTTGGGTTTGAGTTTATACACCCTTTCTGTGTTTCTGTCTAAAGAAGATCCTTTAGCATTTGTTGAAGAGCTGGTTTGGTGCTGTTGAATTCTCTCAGCTTTTGCTTGTCTGTAAAGCTTTTGATTTCTCCTTCATATTTGAACGAGTTCCTTGCTGGGTACAGTAATATGGGTTGTAGGTTTTTCTCTTTCATCACTTTAAGTCTGTCCTGCCAATCCCTTCTGGCCTGAGAGTTTCTATTGAAAGATCAGCTGTTATCCTTATGGGAATCCCCTTCTGTGTTGTTGTTTATCCCTTGCTGCTTTTAATATTTGTTCTTTGTGTTTAATTTTTGTTAATTTGATTAATATTGTCTTGGGGGGTTTCACCTTGGGTTTATCCTGTTTGGGACTCTCTGGGTTTCTTGGACTTGTTTTCAACTATTATCTCCTCAAGTATTTTCTCATGGTCTTTCTTTTTGTCTTCTTCTTCTGGGACTCCTATGATACAAATGTTGGGGTATTTCACATTGTCCCAGAAATCCCTGAGGTCGTCCTCATTTCTTTTAATTCTTTTTTCTTTTTTCCTCTATGCTTCATTCACTTCTACCATCTATCTTCTACCTCACTTATCCTATCTTCTGCCTCCATTATTCTACTGTTAGTTCCCTCCAGAGTGCTTTTGATCTCATTTATTGCATTATTCATTATTAATTGACTCTTTTTTATTTCTTCTAGGTCCTTGTTAAACATTTCTTGAATCTTCTCAGTCGTTGTCTCCAGCCTATTTATCTGTGATTCCATTTTGTTTTCAAGATTTTGAATCATTTTTACTATCATTATTCTGAATTCTTTTTCAGGTAGACTCCCTATCTCCTCTGCTTTTGTTCAGTTTGGTGGGCATTTATCATGTTCCTTTACCTGGTGAGTATTCCTATGCCTTTTCATCTTGTTTAGATTGCTGTGTTTGGGGTGGCCTTTCTGTATTCTGGTAGTTTTGGTTCCTCTTTATTGTGGAGGTTCCTCCCCGTGGGTGGTGTTGGACGAGTGGCTTGTCAAGGTTTCCTGGTTAGGGAAGCTTGTGTTGTTGTTCTGGTGGGTGGGGCTTAATTTCTTCTCTCTGGAGTGCAATAAAGTGTTCCGTAATGAGTTCTGAAATGTCTGTGGGTTTGGTGTGACTTTGGGCAGCCTGTATATTGAAGCTCAGGGCTATGTGCCTGCGTTGCTAGAGAATTTGCATGGTATGTCTTGCTCTGGAACTTACTGGTTCTTGGGTGTTGCTTGGTTTCAGTGTAGGTATGGAGGCTTTTAGATGATCTCTTATCAATTAATGTTCCCTGGAGTCAGGAGTTCTCTGGTGTTCTCAGGTTTGGGGCTTAAGCCTCCTGCCTCTGGACTTCAGTCTTATTCTTACAGTAGCCTCAAGACATCTCCATCCATACAGCACTGATGATAAAACTTGTAAGTTAATGGTGAAAAGATTCTCCACAGTGAGGCACACCCAGAGAGGTTCACAGAGTTACATGGAGAAGAGAAGAGAGAGGAGGGAGATAGAGGTGACCAGGATGAGAAGAGGGGGAATCAAAAGAGGAGAGAGCAAGCTAGCCTGTAATCAACTCCCTATGTCCTTTCCACAGTCTGGAACCCTCAGAGAGGTTCACAGAGTTACATAGAGAAGAGAAGAAGGAGGCAGGAAATAGAGGTGAGCAGGTGGAGAAGAGGGGGAATCAAAAGGAGAGAGATAGATCTAGGCTGTACTCTATTTCCTAGGTGTTCTCCACAGCCCAGAACACACAGAGATTCACAGAGTTGGGTTGAGAAGAGAAGGGGGAGGGAGGAGATAGAGGTGACCTGGGGGAGAAAAAGGAGAGTCAAAAGGGGGAGAGAGTAATCAAGGCAGTAATCACACTCCCAAGTAAGAATGGGTACTGAAGACTGGATTCTTAAATGTACAAAATTGATAACAAATACCAAAAAGCAAATATTAAAAATCTAGAGTAGAGGTTAGACTCTCAAAAATACAGTATTAAAAAAAACAACAACAAAATCACAAGTACAAGAAATATATATGAAGTTTGCTTTAAAAATAGGGTCTTTTTTTTTTGCAAATGTTAGTAGGTTATAAAAATGAAAATTAAAGGAGTAATAGAGGCCTTAAAAAAAGAAAAAAAATTTAATTAAAAAATGATAATAGTAAAAAATATATCTAGGAATTTCTCTGGAGCTGTTGCAGGCAGTGTGGGGTCAGTTCAGTTTCAGACAGTTTCTTGTTCCAGCTTATACTTCTCAAGATCTATAGGCCCCTTCCAATGCAGTCAGTGTTAACTGCAGGGATTTTAACCTGTGGCACCTGTCACTTCCAAAGCGGTTCCCTCTATTTGGCTTGTTCTGTTTGCAGGTCTCTTCAGTGTCTAATTTCCACCCTGACACAAGGGGGTGAAGGTGGTCTCTTGTTTCAGCTCACTTGTTCAGCCATGCTGTGGGAGGGAGGAACACTGTAAACAAATATCACTGGCGTGTGTGGGGAATGCTCACAGTGTCTCAGCCACACTGGGTTTGCCCCCGCTCACAGTGTGTGTGCTTTCCCAGTCTACACAGCTCAGCCTCCAGGTTGCTCTGCAGAGAGTGAGCCCTGGGCTGTGTGCACTTCCCAGGACTAAGCCACTCAGGTTCAGTTTCTCGGGTACTCCACAAAGTCGCAGACTTGGTTGGGCCTGCGTTTTGTGTGACGAGGTGCTTGGCGATTGCACTCTCCCCAGGTGCAGTGTGTCTTATCACCTCCCCAGTCCCAGCCGCTTGGTTTCTGGAGTGGCAGTGGGAGCACCATCTCCTGTGTGCCGTGTGTCTCCTCTGGGGAGCTAATCTCTGGCTGCAACCCTGCAGGCGGATGTCAACCGCCCAGAATCTCAGGAAGTCTTGGTTAGAAACTGGAAGCCTGTTCGCAGTTTGGTAGAGGACGCCGTTTCTGGGGCTGAGTTTGACCCTTTCCGGCTCTGGCCGGCACCGCCTGCCCCTGCGTCCAGTGGGGGATGGGCCAGTCTGCAGCCGGATAGCTCCCCTCTGGTATTCGCTCAGTCCTTTGTTCTGTGAGCGGGCTGGCAGTGTGTTAGGTTAGGGCTTTTCGTGGGATAGCTCTTTCTCTCTCTCTCTGGCTATCCCACAGTTTGGGTTGCTATCTCACGTTAGCTCCCTCAGATTGCCCTCAGGGCATTCAGGCCTGGTCCTTACTCTAAACAATGCAGCCCACTCCTCTCCATTCAGCCCCCACTTGCTGGTGGCAGATGCGAGCCTCCGGGGTACATCACTGCTGGGAGTTGCCGTTAGGCACATAATCTGTGGGTTTTATTTATTTTTCCTCCTGGTTATGTTGCCCTCTGAGATTCCAAAACTCCCCCCAGACCCACCAGTGAGAGGGTTTCCTGGTGTTTGGAAACTTCTCCTCTATTAAGACTCTCTTCCCTAGACGGATCTCCATCCCTAACTCTTTTGTCTCTCTTTTTATCTTTTATATTTTGTCCTACCTCCTTTCGAAGACAATGGGCTGCTTTTCTGGGTGCCTGATGTCCTCTGCCAGTGTTCAGAAGTTGTCTTGTGGAGTTTGCTCAGTGTTCAAATGTTCTTTTGATGAATTTGTGGGGGAGAAAGTGGTCTCCCTGCCATCTTCTCCTCTGCCTTTTCTAAATCCAGTTTGTACATGTAGATGTTCTCTGTTCATGTACTATTGAAGCCTAGCTTGAAGGATTTTGAGCATTTCCTTGCTAGCATGTGAAGTGAGTCCAGTTGTATAGTAGTTTGAACATTCTTTGGGACTGGAATGAAAATTGACCTTTTCCAGTCCTGTGGCCACTGCTGAGTTTTCCAAATTTGCTGGAATATTGAGTGCAGCATTTTAACAGCACTGTCTTTTAGGATTTCAAAGAGCTCACCTGAAATTCCATTATTTCCACTAGCTCTGTTTATAGTAATGCTTCCTAAGGTCCACTTGATTTCACACTCCAGGATATCTGGCTTTAATTGAGAGACCATATCATTGTGGTTATCCAAGTCATTAAGACCCTTTTGTACAGTTCTTCTGTGTATTTTTGCCACCTCTTCTTAGTCTCTTCTGCTTCTGTTAGGTCCTTGTCATTTCCTTGCCATTTCAGTCCTTCATCATGCTCATCTTTACATGAAATGTTCCCTTGGTATATCCAATTTTCTTGAAAAGATCTCTAGTCTTTTTCATTCTATTGATCTCCTCTATTTCTTCTCCTTGTTCCTTTCTTATCTCTTCTTGTTATTCTCTGGAACTATGCATTCAGTTGGGTGTATCTTTCCCTTTCTCCTTTGTCTCACTTCTCTTCTCAGCTGTTTGTAAGGCCTCCTCAGACACTTTGCCTTCCTGGATTTCTTTTTCCTGGGGATGGTTTTGATCACCACTTCTTTTACAATGCTATAAACCTTTGTCCATAGTTCTTCAGGCACTCTACCAGATTTAATCCCCTGAATCTGTTTGTCCCCTCCACTGTATAATTATAAGGGATTTGATTTAGGTCATACCTGAATGATCTAGTGGTTTTCCCTACCGTCTTCAATTTAAGCCTGAATTTTGCAATAAGCTCATAAGCTGAGCCACAATCAGCTTCCAGTCTTGTTTTTGCTGACTGTAGAGAGCTTCTCCATCTTGGCTGCAAAGAATATAATAAATCTGATTTCTGTATTGACCACCTGCTGAAATCTATGTGTAGAGTTGTCTGTTGTGTTTTTGTAAGAGGATGTTTGCTATGACCAGTACAATCTCTTGGCAAAACTCTGTTAGCCTTTTCCCTGCTTGATTTTGTACTCCAAGGCCAAACTTGCCTGTTACTTCAGGTATCTTCTGACTTTCTACTTTTGCATCCCGATCCCCCATAATTGGATGTCAATGTTCACTCTTGCCATCTCCTGTTGACCACATCCAATTCACTTTGATTCAAAGACCTACCATTCCAGGTTCCTATGCAATATTGTTCTTTACAGTATCAGACTTTACTTTCACCACTAGACACATCCACAACTGAGCATTGTTTCTGCTTTGGCTCAGCCTCTTCATTATTTCTGGAGCTATTTCTGTGCTCCTCCCCAGTAGCAATTGGACACCTACTGACCTGGGGAGGTTCATCTTTCAGTGCCATATCTTTTTGTCTTTTCATACTGTTCATTGGGTTCTCAAGAAGAATACTAAAGCAGTTTGCCAGTCACTTCTTCAGTGGACCACATTTCGTCAGAACTCTTCACCATGACCCATCCGTCTTGAGTGCATGGCATGGCTCATAGCTTCACTGAGTTATACAAGGTTGTGATGCATGCAATCACTTTTGGTTAGTTTTCTGTGATTGTGGTTTTTATTCTAGAGACTATGGGATTATAGCTCTTGCTTCTTCTGTTCTGCCCTCTGATGGATGAGAAAAAGAGGCTTGTGCCAGCTTCTTGTTGGGAGGAACTGGTTGTGGGGAAAACTGGGTCTTGCTCTGGTGGGCAAGACCACGCTCAGTTCAGTTCAGTTCAGTCGCTCAGTCGTGTCCGACTCTTTGTGACCCCATGAATCCCAGCTCGCCAGGCCTCCCTGTCCATCACCAACTCCTGGAGTTCACTCAGACTCACGTCCATCGAGTCAGTGATGCCATCCAGCCGTCTCATCCTCTGTCGTCCCCTTCTCCTCCTGCCCCTAATCCCTCCCAGCATCAGAGTCTGTTCCAATGAGTCAACTCTTCGCATGAGGTGGCCAAAGTACTGGAGTTTCAGCTTTAGCATCATTCCTTCCAAAGAAATCCCAGGGCTGACCTCCTTTAGAATGGACTGGTTGGATCTCCTTGCAGTCCAAGGGACTCTCAAGAGTCTTCTCCAACACCACACTTCAAAAGCATCAATTCTTCTGCACTCAGCCTTCTTCACAGTCCAACTCTCACATCCATACATGACCACTGGAAAAACCACAGCCTTGACTAGAAGGACCTTAATCGGCAAAGTAATGTCTCTGCTTTTCATTATGCTATCTAGGTTGCTCATAACTTTTCTTCCAAGGAGTAAGCATCTTTTAATTTCATGGCTGCAGTCACCATCTGCAGTGATTTTGGAGCCCCCCAAAAATAAAGTCTGACACTGTTTCCACTGTTTCCCCATCTATTTCCCATAAAGTGATGGGACCGGATGCCATGATCTTAGTTTTCTGAATGTTGAGCTTTAAGCCAACTTTTTCACTCTCCTCTTTCACTTTCATCAAGAGGCTTTTTAGTTCCTCTTCACTTTCTGCCATAAGGGTGGTGTCATCTGCATATCTGAGATTATTGATATTTCTCCTGGCAATCTTGATTCCAGCTTGTGTTTCTTCCAGTCCAGCGTTTCTCGTGATGTACTCTGCATATAAGTTAAATAAGCAGGGTGACAATATACAGCCTTGATGCAGTCCTTTTCCTATTTGGAACCAGTGTTGTTCCATGTCCAGTTCTAACTGTTGCTTCCTGACCTGCATACAGATTTCTCAAGAGGCAGCTCAGGTGGTCTAGTATTCCCATCTCTTTCAGAATTTTCTACAGTTTATTGTGATCCACACAAAGGCTTTGGCATAGTCAATAAAGCAGAAATAGATGTTTTTCTGGAACTCTCTTGCTTTTTTGATGATCCAGCAGATGTTGGCAATTTGATCTCTGGTTCCTCTGCCTTTTCTAAAACCAGCTTGAACATCAGGAAGTTCACAGTTCACATATTGTTGAAGCCTGGCTTGGAGAATTTTGAGCATTACTTTACTAGCATATGAGATGAGTGCAATTGTTCGGTAGTTTGAGCATTCTTTGGCATTGCCTTTCTTTGGGGCCATGCTCAGTAAATCTTTAATCCAATCGCCTGCTGATAAGTTGGGCTGTGCTTGCTCCCTGTTAGTTGTTTGGCCTGAGGAGTCTACAGTCCAGGAGTCTACAGGCTCTATGGTAGGGCTACTGGTGACCTCTAAAAAGGACTTGGGCCAACACAGCCTCCCAGGACTGCTGCTGCCAGTGCCCCTGTCCCTGTGGCAGGCCACTTCCAACCCATGCCTCTGAAGGAGGTCCTCAATACTGACAGGCAGATCTGGCTCAGTCTCTTGTGCTGTCACTGCTCCTTTCCCCTGGGTCCTGGTGGGCACAAGATTTTATTTTTGCCTTCAAAGAGCCTCTGTTTCCCCTAGTCCTGTGGAAGTTCTGTAATCAAATCCCGTTGTCCTTTAAAGTCAGATTCCCTGGGGACCCTCAGTCCCTTTGAGAGGTTCCTCATCTGAACCACAGATAATTACAAATGACTTAACTATTTTCTCAATTTTCCCAAGGATGGTATATAACTTGTACCATTCTAGAATTAAAAGGCAGAAATAGGAATGCAGTTGTGTGTGCTAAGTCGCTCAGTCATGACTGACTCTTTGTGGCCCCATGGACCATAGCCCGCCAGGCTCCTCTGTCCATGGAATTTTCCAGGCAACTGGAGTGGGTTGCCATTTCCTACTGCAGGGAATCTTCCTGACCCAGGGATCAAACCCACATCTCTTGTGTCTCCTGCACTGGCAGGCAGATTCTTTACCACTAGCACCACCTGGGAAGTCAGAAGGAGGGAAGTTAAGTCACTACATACAATCGATGGCTTGGGTACTAGTTCCCACTTAACACGACTCAGAATCACTTAGATGATTTATCAAGACACATACTGCTGGGCTCCACCCTTGGAGTTTGACTCTGGGGGTAGGCCTCAAGAACTTGTATTTTGGGACTTCCCTGTGATCCAGTGGATAACATTCCATGCTTCCAATGCAGGAGGCACAGGTTCGACCCTGGTTGAGGAGTTAAGATCCCTTATGCTACACAGAAGGAAAAAAAAAAAAAAATTTTGCATTTTAAGAAATTCTATGCTACTGATACTGTTGGTACAGGGTTAAGGCCTTGACAATTCTTGCCTCAGGGCAGTAAAATTTAATTATATGGTGGTTTCTGGTTAAGAAAAGCCAATATAAAGTATATTTTCATTTTGAAAGGCATTTATACTCCTCAAAATAAATACAGAAAACAAAGACCCATAGGAAGAAGTACCATCCCGCTTACTCCCTCTATTCAGGACAACAAAATTTTGGTCTGTTTTACTGCAGTCTTCTCTTTGCAAATAAATGGAATATTCTTGGCTGTTAACTAGGAATGTATGCAAACACTATACCAATCTATACATGTCACAGAGGCCAAAAGGCATGGCGAATTCATTTACATGTGGTATGCCAAGACAATTTTTCTCAGGTTCCTATGAAAAGAAGGAAGTTCTGTCCATTGATAGCAAAAAAAAAAAGGGGGGGGGGGCAGTTCACCAATCCTTTCTTATCAAAACTAGCCTTGTGTTATTCAATTTGAGCAGTCTCTCAGTCACCTAGACCACATATTTATTGATATATTTTCAACAGTGGTATATTAGCAATACATTTTCCTTTCATTTCTGAGAATTTTTCTTTTATACAAAACGATAATTTGGTTGGGTAGAAAATTCTTGGGTCTCAATCACTTTATTTCACAACTTTCTGTCTACTGACTTCTGGCACTTGGTGCAAGAAAGTCTAAAACCAGAATGATTTACACTCCTTTGTATAGGATTGGCCAAAATTTTCATTTGGGTTTTTCCATAACATCATATGGGAAAAACTGAACACAATTTTTGGCCAACCCAATACATAACCTATATCCACTAACCACCCAGGCATCAGCAGCAGTGCTTGGCCTGAACACTTGCATTGTTTCCTAAAGTATACAATTCTAAAAACCTTACCTGCGTTTTTATCTAGGTGTGGATCTCTTTTCACAGGTTTTGTGTTTTGTTTTTTTTTTTTAACCTGAAAAGCTGTTTTTCCTTTGATTATACACATCTTAGGTTAGAGAGGGGTTTGTTGATGTTTTTAATTAAGTAAAAGAAAGTAATCTTTAGTCATAGATGACCATTTGTTTGATTTACTTCCCACTGAATAGTTATCATTTCTTTGTTGGTTTCCCAGTTATCTTTCTTTCATATTCATTACCTCACAACATTCGGTCTCATCATTCTTATCCTTGTCCTTTCTTGGTGAGAGCTTGTCAAGTTTGTCCTCCACAGACACAACTTCTTATCTGTAATGTTAAATTCGACTCCTAATCTATGGCCTTCAAAGTGGAATGTCAGGTTCTGCTATTGTGTTTTAGTTTCCAGTCAGCCTTCCTTCTGTTAGCTGCTCCCCTGTGTAAACTGCTGCCCTTTCATCTGAGTCTGTTGTCTCCCTACAGACTATCTTTCCCATTTTATTGAAGCCACATCATTTTGCACGTTATTAAGTATGCCCAATGGTTTTTTGTTTGTTTTCATTTTTTCCTAGTTCATTTCACATTCACAGGGGGCTCTTTCTTCAGTGCTTCCAATTATGCTCCTTCCTCTTGTTCTGCAGAATTCTTTCAGGGACTTCTCATTTTTCCCATGGTAACACTTCATTGACAAAAAAGGCATAATCAACTCAGGCTTAATACCTGCCACTAACAAAGATGTAGATTGCCCTTGATCCTGTTCCTAACTACATGTGCTAATGGAAGCCCTTTTCCAAAATCATGTGCCGAATCTAAGCAATTTCAATGGATAGGGAGTTTGTGACTAGCAGATACAAACTATTACATGCAGAATGGATATACAAAAAGGTTCTACTGTACAGTACAGTAACTATACTCAATATCCTGTGATAAACCATAATGGAAAACAATATGAAAAAGAATGTACATATATGTGTAACTGAATCACTCTGCTGTACAGCAGAAATTAACACAGTATACTTCAACTATGCTTCAAAAAAAATAATTTTTTTTTTTTAAATCTAAGCAATTCCAAGTGCCCAAGAGACCTCATCTAGTGTGTGGTCTTCCTAGAAGAAGGGAGACTTTTCCCATTGACAAAATCTTTGAAACACTTAACAAGTTCAGACACTGAAATTTCACCCTTCAGCTTCCTACTACCTTCTTAAATCCTATCTTTTCCTGCCATAAAGACCCACTGTGATTTCTCACTTTAAAAGTTTGTCTTTGTCAGTGTCTACATTTGAACAGTTCTTCTGTAACTATTTCATGTTTTCTCCAACTCCTTATAAAGCTGTTCAAGGCTAGTGACATCTAAGACTTATTTATTTTGCATCTGTGTTATTAAAAGGTTTGTCAATTGACAGAAATGTACTTTTAGAGAACTTTACAAAGTATCCACACACTTTCACTAAGGTGAGATTTTGTGCAGTAGATATAATTTAGGTAACCACATCCTATACAGAGTCTAAAAAAACCTCAACATTCCAGTTTCTTTCATGAAACTGGTGAAAACAATCAGTTCACTTGTAAGTAGAAAAAGGGCTCTACAAAAGAAAAAAGACTCAATCATTTTTGTCAGCTAAAGTGAAGTGAAAGTTACTCAGTCGTGTCCCACTCTTTGCGACCCCATGGACTATACAGTCCATGGAATTCTCTAGGCCAGAATTCTGGAGTGGACAGCCTTTCCCTTCTCCAAGAGATCTTCCTAAACCAGGGACTGAACCCAGGTCTCCCGCATTGCTGGTGGACTCTTTAGCAGCTGAGCCACAAGGGAAGCCCAAGAATATTGGAGTGGGTACCCTATCCCTTCTCCAGTGGATCTTCCTGACCCAGGAATCAAACACAGGTCTCCTGCATTGCAGGTATTCTTTATCAAATGAGCTATCAGGGAAGCCCATTTGTCAGCTAAAAAAAATTACTAATTGAAGAAGGAGAAATAGCATATAACATAGTCTTCTGAGAGAAGCAAATATTAAATCCCAAACCTGCAAGGCTCCAAATATGATTTTGTTTCAACAAGTTCTATTGTATTACATTCATCATCTCACTTCTGTTTAATAATCAACTTTTTTTTTAATACCACTCACATAACAATGATGAGAGAGAGCAGGCTACTTACCCCACCCATTGTAATTCCATGAATAAGTGCAATATATGGTTTCTGGCAAGAATCTAAAAGACATGGAGTTGTAATTAGTTACAATGTTTAAAATACATTTGCTTTTTCCAAAAATCACAAGTTACATGAACTATGAAATATCAGGTAGATTAAATATACAGCTTATAATACAAACATGTTTTTTAAAACATCAATTCATATACAGTCCTAATCAGCTAGTCACTGTTATTAAATAACTCAATACCTCAATTTGAAACAAATGAAAGGCCATATAATTCAGCTATTGAGAAAAACAATGTTTCCCTTATAAGTCATGAATGTTTATCTAACACAGCTGTATTTTAAAGAACATAATTTGTTTTATGCATCTAAAGAAGCATCTGGATATAAAGAGAAGTGCAGCATATAGGAAAAAGCATGGACTGAGAGTGAGAAGACCCAAATTGTAGTCTCTGCTTTGTCATTAACTGGCAGTTCAACAATATTCAATATATATGTTGGTATTAAATACTTATTGCTGTTGTTGTTCAGTCGCTAAGTCCTGTCCAACTCTAGCAACCCCATGAACTGCAGCATGCCAGGTTTCCCTGTCCTTCACTGTCTCCCAGAGTTTGCTCAAACTCATGTACATTGATTTAATGATGTTATCTAATCATCTCTCCAGGGACAAAATGTGGTCCACTCAAGAAGGGAATGGCAAACCATTTCAGTCTTCTTCCCTTGAGAACCCCAAAAACAGTATGAAAAGGCAAAAATATATGACACTTGAAGATGAACTATGGGCAAGAATCCCTTAAAAGATATGGAATAGTCCTCATAGTCAACAAGAGACAAAATTTAGTGCTTTAGTGAAAACTCAAAAATGACAGAATGATCTCTGTTTCCAAGCCAAACCATTCAATATCACAGTAATCCAAGTCTATGCCCCAACCACAAACGCTGAAGAAGCTGAACAGTTCTATACAGACCTACAAGACCTTCTAGAACTAACACCAAAAAAAAGATGTCCTATTCATCATAGGGAACTGGAATGCAAAAGGAGGCGGTCAAGAGATACCTGGAGCACAGACAAGGGGTGCTTTTCATCATAGGTGACTGGAATGCAAAAGTAGGTGGTCAAGAGACACCTGGAGCAGCAGGCAAGTTTGGCCTTGGAGTACAAAACGAAGCAGGGCAAAGGTTAACAGAGTTTTGCTAGGAGAATCCACTGGTCATAGCAAACACCTTCTTCCCCACACAAGAGACAACTCTCCATATGGACATCACCAGATGGTCAATACCGAAACCAGATTGATTATATTCTTTGCAGCCAAGATGGAGAAGCTCTATACAGTCAGCAAAAACAAGACTGGGAGCTGACTGTGGCTCAGATCATAAACTCCTTATTGCAAAATTCAGATTTAAATTGAAGAAAGTAGTGAAAACCACTAGGCCATTCAGGTATAACCTAAATCAAATCCCTTATGATTACACACTGGAAGTGACAAATAGATTCAAGGGATTAGATCTGATAGACAGAGTGCCTGAAGAACTATGGGAGAGAGGTTCATGACATTGTACAGGAGGCTGTGATCAAAACCATCCCCAAGAAAAAGAAATGCAAAAAGGCAAAATGGTTGTCTGAGGAGGCCTTACAAATAGCTAAGAAAAGAAGACAAGCAAAAGGCAAAGGAGAAAAGGAAAGATACATCCATCTGAATGCAGAGTTTCAAGGAATAGCAAGGAGAGATAAGAAAGCCTTCCTCAGTGATCAATGCATAAAAATAGAGGAAAACAAAAGAATGGGAAAGACTAGAGATCTCTTCAAGAAAATTACAGATACCAAGGGAATATTTCACGCAAAGATGGGATCAATAAAAGACAGAAACGGTATGGACCAAACAGAAGCAGAAGATATTAAGAAGAGGTGGCAAGAATACACAGAAGAACTGTACAAAAAAGATCTTTATGACCAAGATAATCATGATGGTATGATCACTCATCTAGAGCCAGACATCCTGGAGTACGAGGTCAAGTGGGCCTTAGGAAGCATCACTATGAACAAAGGTAGTGGAGGTGATGGAATTCCAGCTGAGTTATTTCAAGGCATAAAAGATGATGCTGTGAAAGTGCTATACTCAATATGCCAGCAAACTTGGAAAACTCAGCAGTCACCACAGGACTGGAAAAGGTCAGTTTTCATTCCAATACCAAAGAAAAGCAATGCCAAAGAATATTCAAACTAGCACTCAGTTGTACTCATCTCATACGCTAGCAAAATAATGCTCAAAATTCTCCAAGCTAGGCTTCAACAGTACGTGAACCAAGAACTTCCAGATGTTCAAGCTGGCTTTAGAAAAGGCAGTGGAACCAGAGGTCAAATTGCCAACATCTGCTGGATCATTGAAAAAGCAAGAGAGTTCCAGAAAAACATCTACTTTTGCCTCATTGACTAAGCTAGAGCCTTTGACTGTGTTAATCACAACACTCTGGAAAATTCTTCAAAAGATAGGAATACCAGACCACCTTATCTGCCTCCTGAGAAATCTATATGCAGGTCAATAAGCAACAGTTAGAACCAGACATGGAAAAATGGACTGGTTCCAAATTGGTAAAGCAGTATGTTAAGTCTGTATATTGTCACCCTGCTTATTTAACTTATAGGCAGAGAACATCATACGAAATGCTGGGCTGGATGAATCCCAAGCCGGAATCAAGATGCCAGGAAAAATATCAATAACCTCAGATATGCAGATGACACCCCCCTATGGCAGAAAGCAAAAAGGAACTAAAGAGCCTTTTGATGAAAGTGAAAGAGGAGAGTGAAAAAGCTGGCTTAAAGTCAACATCCAAAAAACAAAGATGACGGCATCCGGTCCAATCACTTCATGGCAAATAGATGGGAAACAAGGGAAACAATGAAAGATTTTATTTTCTTGGGCTCCAAAATCACTGCAAATGGTGACTACATCAGTGAAATTAAAAGATGCTTGGTTCTTGGAAGAAAAGCTATGACCAACCTAGACAGCATACTAAAAAGCAGAGACATTACTTTGCCGACAGTCTGTCTAGGCAAAGCTATGGTTTTTCCATTAGTCATGTACAGATGTGAGAGTTGGACCCCAAAAAAAGCTGAGCACTGAAGAATTGATGCTTTTGAACTGTGGTGTTGGAGGAGACTCTTCAGAGTCCCTTGGACTGCAAGGAGATCCAACCAGTCTATCCTAAAGGAAATCAGTCCTAAATATTCATTGGAAGGACTGATGATGAAGCTCCAATACTCTGGCCACCTGATGCGAAGAACTGACTCTTTGGAAAAGACCCTCATGCTGGGAAAGATGGAAGGTAGGAGGAGAAGGGGACGACAGAGGATGGGATGGTTGGATGGCATCACCTATTCAATGGACATGAGTTTGAGCAAGCTCTGGGAGTTGGTGATGGACAGGGAAGCTTGGCAAGTTGCAGCACATGAGGTCACAAAGAGTCAGACACGAACTGAACCATCTCATCCTCTGCTACCCCCTTCTCCTTCTCTCAATCTTTCCCAGAATCAGGGTCTTTTCCAATGAGCTGGCTCTTCACATCAGGTGGCCAAAGTATTGGAGCTTCAGCTTCAACATCAGTCCTTCCAATGAACATTCAGGGTTGGCTTCCTTTAGGATAGACTGGTTTGATCTCCTCCTGTCCAAGGGACTCTCAAGAGTCTTTCAGCACTATAGTTCAAAAGCATCAATTCTTCAGCTCTCAGCCTTCATGGTCCAGCTCTCATATCCATACATGACTACTGGAAAAACCACAGCTTTGACTATATGGGCCTTTGTTGGCAAGGTGATGTCTCTACTTATATACTGGCATTTCCATATATGTACACATTTGTATACATATATACACACGTAAGCTATATGTATATATGCCTATCATACATGTGTATATCATGTATATGATACATAGATACATTTTCTCATCTATTAAATGAGACTTGCTTCAGAAGTTCCTTTCAGCTCAAAAATTCTGCATACTTTTACTCTGCTCCTTTCCCTTTTTCGTTTTTCCTTCCTCTGAGAAAGGGAGTCACCCACAATATAAACATATCCATCACTGTACTTCTACTACAGCTTGTGGCCAGTATAACTTCCTTACCAAAGACCAATATAAAACTTCAGGTTTGATCCATCTAGCAATTCTGTAAATATTCCCAACCTGCCAAATGAACCACCAAAGTACAATTCTAACTTCACATACACAAGCATGTCCACAGCCCTCAATTTTTAATTATAATTCCCTAGAAACAACAGAAACTGTCTCTATTGATTGTGGTGGAGATAAATACAAATTCACCGTTTCAGCTACAGATGCATATATTTTAGTTATAAAGTATTAAAAGCTAACTGATACAGAACACAAGGCCAAAATTTGTCAAATTCCTTAATGATTAAGATAGGTCATTATAATGTACAGAAATTTATGTCTGGAAGGCTTTCTCTTGTATATTAACATTTTACCAAACTCTTTTCAAACTAGAGGTTTTCTCCCCTCTTTCATTTAGTATAGAATTGCACTAATATACCAGCCAACAGCCAAATATAGTTAGATTAATTATAATTAAACAAAGGTAAAGTTAAGCTTACTGATCACAAGTAGCCCCATTCCAAGTGCTCGTCAGTCACGTGTGACTAGCAGTGGCCACATTACCCAGCACAGAAGCAGAATACTTTCATCATTCCAGGAAGTACTGTTGGACAGTGCTGGTAAGAAGTTTTAGAATGAATAAAACATTCTAAGTGAATCTGATCTGTATAATTTTACAGATTATGAAAGAAATGAGAGCTCTCCACTAAAAGTGGCTCACTTAAATTGGGAAACAGCCTCTTTTCCCCACTGCTACTTCAAAGACACTGAAATTCTAGAAAAAAAGATTTTTTCAATGTATATCCGAGTTCAAAGCCAAACAAGGGAAATCCCCAAGTGCCAGAAACATACAAGAAACTCAAAGCTAATAGCTGTGTGGAAGCTACAGCCAAAGATTATGAGCAAGGGTGTGTGTATCTGTTCTGAGTCAGGAACAAATTCTAGGCCACACAGAACATGCAATGAGCTACCTACATAAAGCCTTATAGTAATAAGAGCTATGTGGTTTGTGAAATATAGCTAGGAAAACTCTATCTGCTGATACTGGGACTAAGTCCCCGCCCAGGAGAGAAGAGGAAAAATTCGCAAAAAGTCAGAAAAATTGGATGCTCAAGTACTGGACCATTGCAACTGAACAAACAAAAGAAAGTACCCCGAACAACTTTGGAATAGAAATAATGTCTGTAACTTGGTAAAAAAGCATCTACAAAAAGATTATACTAAAGAATGAAATCTTAAAAGCTTTCCCATGTATATCAGAAATAAGACAACACTACAATCATTCAGTATTATAACAGAGGTTCTAACCAAATATAACAAGAAAAGTCATAAATATAAGGACTGGAAATAGATGGGGAAAAGTCACGTGCAAAGGGTAGAATTACCTATATAGAAAAGCCAAGATTATCTACAGAAACATCTTTAAAACTAACAACAAATTTCAGCAGGGTTGCTGGTTATAAAAACAAAATACTAAAATAAAAAATATTTCTATATGCTAGAAATAGTCAATTAGGAAATGTAACAAGCAACAAAACATAAGCTATTTAAGAATAACACTTTAAAACATATTTTTATCAGCAAGATCTTTATAGAGAAAATTACAAAACATGAAAGGACATGAAAGTCAATCTCATGAAAATGTGCTAAAACTGGTTTATGGTGATGTCTGCATAAGTTTACTAAACATCAAAATAATTTTAAGATCCTTCTGGAAAATCAAGTCCAAGAGTAGCCAAGACAATCCTAAAAGAAAACAAGGGTAACTTGTCCTACCACAAAGAGATGTATCTTAAAGCCATAATAATTTTAACACTATAGTTTCATCATAAGTACAAATAGACCAGTGAATAAAGTTGTCCGGAAACAGATCTGACCACAAAGAAGAACTCGATATATGATAGAAGTATCCTTAAAACCAGTGAGGAAGACAAGGCCTATTCAGTCAAAAACATTACACATCTAGTTTTCTAAAAAGAAAATAAAAGATTATGTCACATGCAAAAAAAGTCCAAGTACATTAAGGACTTAGAGTATAAAAAACAAATTATTAAATGAAAATGTAAAAGAACATCTTAAACCCTCCCATGTTATTGTTTTTCTTTTCTTTTAGTGAAAAGAATGCAAATCATAAAGGAAAAGAATCCATACATTTCATCTCAAACAAAAAATAAGAAAAGATAAAGTAGCAGACTGAGAGAAGTGTGTTTACATAAAGACCTATAAAATCAATCAAGAAAAAAATGATCCATAAGAAAGAAAAACAAAGGACGAAACTGAAAAGAAAATCTAAATGATTAACATAAAACACCTTCTACCTCATGCACTTACAATGAAGCACAAATTAAACCACAATCAGATATCAAGTATGCAAACTTTAAAACCAAACAAGTGATAGCAATGATATGCAGAAAATACAGTCTTGTACTTTGGAGAGGAATATGGAAACATACTGAAGAGGTATAAACTATGATCCATCCATTTGGCTTCTATTATTTCTAGAAACTTTTGCACATGGGCACCAAGGATTTATATGTAAGGATGTAACAATCTGTATTAATAAAAATTTGAAATAATCTAAAATATCCATTAATGTCAAACAGATAAGTAATACTGGGTAGCTGAATAATATAGAACAGTTACATTCAATGCTATTAAAAAAACAACTTTTGGCATATGCAGTAAGAAAGTACTTATGAAAATTTCAAAAACACGAATACTACTTTTGTTCATAAATGTATAGTAAAAATATAAAGTACTGCCTAATCAAATGTGCTAAAAATTAATGACAATGGTTTCTTCTGAGGAGGGATCAGGCTGCTTCTGGAGAAAGAAATGGCACTGAAGCAAGCAACAGAGTAGACTGGACAGTAATTTTAAAAATTCATAGTATTCTATTTAATTTAAATAAGTTTCAAAACATCAAACAGAAATAAAATATAGAGGTTTATTCACTCTGAGCTGGTGGGTATACAAGTATTCACTGTATTATCCACTATAATTTAACTTTTGAAACACATGCTTGATAAAAGTAACTACTACTTCACTTCCAATGAAATCTGGAATGATAACTATAAAGAAATTTCATCCCAGAGTTTCTCAGGAATTAGGAAATGATACTTCATTTTATAGAGAAAACTGGGACCCTATGTTTTTGTTTTCCAAGAAACCCAACCATATGATCAGAATCCATGATTCCATGTTGGTTATAGGGCAAACAGTAGTTAAACCTGACTGTAGTCCATGAGGCTCCTCTGTCCATGGAATTTGCCAGGCAAGAATACTGGAGTGGGTAGCCATTCCCTTCTCCAGGGGATCTTCCCAAACTAGGGACAGAACCTGGGTCTCCATCATTGCACGCAGATTCTTCATCATCTGAGCCACAGGGAAGCCTATTTAATAATAAAGTGTGAATTGTTCTGGAATGAGCAGTCAGACTTTGTCAGCCAAGTAATGTCTCTTCTTTTTAATATGCTGTCTAGGTTGGTCATAGCCTTTCTTCCAAGGAGCAATGCTTGCTTCCAAGGAGAAAGCATTAAAAGACAATTTCATGGCTAGAGTAACTAACTGCAGTGATTTTGGAACCCCCCAAAATAAAGTCTCTCACTGTTTCCACTGTTTACCCATCTATTTGCCATAAAGTGATGGGACCAGATGCCATGATCTTAGTTTTTTGAATGTTGAGTTTTAAGCCGGCTTTTTCACTCTCCTCTTTCACTTTCATAAAGAAGCTCTTTAGTTCCTCTTTGCTTTCTGCCATAAGGGGGGTGTCATCTGCATATCTGAGGTTATTGATAATTCTCCCAGCAATCTTGATCCCAGCTTGTGCTTCATCCAGCCCAGCATTTTGCATGATGTATTCTACATATTAAGTTAAATAAGCAGGGTGACAATATACAGCCTTGATGTACTCCTTTCCCAATTTGAAACCAGTCTGTTGTCCCATGTCCAGTTCTAACTGTTGCTTATTGACCTGCATACAGATTTCTCAGGAGGCAGATAAGGTGGTCTGGTATTCCCATCTCTTTCAGATTTTTCCACAGTTTGTTGTGATCTACACAGTCAAAGGCTTTGGAGTAATCATTAAAGCAGAAGTAGATGTTTTTCTGGAATTCTCTTGCTTTTTTGATAATCCAACAGATGTTGGCAATTTGATCTTTGATTCCTCTGCCTTTTGTAAATCCAGCTTGAACATCTGGAAGTTCATAGTTCACACACCGTTGAAGCCTACCTTAGAGAATTTTGAGCAATACTTTGCTAGTGTGTGAGATGAGTGCATTTGTGCAGTAGTTTGAGCATTCTTTGGCATTGCCCGTCTTTGAAACTGGAATGAAAACTGACCTTTTCCAGTCGTGTGGCCACTGCCAAGTTTTCCAAATTTGCTGGCATATTGAGTGCAGCACTTTATCAGCATCCTCTTTTAGGATCTGAAATAGCTCATCTGGAATTCCATCATCTCCACTAGCTTTGTTTGTGATTACTTTGCCAAGAAAGGCCCATCTAGTCAAAGCTATGGTTTTTCCAGTAGTCATGTACGGATATGAGAGTTGGATCATAAAGAAAGCTGAATGCTGAAGAATTGATGCTTTTGAACTGTAAAGTTGGAGAAGACTCTTGAGAGTCCCTTGGACTGCAAGGAGATCAAACCAGTCAATCCTAAAGGAAATCAACCCTGAATATTCACTGGAGGGACTGATGCTGAAGCTGAGCCTGCAATACATTGACCACCTGATGCAAAGAACTGGCTCCATGGAGAAGACCTTGATGCTGGGAAAGATTGAAAGCAGGAAGAGAAGGGGACGACAGAGGATGAGATGGTTACACTGCATCATCAAGTCAACGGACATGAGTTTGAGCAAGCTCCAGGAGCTGGTGATGGACAGGGAAGCCTGGTGTGACGCAGTCTATGTGGTCACAAAGAGTCGGACACAACTGAGTGACTGAACTGAGCAGCCAGGCTAATTGAGTTCATTTCTGTCACAAAGTATATAAAAGACTAAATAAAGCGTGTTGACTCATGAGAAACGCTGGGCTGGGAGAAGCACAAGCTGGAATCAAGATTGGCGAGAGAAATATCAATAACCTCAGATATGCAGATGACACCAAACTTATGGCAGAAAGTGAAGAGGAACTAAAAAGCTTCTTGATGAAAGTGAAAGAGGAGAGTGAAAAAGTTGGCTTAAAGCTCAACATACAGAAAACGAAGATCATGGCATCTGGTCCCATCACTTCATGGGAAACAGATGGGGAAACAGTAGAAACAGTGTCAGACTTTATTTTTCTGGGCTCCAAAATCACTGCAGATGGTGACTGCAGCCATGAAATTAAAAGACGCTTACTCCTTGGAAGAAAAGTTATGACCAACCTAGATAACATAATGAAAAGCAGAGACATCACTTTGCCAACAAAGGTCCGTCTAGTCAAGGCTATGGTTTTTCCACTGGTCATTATGAATGTGAGAGTTGGACTGTCAAGAAAGCTGAGCACCGAAGAATTGATGCTTTTGAACTGTGGTGTTGGAGGAGACTTTTGAGAGTCCCTTGGACTTCAAGGAGATCCAACCAGCCCATTCTAAAGGAGATCAGCCCTGGGTGTTCTTTGGAAGGAATGATGCTAAAGCTGAAACTCCAGTACTTTGGTCACCTCATGCGAAGAGTTGACTCATTGGAAAAGACTCTGATGGTGGGAGGGATTGGGGGCAGGAGGAGAAGGGGACAACAGAGGATGAGATGGCTGGCTGGCATCACTGACTCTATGGACATGAGTTTGAGTGAACTCCAGGAGTTGGTGATGGACAGGGAGGCCTGGCGTGCTGCGATTCATGGGGTCGCAAAGAGTCGGACACGACTGAGCGACTGAATTGAACTGAACTGAACTGATGCAGCTTTTGTCTTCATTCTATTTTCAAAGCTGTCAGCAGAGCACACATACCAATGGCGTTGTTCAGAATATATTCCTCTCGGAATAAATCTTGAAGCATTTTCTGGTTTGTATTTCTAGCTTCTGAGAGTGCTAAAATATGAGAAAAGAAAAAAAAAGGATTACAAATATAAAAAAGTGTTTTCCAGTGAATACAGTCAGATAAATTTAAAATACCATGAGAGAAAGCACCAAGGGGAAAGTCTAGAATGGTTTCTTAAGGTTCTGAAGTCGCCCATACCACAGACATAGTATAGTCAGCCCCAAATCCATAGTTCAATGTCAAAACTTCAAGGCAAAAATGCTTATTTAGAACAACTTACAAGGTGTTACAAATTGTAAGTTATATATTGGTACCAAATACATATTATTTTGACTATTTTCTATAGCACCTGAATAAACATTTGCTGTATACATGTTTTCTTTGGCATCATATCTTAACACAAATACGTTATACAGGGAATTCCCTGGCAGTCCAGTGGTTAGGACTCACATTTCCACTGCAGGGGGCACAGTCCCTGGTGGTGGAACTAAGATCCCACAAGCTGTGCAGCATGGCCAGAAAACCAAAAAGAGTACCTTATACAAATGCACACAAAGAATAAATGCACACATGTGGGCATGCACACACAGAGTTCTATATATTCTGACTAGTTAAATACGTCTGTCATATTCATTTCATGGAACATTTGTTGAGCATCTACTAGGTACCGTGTGCTATTTTCAGTGCTGTTATAAGACAGCTGCCTGGAGTTCAGACTAGTAAGACAGACTATTAAAATATACTCCCTGTGCCATGCCCACTCTAAGGTTGGGATGCGACAAGAATCGAAGCAGAAGAGGTATGATTAAAAGAAGGCTTTCCAGAAGAGAGACATCTGAGCCAAATGTGAACAACAGGTAAGGGTTTCCTAGAAAATGATGGCAGTGAGGGGTTGGGGGCTCTGAGTAGACAGGAGTACCTACAATGGCAAACAGCAAGAAAGAATAAAATCAAGAAATAAGTAAAGAAAAAGTAGTTCTAAAAGACTAAAGGAGAATGGTAAAAGGTGACGCTCGAGAGGTAAATGAGATGGTAATATTCTTATTATATTTTCATGGATATTAATAAATAAGGATGTTAAAATCAAATGGTTTCATTTCTGTTATCCAGAGTTCACATCCACTACACTCTTACTATAGTCAATGTCAAAACTGCCATTAAAACTCTCTTCCATATACTACTAAGTGCATATACTTTTCCTGTCTTTAAGTCCTATGAAAATTACCTGCTGCTGCTAAGTTGCTTCAGTCATGTCCGACTCTGTGCAACCCCCATGGGCAGCAGCCCACCAGGCTCCTCTGTCCCTGGGATTCTCCAGGCAAGAACACTGGAGTGGATGGCCATTTCCTTCTCCAATGCACGCATGCATGCTAAGTCACTTCAGTTATGTCCAACTCTGTGCGACCCTATGGACAGCAGCCCACCAGGCTCCTCTGTCCACAGGATTCTCTAGAGAAGAATACTGCTGTGGGTTGCCATTTCCTACTCCATGAGAATTACCTGCTAAAATATAAACTAAATATATATACATGTTTCTCCTTTTATGGGAAAGAGCTGCATAAAAATTGGTGACTATTGGATTTTTAGACAAACTTCAGAACTGATACAGCTTCCTTCAAAATGTTCCAACCAAATATTGACTTCTTTTCCTGTTTTTTTTTTTAAAAAAAAGATTGGGAACTCCCTGGTGGTCCAGTGATTAGGAATCAGAGTTCACTGTCATGGCCCAGGTCCAATCCCTAGTCAGAGAACTACCCACAGGCCATGTAGTGCAGCCAAATTAATTAATTAAAAGTGAATTTAATAGTGATAAAAGTGAAATTAAAAACATAAAAATTTTTTAAAAGGTTTGATATTGAGCCTCATTCTGAGGCTTTCACTGATAAAATCCCTAAAACTATTATCTATTATCTTTTTTCATTTCTTACCAATTCTAAAAGAAGAGGAGTACAAATTGTATTGCTGGTGAAATAAATCTCTTTTACTTCAGAAATCCTCTGAGATTGCCTTCTAATCTTATTCTAATCAATTATTAATAGTTCCATATAAATTAAATGATGTTTTAGTAATATCATTTAAATTATTTTTCAGAGTACTTACTTACTATCTCAGACTATGTTTAAAGAAACTAAATTTCTTGGAATTGAGATCTGTTACTTAATACATGTAAATGAGAATAATTCTAGAATTTTTAAATGTATTCCCAAACAGCAATATAAAGTTAAAACTCATATGCCAAAATAGAAGATGCTAAAATCAACACATAAGGCTCTGCTCATTTGTAAACTGACAGGATCAAAGGCCCAACTCTAGAGCAAAAGTTAATTCTAGGCTGAAAAACAGTGTTTTAAAAATATTTCAGTTGTAGGCAAAAAAATAAATTCAAAAACAATTCAATTAACAAGTCAGGCTAGGGCTTCTCTGATGGTTCAGACAGTAAAGAATCTGCCTACAGTGTAGGAGAGACCTAGGTTCTATCGCTGGGTCAGGAAGATCCCCTGGAAAAGGGAAGGGCTACCCACTCCAGTATTCTTGCCTGGAGAATTCTACAGACAGAGGAGCCTGCTGGGCTACAGTCCATAGGGTCACAAAGAGTCGGACATGACTGAGTGACTAACACTTTCTCTATGAAAGGACGTCAGTTTGATCTCTGGTCTGGGAAGAGCCCATGTGCAGTGGGACAGCTAAGCCAGTGCCACAACTATCGAGACTGTGCTCTAGAGCCCAAGAACCGCAATTACTGAGCCCGTGTGCAGCAACTACCGAAGCCCACATGCCCGGGCACTCATGCTCTGCAACGAGAGACGCCACGGCAGTAAGAAGCCCAAGCACCACAACTAGAGCAGCCCCTGCTCACTGCAACTGGAGAGAGCCCACAGCAAGAAAGACCCAGCACAGCCAAAGATAAAGCCTAAGCAGCTGAAAATTTTAAAGTGAGATTTTAAGATTCAGTTCTTTTAACAGATATTTGAAATTATGTCCTGAATAGAGATTGTTTCTTTCTATTCCAAATGTAATGGTTTACATAAAATTATAGATTTAGTAAACAGAATAACCCTAACATCATCTTAACACAATACAAAAAAATCAAATATAAAAAATAAAACACTAAAAAGAAAAAAAAAAATCCCAGGAGCCTACAAGCTCAACATTTCTTCTCTCTTTTGTCTTTAACTGTTAAATATGTACAGAGTGACCTAAATAATTAGCAAGATAAGGAAAATTAACCTTTTTGACTATCCCAACATGTGCATTTAAACATAAAAACATTGATAATATAAACAGGATAAATACTATATTAAGTGCATTCTTGCTTTGGGATCATGAACAGTGGGAAAGCACAGACGAAGTCATAGATATATGTAAGAATAAGTTATATCTGGAGAATGGCAAGTACTCAACATAGCCAGATTGTCAGGCCTATGAATGTTTAGGGAGAGGAAACTGAGCTATAACCAGGAAGCATTTGTGGTAAACTGCCTAAAGAAAAGTCTTCCCAGGTGGCTCAGTGGTAAAGAATCTGCCTTCCAATGCAGGAGATATGGGTTCAGTCCCTGGGTAAGGAAGATCCCCTGGAGGAGGGCATGGCAATCCAATCCAGTATTCTTGCCTGGAGAATCCCATGGACAGAGAAGCCTGGTGAGTCCATGGGGTCGCAGAGTCAGACACAACTGAGCGACTGAGCACGCACGCATGCATGCCTGTGATAAACTGAGCTGTTAATAACAGCTATTCAAAAATAAAAAGTGAATTCACATACCATAAATTCAAGATGATTCAGGGAAATAAAGTATTTAGGTGAAAGGGAGCAATGTTTTTACCTCTGATATCACCTCCAGCACAGAAAGCCTTTTCACCAGCTCCCTTTATGATGATCAGGAAAGTTTCCGGATCTTTTTCCCACTTCTAGTCAAATGTAAAAGAAGATGGTATAAGCATATTATAAATAGAAACTCATAACCTGTGGCTGATTCACATTGAGGTTTGACAGAAAACCAAAAATTGTGTAAAGCAATTATTCGTCAATAAAAAAAATAAATTACAAAAATGAATGATATATATCCATATACATATAAACACATATGTGTATATATAGACATATATGGATATATGCAAAGCATAAGCTTTATAAAGCATATCCAGAAGAATGGATTCTAACTTCATTTTCTTTTCTGACATAAATTAGAAGCTATTCCAAAGTTGCTAAATGAGTACATTTTGTGATCCATATTTGATAATGACAACTTTGATACCACGGTGAAAAAAATACGGGCCTTTTATATTACATAAGCTTACAAATCTGATAAACAAATCAGCCCAAAGATTGCAGATAAATAGCAGTAATCTTTCTACTGTGGTGATAAAGGCTCTGTCCTACTGACAAATTTGTAAATAACAGAGTGGAAACACTTCTGATCAAATCCAGAAGTGTTTTGGGGTTGGTAAGGACAGCTAATAAATAAGCAGGATGAAAGAATCAAGAGCCAATGGATATTGAAAAGGCTAGAACAATGGACTAAATAAAAAATTAGTTTCCCAGAGTCAGAAGAATTAACCAGGGTTCCATGAATTCTACACTAGAGAATAAAAATATACAAGATAAAGAAGAGATGTACCTGGGAAGAGGTGGTTGTCCAACAGGTTAACGCAACACTGGATTACATTAATAGAAATACGGTATTCTAACATGGAAGTTTCTACTTTTCTTCCACTTTAATCTGGAACACCTGGTTTATTCCTCTATATCACACTTAAGTACATATTATAAGGTGGCCCAAACAGATAAAGAACAGAAGACTCATCAAATGAAGAAGTAAGGAACTGGTGAGCAGGGGAGAACTCATCTTCAACCCCTCTGTGGCCAAGTGTACCAGGTATACTATTTCACTTCATCTTTACAACAATTCTATGAATTACCATCCCTGTTTCACAGCTGAGGAAAATGGAACACAGACAGAGTAACATTTCCAATCTACACAGTTAATAAATAGAAATTCAAAATTTCAAACCCAGGTAGTGTGACTAAGTCATGTTTTTCCACTACACCATGCAGTTTTCTTAGAATAGGAAAGCTTAAGGCCTTCTCCAAGAAAAGGCTGGACAAGTACTTCAAAAACAGTCATCTTCCAACCAAAAAAGCTGTCATGTAGAAGCAGACTATATGTGTATACTCATGACCCAAGAGGTAGAACCAACATTACTGGTCAAAAGGTTGGAAAAATGAAGAGCGGCAGAATGTAAGAAGAAACTTGCGGTGTGCTTAGTCACTCAGTCGTGTCTCTTTGTGACCCCATGGAATGTAGCCCATCAGGCTCCTCTGTCCATGGAGAAGCTCCAGGCAAGAATACTGGAGTGGGTTGCCATGCCCTCCTCCAGGGGATCTTCCCAGCCCAGGGATCGAACTCAGGTCTTCTGCATTGCAGGCAGATTCTTTACCATCTGAGCCACCAGAACCTGGAGCCATGTTCAAGTGGAATAGAGTGTCTCATGCAGCAATGAACTCCCCGTCACTAGGGATGCTCCAGGACAACCACTGAGGAAAGAACTGAGGACTCCAGAAGCAATGGGCCTTGGGCACTGCGCCCATACACTGAAGCGATTCTGTGGGAGAAAACACTAGGAAAGTTCTATAAAGACACACTTTTAAAAGGATCCATATGACTGCTTCAAGAAAATGACAAACCTTTAGCTGTGCGTAAATCTGCCGGATCATACCAAGAGTCAGTGTATTCAGAAACCTTGGTCTGTTTAGTGTTATCACTCCTGCACAACCTTTTCTTTCCAACAAGACTTCTGCTGCTGTATCTGTGTGATTAGACATTTTCTGTGTAAACAAAGAATAACTTTAGGATACAATTCATTAAGTTTTTGTCACAAGTCAACATCAACATCATACATTAAATGCAAATCTTTCACACAATGTTAAGAGCAGCTAATCAAACGGACAACTTGGTACATCTGACAAAGTGTCTTAAAGTTCTTTACACAGTGTAGGTAAACAATTCCAAAAAAGATATATACCTCTTAAACCTCTTCATTTTTATTCGAGTGAACTTAGTGAATTGATTAGAACCCAGTCCTAGAATTTCTTAGACTATGAAATAACTCTTAAATCTGTATTACTGTATACCAAGCAATATGTTAGGTACTTGGAAATCAAAGATGAATACAGAGGGCAAGTAATTCTGACTATAGTAGCTACCAACAACTTGGAAAAAAGAAAAAACAATGATATTTGAGCTGGACCTTGATGTACTCTAGGAAAAAAAGGAGTGAAAATCCTGGAGAGTAGCACATGCTGAAACATGAACAATGAATATCTGGTAATATTAAGATGTTTAACAGGAGTGGAATAAAGGCTGATTGAGAAAATGACAGGAAAGTAGGCAGAAAAAGTGTCTTGTAATCTCAAGATCATATACAGTAGTAGAGAAGAACATGCCTAATACATAACCTCTTAGGGCCTCACCCAGGCTTCCCAGGCAGTTCAGTGGTAAAGAATCCATCTGCCCAGGCAGGAGACTCGGGTTCGATCTCTGGATTGGGAAGATCTCCTGGAGGAGGAAATGGCAACCCACTCCAGTATTCTTGCCTGGGAAATCCCACAGACAGAGGAGCCTGATGAGCTATATATAGTCCATGGGGTCATAGAGTCAGACCCGACCAAGTGACTAAACAACAACCAGAAGGGCCTCAGACACCACGCTGAGTGAGGCAAGTGTCACATCTTGGGGTGGCGAATTTTGCTCCCCTTCGGTACTCGGTGGTTCTACTTCCTTGATTAAACCCTTACTCAGACAAAAAAACGGATGGTAGACCAAAAAAGTTGCAGTTTTCAGATACCTACATCACTCTAAATTTTAAAGTAAAACAGATAAAAGTTTTCATATTATACAACATGCTGCATACAAGTATTAATAAACTTTCATCTCTCTCCACACTAAATTTCTTTTTTACTTAAACCAAGTCAGACTTGCCAGTCCAAAAAAAAAAAAAAAAAGTTTCACTGAACAACAACATAAATTACCACCTAATATCAGAGACAATCTTAAGACTATTATTTGGTTTCAGCTCAGAGATGCTGAGACTGAAAAGATGCACCTCCTGACCTTCTAACAGAAAAAAGGGTGAAGAGACTGCAAATTAAGTGCTTTTGATGGACTCAATCAGATACAGGAGATCAGAGGGCACACAGTCCCATAATAAAGTCTGGAGAGAGAGGTGCCTTCAGGAAGGTATAGGACCAGTATATTTGCTTACCTCAGGCAGAAGCCCTAAGGAAGATTAACTAGAATGTCTAATGATTTGCTAGAGGTCAAGTCACCGACTCAATGGACATGAGTTTGAGCAAGCTGCAGGAGTTGGTAATGGACAGGGAACCCTGGCATGCTGCAGTCCATGGGGTTGCAAAGAGTCAGATATGACTGAGCAACTGAACTGAACTGAGAGGTCAAGTGTGGGCAAATTGATAGTATGAAGTTCCCGATGGCAGGGGGTGAGGGGGGTGGGGAGGTCCTTACTCTTGCTGGCTTTTCCTCCTGGAAACCAATCAGGTTCTCCCAGGGAAGACTAGAGAAAGCTCCCCGGTGTGGTGGTGGCTGGGGGTGGGAAACATCAGGCACAGCTAAATTCCTTTCCCTCATCTTACAAACAGAGCAAAAGGCTAAATCTGCAGGGGAAAGAGAAAGGACTTCAAAACCTTGTTCTAGGGGAGCCCTTCCACAGTGGGGAAATAGGATGGAGGTTTACAAAATAAGAACCTTAATCCAAAGGGAGAAGCATTTCAAAACCACAGCCTCCTGACCTAAGTGTTTAGTTGGAGAAAAGGAACAGGAGTCAAAGGAAAAGTGAGGGAGGGAAGGGCAGCCCATCCCCAGAGAAAGGACAGGAGCACTTATGAGGACCACACCCTTGGTCTATGACTCACAGTGCCTTCCAAACATTAAGGATTAATGGGCTACAACATTAAAGCGTGATGAACAAAAGAATATACTGATAAAAAGATACCTCGCAAAGTACTGCAGTTTCAGCTTCAGCATCAGTCCGTCCAATGAATATTCAGGACTGATCTCCTTTAGGATGGACTGGTTGGATCTCCTTGCAGTCCAAGGGACTCTCAAGAGTCTTCTCCAACACCACAGTTCAAAAGCATCAATTCTTTGGCGCTCAGGTTTCTTTATAGTCCAACTCTCACATCCATACATGACTTCTGGAAAAACCATAGCTTTGACTAGACGGACCTTTGTCAGCAAAGTAATGTCTCTGCTTTTTAATATGCTGCTAGGTTGGTCATAGCTTTTCTTTCAAGGAGCAAGTGTCTTTTAATTTCATGGATGTAGTCATTATCTGCAGTGATTTTGGAGCCCAGAAAAATAGTCTGTTACTGTTTCCATTGCTTTCCTATCTATTTGCCATGAAGTGATGGGACCAGATGCCATGGTCTTAGTTTTATGAATGTTGAGTTTTAAGCCAGCTTTCTCACTCTCACTTTCATCAAGAGGCTCTTTAGTTCCTTTTTGTTTTCTGCCATACGGGTGGTGTCATTTGCATATCTGAGGTTATTGATATTTCTCCCAGCAATCTTGATCCCAGCTTGTGCTTCATCCAGCCCGGCATTTTGCCTGATGTACTCTGCATATAAGTTAAACAAGCAGGGTGACAATATACAGCCTTGATGTACTCCTTTCCCAATTTGGAACCAGTCTGTTGTTCCATGTCCAGTTCTAACTTGCTTCCTGACCTGCATACAGATTTCTCAAGAGGCAGGTCAGGTGGTCTTGTACTCCCTTCCCTTGAAGAATTTTCCACAATTTGTTGTGATCCACATAGTAAAAGGCTTTGGCATAGTCAATAAAGCAAAGGAGATATTTTTCTGGAATTCTCTTGCTTTTTTGATGATCCAATGGATGTTGGCAATTTGACTGCTGGTTCCTCTGCCTTTTCTAAGTCCAGCTTGAACATCTGGAAGTTCACGGTTCACATACTATTGAAGACTACTTTGGAGAATTTTGAGCATTACTTTACTAGCATGTGAAATGAACGCAATTGTGTAGTTTGAGTATTCTTTGGCATTGCCTTTCTTTGGGATTGGAATGAAAACTGATCTTTTCCAGTCTTGTGGCCCCTGCTGGGTTTTCAAGATTTGCTGACATATTGAGTGCAGCACTTTCACAGCATCGTATTTTAGGATTTGAAAGAGCTAACTGGAATGCCACACCTCCACGAGCTTTGTTTGTAGTGATGATTCCTAAAGCCCACTTGACTTCACATTCCAGGATGTCTGGCTCTAGTTGAGTGATCACACCATCATGGTTGTCTGAGTCATTAAGATCTTTTTTGTATAGTTCTTCTGTGTATTCTTGCCACCTCTTTTTAATATCTTCTGCTTCTATTAGGTCCATACCATTCCTGGGAAAGACTAAAGATCTCTTCAAGAAAATTAGAGATACCAAGGGAACATTTCTTGCAAAGCTGGTTAGGGAACTAGATACTAAATACTGCAACTAAGAGTTCACAAGCCACAACTAAAAATCTGGGATGCCACAATAAAGATCAAAGATCCTGTGTACCACAACTTAAGACCCCATGCAGCCAAATAAAAATGGAATAAATATTTTTTTTAAAAATCAATGGGAGAGATGAGATGATCTCACCCTCAGAAGAATTTAAATAATTTATTGAAATCCACCTTCCAGAAGGTAAAGCATAGTCCCCCTCACCTTCCGAGTGTGAGCTGAACTTACTGACATGCTTCCAAATACAGAGTAGAAAAGGGAAAAAAACAGTAACTTCAGAAAGCAGTGAAAGTTGCTCAGTCATGTCCAACTCTTTGTGATCCCATGGACTGTACAACTGGAGGGGATAGCCTTTCTCTTCTCCAGAGGATCTTCCCAACCCAGGGATTGAACCCAGGTCTTCCACATTGCAGGCGGATTCTTTACCAGCTGAGCCACCAAGGAAGCCCAAGAATACTGGAGTGGGTAGCCTATCCCTTCACCAGCGGATCTTCCTGACCCAGGAATCGAACCGGGGTCTCCGGCATTGCAGGTAGATTCTTTACCAGCTGAGCTACTGACAAATACCACCTTAACTATCTGATAAAGGTCAGCATCACCAGCTGTCATGAGGATGCCATATGTCAAAACCCTCAGATAGTCCCTGATATGTGATGAGAAGGTGGCTTTCCTTTGTAATATTCTTTCCAAAAACTTTTAACTGTAGTCTAGTTATTAAAAAAACAAATAGCAACAATAGATGCAAGCCAAGATTAGAGACTATTCTACAGGCTACCAGACAGTGTTCCTCCTAACTGCCATGGTCATGAAAAATAAGGAAAGACTGATAAAGTACACAAATTGGAAGACTAAGAAGACACAACAAAGAAAAGCCAGGTGATATCCTGGACTGGATTCTGCAATAGAAAATTAACAGAAAAACTGGTGAAATCCAAACGAAGTCCAAAATTAATACTAACACTAATATTGCAATGTTCTTAATTTTGACAAGTGTAACACAGCAACTATATTCCTTTACTAGGGCTGTTGTAACAAAGCTCCACAGACTAAGTCTAGGCTTAAACAGAAATTTACTGTGTGGAGGCTAGAAGGCTGAGATCAAGCTGTCAGCAGGACCAAACCTCCTCTGAAGTCGCTAGGGAAGGACCTGTTCTAGGCCTCTCTCCTAGCCTCTGGTAAGTCCTTGGCTTGTCACAGCATAACTCCAATATTCACATGGCATTCTCCTGTGTATATCTCCAAATTTTCCTTTATATAAGGACAAGTGGAGGACAGAGAAGCCTGGCGTGCTGCAGTCCACGGGGACGCAAAGAGTAGGACATGACGTAGTAACTGAACAACAATGAGGACAACATAAGGACAAGCGATACTGAATTACTCCAGTAATTCCTACTCCGGTATGACCTCGTTTTAACTAATTACACCTGCAGTGACCTGACTGGCTGTTGGGAGAAGCCATCCACTGTGGGTCCTGAGGTTTCCCTGCACTTTATTGCTATATGTCATGTATCCAAGGGCCTGACTGCTCTGCTCCTGGGTCATTTTTCAGAGCTGTATTTGCTGTGAGAAAAACTGAAGAAAAGGTAGTGTCCCTCTGGGACAGACAGTAGCTTGCTTACAGCATGTTACAGACTGGCAGGTTTCCCCAAATTCAGGACCACTGTCTTGTAATGCAGTTCACTGCATATGAACTCATTCATTTGGGCCTTTTGCCACCCATGGGGCTTGGGGAGCAAGGGGAACCAGAACTAACCTGAAGCTCAACGCTGCTCGCTGGGTCACTAATAATGATGTTCTCTATCTCTAACTCAAGAGTTTCATATCTTTTCCCAGCATCCATGGAACACTAACAGGCTAACTACTAGTTACCAGACTAAAACCTATCCCAAACTCTGTTATCTAGCAAGCTTCACTTGCCCCAGCCTGATCACAGACTCCTCCTTCCCTTCAAAAGTAACAACTGCCTTGGTTTCTATGATAAACACAAAATATACATTCATTAACGTCATCTGTTCATTTTTTAAAAGTGGGTGTATCTTTTGAGTCTTAAAATCTCAGGTTCAGCCTCCATCCCTTTGTTTCCTCTACTGTTTGTTGTGGGGGAGGGAGAAGAGCATTTCAGTTCAGTTCAGTTCAGTCGCTCAGTCTTGTCTGACTCTTTGCGACCCCATGAATTGCAGCACGCCAGGCCTCCCTCTCCATCACCAACTCCCGGAGTTCACTCAGACTCACGTCCATTGAGTCAGTGATGCCATCCACCCATCTCATCCTCTGTCGTCCCCTTCTCCTCCTGCCCCTGATCCCTCCCAGCACCAGTCTTTTCCAATGAGTCAACTCTCATTGGAGGTGAGGTGGCTAAAGTACTGGAGTTTCAGTTTTAGCATCATTCCTTCCAAAGAACACCCAGGACTGATCTCCTTCAGAATGGACTGGTTGGATCTCCTTGCAGTCCAAGGGACTCTCAAGAGTCTTCTCCAACACCACAGTTCAAAAGCATCAATTCTTCAGCACTCAGCCTTCTTCACAGTCCAACTCTCACATCCATACATGACCACTGGAAAAACCATAGCCTTGACTATATTTCCTAGTATGCATTTTGCCAATTGCACACTCATGCTACCCACTTATTTTTAACAGTTGTTCATTCTCAATTATGGTTTAGTCAGTCCCCTACTGATCAACACTGTGTGTAATTTTTTACTGTTGCTATTACAGTGATGTAGGAATATCTTTAAACATGGACTTTCAGCACTTAGGTGAAGTATTTTTGCAGGACATTTACAGAGGGTCAAACTTTGAACAAAGAATATTACAAAATCTTCTGTTAAAAGCCACTAGAATGATGACCCCAGTATCAGGGTCTTTTCAAATGAGTCAATTCTTTGCATCAGGTGGCCAAAGTATTGGAGCTTCAGCATCAGTCTTTCCAATGTATATTCAGGACTGACTTCCTTTAGGATTGACTGGTTTGATCTCCTTGCAGTCCAAGGAACTCTCAAGAGTCTCCTCCAAAACCACAGTTCAAAAGCATCAATTCTTCAGCACTCAGCTTTCTTTATGGTCCAACTCTCACATCCATACATGACCACTGGAAAAACCTTTGTTGGCAAAGTAATGTCTCTGCTTTGCTGTCTAGGTTGGTCATAGCTTTTTTTCCAAGGAGCACACATCTTTTAATTTCATGGCTGCAGTCACCATCTGCAATGATTCTGGAGCCTAAGAAAATAAAATCTGTGACTGTTTCCATTGTTTCCCCATCTATTTCCCATGAAGTGATGGGACCAGATGCCATGATCTTTGTTTTTTGAGTGTTGAGTTTTAAGCCAGCTTTTTCACTCTCCTCTTTCACTTTCATCAAGAGGTTCTTTAGTTCCTCTTCACTTTCTGCCATAAAGGTGGTGTCATCTGCATATCTGAGGTTATTAATATTTCTCCTCACATTCTGATTCCAGTTTGTGCTTCATCCAGCCAGCATTTCTCATGATGTACTCTGCATATAAGTTAAATACAGGGTGACAATATACAGCCTTGACGTACTCCTTTTCCTATCTGGAACCAGTCTGTTGTTCCATGTCCAGTTCTAACTGTTGCTTCTTGACCTTTATAGAGATTTCTCAGGAGGCAGGTAAGGTCCATCTAATATCTCTGAAGGGTCAAAAGGAATGTCACACTACTATCACAAGTCAGTTCTATCCATTTCTCATAACTCTGCCTGAAGTTCTGCCATCAATGACATATTTCCATCATTCCAGTATGAAGTCAAAAGGGCTCTTACTCCTGGAGTCATTAGCTCTTTAGAAGGGTCACAGAAGGACTTCTTGGGATACAGCCTCCCTATTTCTGTGTGCATATGTGCTCAGTCACACGTGCATATGTGAACTCTGCAACTCCATGGGCAACAGCCTACGAGACTCCTCTGTCCATGGAATTCTCAGGCAAGAATGCTGGAGTGGTTGCCATTTCCTTCTCCAGGGGATCTTCCCGACCCAGAGATCAAACTCATGTCTCTCCTGCACTGGCAGGCAGATTCTTTACCACTGTGCAACCTGGGAAGCTCCTCTCCCCCCAGATCTGAGGACATGGAAAAACCAACACTGGTACCTAGAACCATTCAGCCCTCAGGCCTTGATGAGAGTCCAATATACATTCCTTTGCTCAAAGTGGCTTATACCCCAGGTCACACAATCCCATGAAATTTGGATTGCCATGTCTTTCTATTCCACTTGTGGTGGTGGTTTAGTCACCAAGTCGTGTCTGACTCTTGCAAACCCCTGGACTGTAGCCCGCCAGACTCCTCTGTCCATGGAATTCTCCAGGCAAGAATATTCTTGGAATACCACTGGAAGTGGATATTCCACTTATGTGTGTATCTAAATATGAACCTAAATATGAAAAATAACATTGTTCTAAGTTCTTTTTCCAGGGAACTCCTCAGCCTCTGTGTAATCAGCTGACTAAAACAAACAAGGGTAAGACATCCCAGTTTCCATATGCCCATCTCCACTTAGGCTGGATGGAGAAACACGCTGCAATGGCTAAACGCAGTGCCCACTCTGCCGCAGGCTAGAGTGCAGTAGGCACTTATGGAGCCAGACAGCCTGGATTCAAACCCCACCTCCTACTTCTGCGGCATGGACACTGGGGCACACCACTTAGCCTCTTGTTCCCTCTGATGCTGACCCAGTAAACAGAGGTAAGACCATAGTCTGTTTATTAAAACTCCTTGGGCCCAGATGCATTTCAAAATTCAGAAAATTTTCTAGACTTTGGAAAGGTAAAAGTACACATCACATAGAGTCTGGGTCAGTACACTGTAACCAAATGCTTTACTACTGCTGCACCGAACCATGGATATTTACACTAGTTAGGATAAAGACAGTTCTAATGAGGTGGACGAAACTGGAGCCTATTATACAGAGGGAAGTAAGCCAGAAAGAAAAACACCAATATAGTATACTAACGCATGTATATGGGACTTAGAAAGATGGTAAAGATTACCCTGTATGTGAGACAGCAAAAGAGACACAAGTGTATAGAACAGTCTTTTGGACTCTGTGAGAGTGGGAGAGGGTGGGATGATTTGCGAGAATGGCATTGAAACATGTGTATTATCATATGTGAAATGGATCGCCAGTCCAGGTTCAATGCATGAGACAGGGTGCTCAGGGCTGGTGCACTGGGATGACCCAGAGGGATGGGATGGGGAGGAAGGTGGGAGGGGGGTTCAGGATGGGGAACACATGGACACCCATGGCTGATTCATGTCAATGTATGGCGAAACTAATACAATATTGTAAAGTAATTAGCCTCCAATTAAAATAAATTAATTAATATTTTTTAAAAAGGATAAAGACACAAAGAGTTTCAACAGTATGTTCCAGTCATATTTTGCCACCGTGGGGAAACTAACAAGATGGCCCCAGTCAGGCTCTCTCACCCGCTGCTCTCACCCCCTCGCCCCGCGTTCTGTAAACAATGACTTTACGTGGTTGTGCAATGGCTGAGATCACTTATAGCCCTGTGCATGCACGTCACAAGGTACTCACTTGGTTGCGAGCTAGCGTGTGTGGTACAGCTGTGTGAGTTTCACCATAAAAGCCCTGCCTGCTGCTGCACTGGGGCTACACTGGAGCAACGTCATGATTATGTTATGTGAGTCTGTTACGGTTACACTATGGTTATGTTGTGGCTGCTACGGCTGCTGCATCAGCCAGGAGAGAGGCTGTGTTATGGCTGCTGTGCCAGCCAGGGGAGAATAAACATGTCTGCAGTTCCTACAGCTCCTCGAGTCTCCCTCCAGGCTCTTAGCTCATGCCTTGCCTACCCTGGGTGCAGCAAACAGTGAAGACAGTGTGAACAGCAAGACAACTGGTGTCAGGAACAGGATGAAGAGCAACAAACTGGTGTAGTTGGCAGAATACCCAGCAGGGAGAGGAGCCTGAGGCTCCACCTAAGAAGAGGCAGCAGGGTACCCAGAAGGGAGAAGAGCCTGAGGCTCCACTGGATGGGGGAAGACAGGGGCCATCTCATAGCACGTGGTACTGTGTGGCTGCGATCCTCTTGGTGTGGGCTCCAGTGGAAGACCGCGAAGTGGTGGGCAGTTCCCTGGACAGCACTGAAAAGGCGAACAGGCGGTGAGTTCCCCTCCGCTGCGCAAGGCGGCACGGACTGCCACTGGCACCATACAGTGGATCCTCCTGGCTGCCTTGAAGGCCAATATGGAGCGTGCTCTCCATGATGCCACACCGGTGTGCAATACGCAGAGATGCTTGGGAGAGGTGTACTGGCATTGCGGCAAGAACCCCGTGGCCCCGGGGAACCCAGCATTTCTGACAGCAAGGCGTTAAGTGACAGTGGTGATGCACGCTGTGAGACTGCGGGTCTCCACTTGGCAGTGAGGCCCGTTGTGCGGCAGAAAGGGAAGCATGAGCGGTCTGTGACCTGGGCTGGGGGCATCCTCAAGTGGGCTCCAATGTGACTGAGTTAATGAGGTATCCACCGTATACTCAGGTCAAGCTGGTTGACTTGGGTAAGCAGTTTCAGCAAACGCACAGGGAACCCTTGGCAGTATGGATGGCTTTTGCAACTCGGGGACACCAGGGTAGACGGTATCTTGTGTTCCAAGCACAAGGTAGAACAGCTGGCATCTATAACTACTCACCCCTCATTGAGACAAAGGCTACAGAAGGCTAGGTGGCTCATGCAGGGTGCGCCTAACCAAGCACACACCCTGATGGAATGGATTAACGCTGCCATCTGTACCATGTGGTCGAATGCGGGAGCGCTCCGGATACTCTAAGAGGCATACCTATGCCGAGTTGACCCAAGTGGTGAGAGAACTGGGCATGATGCAGTAGCTATCTAACCCAAATGCTGAGGCCTAGATGATGAGCATTTTACTGGTGGCATTCGAGATGCCATTTTGAACAATGCCCCATCTACCACTTTGGACCCCTGACTGCTATTCTTGTACCCTATGTGCGACGTCCCATCTATGCGGTGACCTCAACGGTGGCTAGCTTGGGAGAAATAGAGGGATGGCCACAGGCACATGGGATTAGAAGTGTGAGGACCCTGAAAAGGGCCCAAACTGATAACAGCCCCACCCAGGTGATGAGAATGCAAATGTGGGCTGATCTGCTAGTAGCAGGAGTTGACAGAAATAAAACTGATAGCCCAGAGAGCTATGGAGGCAACTGAGACTGAAGGAGAAGTTTACCAAGTTCGGGAAACACCCACAGCAAGAGATATAGGTGGTTCGGTTAGAAGATTACATGCACCCAAGATGTACCTTTAGATGACGCCCTTTTTCACTTTGAGTAGGGCTCAGATCAAGGCACCCTCCTGAGCCCAAACAGGGACTAGAGGCCCCATGTAGAACTTGCAATTCACTGGTCACTAGCTAGTGTACAAAGAGTAATGGCCCTGGGTGACACTGGTGCTGAATGCAGCCTTGTTTATGGCAAGCCAGAGCAGTTTCCCATTCCTAGCACATACACTGATGGCTATGGCAGTCAAATGATGTAGACTTAGAACAGTGACCGCAAAGGCCATGTCCTGTGATACAGATCGTACTGCAAAGGCTGTGTCCCGTGATACAGGTCATACTGCAAAGGCTGTGTCCTGTGATACAGGTCGTACTGTACTGTAAAGACTGTGTCCTGTGATACAGGTCGTACTGTACTGTAAAGACTGTGTCCTGTGATACAGGTCGTACTGTAAAGGCTGTGTCCTGTGAT